>NC_092751.1:36909671-37231971 GCF_047496795.1 Chiloscyllium punctatum | reverse complement strand
CGGTTTCTTGTCACTGCCGGTCTCACACTCGTGGTCTCTCTCACTCCCGGTCTCTCATCACCCCCGTTCTCTTGCGCCCCAGTTGCTCTCAGCACCCCCCTTGTCTCTCGTCACTCCTGGTCTCTCTCGCCTCCGGTCTCTCTCACCCCCAGTCTCTCTCACCGCTCTCTCGCCCCCCGGTCTCTCTCGCCCCAAGTCTCTCTCCTCCCCTCGCCCCCGTCTCTCGTCACCTCCAGTGTCTCATCACACTTAGTCTCTCGCCGCTGGTCTCTCTCGCGTCTGGTCTCTCTCGTTGCCCCTGATCTCTTGTCAACCCCAGTCTCTCACTCCTGAACTTTCTCGCGTCCAGTCTCTCTCGCCACCCCATGTCTCTCTCTCTCACCGCGGTTTCTCTCATCACCACCAGTCTTTCCTGTCGCCCCAGGTCGCTCTCGTCGCCCCCGATTTCACTTGCTCCCCGGACTCTCACGTCACCACCGGTCTCTGTCTCTCTCGGCTCCGGTCTCTCGCGTCGCCCCCCCCCCCCGGGTACCTCTCGTTGCCCACGGTCTCTCTCGTCACCCCCGGTCTCTCTCGCGCCACCAGGTCTCTGTCACCCCACGGTGTCTCTCGCCCTGGTCTCTCTCATTGCCCCCGGTCTCTTTCACCCTCTGGTCTCTAATCGGCCCAGGTCTCAGGTCACCCCCGGTCTCTCGCCCGCGATCTCTCTCGCCCCCGATCTCTCTCGCCCTGGGTCTCTCTTGTCACTCCCTCTCTCTCGTCCCCAGTCTTTCTTGCCCCCGGCCACTCTCTCACACCCCGGCCTGTCTTGCACCCAGTCTCTCTCGCAACCCCCATCTCTCTCGCCCCCGGTCTCTCTTGTTGCCCCCAGTCTCTCGTCACCCCCAGCATCTCGCCCTCGATCTCACTCGCACCTGGCCTCTCTCGCTCCCCACTCTCTCTCGGCTCCAGTCTCTCTCTCGCCCCCGGTCCCCCTTGCCCTCCCAGTCCCTGTCGTCACTCCAGGTCACTCTCGTCACCCCAGTCTCTCTCTTCACCCCATGTCTCTATTGACCCCGGTCTCTCTTGCCCCTGGTATCTCTCTTGCCCCCGGTCTCTCTTGCCCCCGGTCTCTCTCTCCCCCCCGGTCTCTTGTCACTCCCTGTGTCTCACCTCCTGTCTCTCTCACACCTGGCCTCTCTTGCTCCCAATTTGACTCGTCGCCCCCAGTCTCTCTTGCCCCCGGTCTCTCTCGCCCCCGGACTCTCTCTTGCCCCCGGTCTCTCTCGCCCCCGGTCTCACTCTCCCTCGGTCTCTCACGCCTCCGGTCTCTCTCTCGCCCCCGGTCTCTCTCTCACCCCCGGTCTCTCTTCTCTCTTCCTCGGTCTCTCTTGCCCCCGGTCTCTCTTGCCCCCGGTCTCTCTCGCCTCTGGTCTCTCTCTTGCCCCCGGTCTCTCTCGCCCCAAGTCTCTCTCATCCCAGTATCTCTCGTCATCCCCTTTCTCTTGCCCCCGGTCTCTCTTGTCACCCCTGGTCTCTTGTCACCCCCGGTGTCTCGCCCCCAGTCTCTCTCGCACCTGGTCGCTCTTGCCTCCAGTCTCCCTCAACCCTCCTGGTCTCTGTCGTCACACCCAGCCACTCTCGTCACCCCCAGTCTCTCTCGTCCTCGGTCTCTCTCATTGCCGCTGGACTCTTGTCACTCCCTCTCTCTCTCTCGTCCCAGTCTCTCTCGTCACCGTCGGTCTTTCCCATCGCCCCCATTCTCTCACGTCGCCCCCGATCTCTCTCGCGCCTGGACTCTCTCGTCCCCGGTCTCTCACGTCGCCCCCGATCTCTCTCGCCCTGGACTCTCTGGTCCCCGGTCTCTCACGTCGCCCCCATTCTCTCACGTCGCCCCCGATCTCTCTCGCCCCTGGACTCTCTCATCCCCGATCTCTCACGTCGCCCCCGTTCTCTCACGTCGCCCCCGATCTCTCTCGCTCCTGGTCTCTCTTGCCCCCGGACTCTCTCGTCCCCATTCTCTCACGTCGTCCCCGGTCTCTCACGTCGCCCCCGATCTCTCTCGCCCCCAATCACTCTCGCCCCTGGACTCTCTCGACCCGGTCTCTCTCATTGCTCCTGGTCTCTCTCGCCCCCGGATTCTCTCGCCCCGGTCTCTCATGTGGCCCCCGGTCTCTCTCTCTCGGCTCTGGTCTCTCTCGTCCCTCCTGTAGGTACCTCTCATTGCCCACGGTCTCTATCATCACTTCTGGTCTCTCTTATCTCCCCCGGTCTCTCTCGCCCCCCTGTCTCTCGTCCCCACCGGTCTCTAGTGCCCCCGTTCTCTCTCACCCCCTGGTGTCTCATCGCCCCCGGTGCCTTGTCACCCCTGGTCTCTCATCACACCTTGTCTCTCTCGCTCCCGGTTTCTCTCACCCCCGGTCTCTCTTGTCTCCCCCGGTCTCTCTTGTCTCCCCCGGTCTCTCGTCCCGGTCTCTCTCGATCCGATCTATATCTCCCCCGGTCTCTCTCACCAGCCCCAGTTTCGCTTTCAACTCCTGCACTCTCTCGTGGCCCCCCGGTCTCTCTCGCCCTGGGTCTCACTCGCCCCCTGGTCTCTCACTTGCCCCCTGTCTCCCTTACCCCCGGTCTCTCGTGTCCCTGGTCTCTCTCGCCACCACCGGTCTCTCTCGCCCCCAGTCTCTCTCGCCCCCTGGTCTCTCACTCGCCCCCGGTCTCCCTTACCCCTGGTCTCTCGTGTCCCCGGTCTCTCTCGCCCCCGGTCTCCCTCTCGCCCCCCGGTCTCTCTCGCCCCCGGTCTCTTTCGCCCCCTGGTCTCTCTCGCCCCCGGTCTCCCTCTCGCCCCCCTGGTCTCTCTCGCCCCCGGTCTCCCTCTCGCCACGGTTTCTGTCTCGCGCCTGGTCAGTCTTGTTGCCAACAGTCTCTCTTGTCAATCCCTCTCTCTCGTCCCCGGTCTCTCTCGTCCCCGGTCTCTCTCACCCCCGATCTCTCTCGTCCCCGGTCTCTCTCACCCCCGATCTCTCTCGTCCCCGGTCTCTCTCGCCCCCGATCTCTCTCGACACACCGGTCTTTCTCGTCCCCGGTCTTTCTCATCTCCCCAGGTGCCTCTCGTCGCCGGTCTCTCTCCCCCACCAGTGTCTCGTCGGTCCCGGTCTCTAGGCACCCCTGGTCACTCTCACCCCCGATGTCTCTCGTCACCCCCTTTCTCTCACCACCACAGTCTCTCTTGCCCCCCGTCTCTCTCACTGCCCCAGTCTCTCTCGCCGCCCCGTTCTCTCTCTCGACATTGGTCTCTCTCGCCCCCCCGTCTCTCTCGTCCCTGATCTCTCTTGCAACTGGTCTCTCTCACCCCTGGTCTCTCTCTCACCACCCGTCTCTCTCGCCCGTGGTAACTCTCTTTGCCCCCCCAGTCTATCTCGCCCCCGGTCTCTCTCTTTGCCCCCCCAGTCTCTCACAACACCGGTCTCTCTCTTTGCCCCCAACCCCCGGTCTCTCTCGCCCCCGGCCTCTCTCTTTGCCCTCCCCCCAGTCTCTCTCGCCCCCGGTCTCACTCTTTGCCCCCCACCTCCGATCTCTCTCGCCCCCGGTCTCTCTCACCCCCAGTCTCTCTCGCCCCTAGTCACTTTCTTTGCCCTTCCCGGTCTCTCTCGTCCCCGGTCTCACTCTTTGCCCCCCCCCAGTCTCTCTCGTCCCCGGTCTCTCTCGTCCACGGTCTCTCTCTTTGCACCTCCGGTCTCTCCTGCCCCCAGTCTCTCTCGACGCCCTCGCTTCTCTTGTCCCAGGTCTCTCTCTTTGACCCCCCAGTGTCTCTTCTCAACCCCTCTCTCTCTTTGCCCCCCCCCCGGTCTCTCTTGCCCCCGGTCTTTCTTTTTGCTCCTGCGGTCTCTCTTGCCCCCGGTCTCTCTCGCCACCGGTCTGTGTTTCCGCCCCCGGTATCTCTCAACCCCGGTCTCTCTCTTTGCCCCCCCCCCAGTCTCTCTCTTTGCCCCCCCCTGGTCTCTCGCACCCCGGTCTCACTCATCCCCCGGTATCTCTCGCCCGCGGTCTCTCTCTTTGGCCCCCCCCGGTCTCTCTCACCCCCAGTCTCTCTCTTTGTCCCCCCGATCTCTCTCGCCCCCGGTCTCTCTCTTTGCCCCCCCCAGTCTCACTCGCCCCCGGTCTCTCTCTTTGCCCCCCCCGTCTCTCTCGCCCCTGTTGTCTTTTGCCACCCCAGTCTCTCTCTTTGCCCCCCCGGTCTCTCTCTTTGCCCCCCGGTCTCTCTCTTTGCCCCCCGGTCTCTCTCTTTGCCCCCCCCCAGTCTCTCTCTTTGCCCCCCCTGGTCTCTCGCACCCCGGTCTCTCTCATCCCCCGGTATCTCTCGCCCGCGGTCTCTCTCTTTGCCCCCCCCGGTCTCTCTCACCCCCAGTCTCTCTCTTTGTCCCCCCGATCTCTCTCGCCCCTGGTCTCTCTCTTTGCCCCCCCCCCCAGTCTCACTCGCCCCCGGTCTCTCTCTTTGCCCCCCCCGGTCTCTCTCGCCCCTGTTGTCTTTTGCCACCCCAGTCTCTCTCTTTGCCCCCCCGGTCTCTCTCTTTGCCCCCCGGTGTCTCTCTTTGCCCCCCCCGGTTTTGCTCGCCCCTAGTCTCTCGCCCCCGGTCTCTCTTGCCCCCGGTCTCTCTCACCCCACGTCTCTCTCTCTCACCCCCGGTCTCTCTCTCGCTCCCGGTCTCTCTAGCCACCCCGGTCTCTCTCGCCCTCGGCCTCTCTCGTCCCCAGACTCTTTCACCCCCGGTCTCTCTCTCTCACCCCCGGTCTCTCTCTCTCACCCCCGGTCTCTCTCGCCCCCGGTCTCTCTCGCCCCCGGTCTCTCTCGCTCCCGGTCTCTCTCGCCCCCGGTCTCTCTCGCCCCCGGTCTCTCTCTCGTCCCCGGTCTCTCTCACCCCCGGTCTCTCTCACACCCCCGGTCTCTCTCTCGCCCCCGGTCTCTCTCGCCCCCGGTCTCTCTCGCCCCCGGTCTCTCTCTCACCCCCAGTCTCTCTCTCTCACCCCCGGTCTCTCTCACCCCCGGTCTCTCTCGCCCCCAGTCTCTCTCACCCCCGGTCTCTCTCGCTCCCGGTCTCTCTCACCCCCGGTCTCTCTCACCCCCGGTCTCTCTCACCCCTGGCCTCTCTCGTCCCCAGTCTCTCTCACCCCCGGTCTCTCTCTCGCCCCCCCGTCACTCTCTCTCGCCCCCCAGTCTCTCTCTTGCCACCCCGGTCTCTCTCTCGCCCCTGGTCTCTCTCTCTCACCCCCGGTCTCTCTCTTCCCACCCCGGTCTTTCACACCCCCGTTCTTTCTCGCCCCCGTTCTCTCTCCCCTCCCGGTCTCTCACACCCCTAGTCTCCCTCACTCCCGGTCTCTCTCGTCCCTAGACTCTCTCAGCCCCGGTCTCTCTCGCCCCCGGTCTCTCTCGCCCCCGGTCTCTCTCGCCCCCTGTCTCTCTAGCCTTCGGCCTCTCTCGTCCCCAGTCTCTCTCACCCCCGGTCTCTCTCGCCCCCAGTCTCTCTCGCCCCCGGTCTCTCTCGCCCCCAGCCTCTCTCGCCCCTGGTCTCTCTCGCCCCCGGTCTCTCTCTCTCACCCCCCGGTCTCTCTCTCGCCCCCGGTCTCTCTCGCCCCCCAATCTCTCTCACCCCCAGTCTCTCTCACCC
Organism: Chiloscyllium punctatum; assembly: GCF_047496795.1. Classification (NCBI taxonomy): domain Eukaryota; kingdom Metazoa; phylum Chordata; class Chondrichthyes; order Orectolobiformes; family Hemiscylliidae; genus Chiloscyllium; species Chiloscyllium punctatum. Next base: position 37,226,329 of record NC_092751.1, on the reverse strand, counting down.
CCGGTCTCTGTCTTTGCCCTCCCCGGTCTCTCTCTCGCCCCCGGTCTCTCTCACCCCCAGTCTCTCTCGCCCCCGGTCTCTCTCTTTGCCCCCCACCTCCGATCTGTCTCACCCCCGGTCTCTCTCTTTGCCCCCCCAGTCTCTCTCGCCCCCGGTCTCTCTCTTTGCCCACCCCGGTCTCTCTCGCCCCCGGTCTCTCTCTTTGCCCCCCCCAGTCTCTCTCGCCCCCGGTCTGTCTCATCCACAGTCTCTCTCGCCCCCAGTCACTCTCTTTGCCCCCCCCAGTCTCTCATCCCCCGGTCTCTCTCTTTGCCCCCCTCCAGTCTCTCTCGCCCCCGGTCTCTCTCTTTGCCACCCCCCGTCTCTCTCGCCCGCGGTCTCTCTCTTTGCCCCCCACCTCCGATCTCTCTCGCCCCTGATCACTTTCTTTGCCCTCCCCGGTCTCTCTTGTCCCCGGTCTCTCTCTTTGCCCCCCCCAGTCTCTCTCGTCCCCGGTCTCTCTCATCCCTGGTCTCTCTCTTTGCCCCTCCGGTCTCTCCTGCCCCCAGTCTCTCTCGCTGCCCTCGCTTCTCTTGTCCCAGGTCGCTCTCTTTGCCCCCCCCAGTCTCTCTTGTCAACCCCTCTCGCTCTTTGCCCCCCCGGTCGCTCTTGCCCCCGGTCTTTCTCTTTGCCCCTGCGGTCTCTCTCTTTGCCCCTGCGGTCTCCCTTGCCCCCGGTCTCTCTCGCCACCGGTCTGTCTTTCCGCCCCCGGTATCTCTCAACCCCGGTCTCTCTCTTTGCCCCACTCCGGTCTCTCTCTTTGCCCCCCCGGTCTCTCGCACCCCGGTCTCTCTCATCCCCCGGTATCTCTCGCCCCTGGTCTCTCTTTTTGCCCCCCCCGATCTCTCTCGCACCCGGTCTCTCTCTTTGGCCCCCCCGGTCTCTTTCGCCCCTGTTGTCTTTAGCCACCCCAGTCCCTCTCTTTGCCCCCCCCGGTCTCTCTCTTTGCCCCCCGGTCTCTCTCATTGCCACCCCCCCCCCGGTTTCGCTCGCCCCTAGTCTCTCTCGCCCCCGGTCTCTCTCGCCCCCGGTCTCTCTCAGCCCCGTCTCTCTCTCTCGCCCCCGGTCTATCTCACCCCCGGTCTCTCTTTCACCTCCGGTCTCACTCTCACCCCCGGTCTCTCTCTCGCTCCCGCTCTCTCTAGCCACCCCGGTCTCTCTCGCCCCCGGCCTCTCTCGTCCCCAGTCTCTCTCACCCCCGGTCTCTCTCTCACCCCCGTTCTCTCTAGCCACCCCGGTCTCTCTCGCCCCCGGTCTCTCTCACCTCCGGTCTCTCTCTCGCCCCCGGTCTCTCTCGCCCACGGTCTCTCTCGTCCCCGGTCTCTCTCGCCCCCGGTCTCTCTCTCGCCCCCGGTCTCTCTCTCACCCCCAGTCTCTCTCTCTCACCCCCGGTCTCTCTCACCCCCGGTCTCTCTCGCTCCCGGTCTCTCTCACCCCCGGTCTCACTCGCCCCCGGTCTCTCTCACCCCTGGTCTCTCTCACCCCCGGTCTCTCTCGCCCCCGGCCTCTCTCGTCCCCAGTCTCTCTCACCCCCGGTCTCTCTCTCACCCCCGGTCTCTCTCTCTCACCCCCGGTCTCTCTCAACACCCGTCTATGTCTCTCGCCCCCGGTCTCTAAAACCCCCAGTCTCTCTCTCACCCCCGGTCTCTCTCTCACCCGCGGTCTCTCTCTCGCTCCCGGTCTCTCTAGCCACCCCGGTCTCTCTCGCCCCCGGCCTCTCTCGTCCCCATTCTCTCTCACCCCCGGTCTCTCTCTCACCCCCGGTCTCTCTCTCTCACCCCCGGTCTCTCTCACCCCCGGTCTCTTTGGCCCCCGGTCTCTCTCGCCCCCGGTCTCTCTCGCTCCCGGTCTCACTCGCCCCTGGTCTCTCTCGCCCCCGGTCTCTCTCTCGTCCCTGGTCTCTCTCACCCCCGGTCTCTCTCTCACCCCGGTCTCTCTCTCGCCCCCGGTCTCTCTCACTCCCGGTCTCTCTCGCCCCCGGTCTCTCTTGCCTTCGGTCTCTCTCTCTCGTCCCCGGTCTCTCTCACCCCCGGTCTCTCTCTCACCCCCAGTCTCTCTCTCTCTCACCCCCGGTCTCTCTCACCCCCGGTCTCTCTCGCCCCCAGTCTCTCTCACCCCCGGTCTCTCTCGCTCCCGGTCTCTCTCACCCCCGGTCTCACTCGCCCCCGGTCTCTCTCACCCACGGTCTCTCTCACCCCTGGCCTCTCTCATCCCCAGTCTCTCTCACCCCCGGTCTCTCTCTCGCCCCCCCGTCTCTCTCTCGCCCCCGGTCTCTCTCTGGCCACCCCGGTCTCTCTCTCACCCCGGGTCTCTCTCTTGCCACCCCGGTCTCTCTCTCACTCCTGGTCTCTCTCACCCCCGGTCTGTCTCGCCCCTGGTCTCTCTCTCTCACCCCCGGTCTCTCTCTTCCCACCCCGGTCTTTCTCACCCCCGGTTTCTCTCGCCCCCGGTCTATCTCGCTCCCGGTCTCTCTCACCTCCGGCCTCTCTCATCCCCAGTCTCTCTCGTCCCCATTCTCTCTCACCCCCGGTCTCTCTCTCTCACCCCCGGTCTCTCTCTCTCACCCCCGGTCTCTCTCACCCCCGGTCTCTTTGGCCCCCGGTCTCTCTCGCCCCCGGTCTCTCTCGCTCCCGGTCTCACTCGCCCCTGGTCTCTCTCGCCCCCGGTCTCTCTCTCGTCCCTGGTCTCTCTCACCCCCGGTCTCTCTCTCACCCCGGTCTCTCTCTCGCCCCCGGTCTCTCTCACTCCCGGTCTCTCTCGCCCCCGGTCTCTCTTGCCTTCGGTCTCTCTCTCTCGTCCCCGGTCTCTCTCACCCCCGGTCTCTCTCTCACCCCCAGTCTCTCTCTCTCTCACCCCCGGTCTCTCTCACCCCCGGTCTCTCTCGCCCCCAGTCTCTCTCACCCCCGGTCTCTCTCGCTCCCGGTCTCTCTCACCCCCGGTCTCACTCGCCCCCGGTCTCTCTCACCCACGGTCTCTCTCACCCCTGGCCTCTCTCATCCCCAGTCTCTCTCACCCCCGGTCTCTCTCTCGCCCCCCCGTCTCTCTCTCGCCCCCGGTCTCTCTCTGGCCACCCCGGTCTCTCTCTCACCCCGGGTCTCTCTCTTGCCACCCCGGTCTCTCTCTCACTCCTGGTCTCTCTCACCCCCGGTCTGTCTCGCCCCTGGTCTCTCTCTCTCACCCCCGGTCTCTCTCTTCCCACCCCGGTCTTTCTCACCCCCGGTTTCTCTCGCCCCCGGTCTATCTCGCTCCCGGTCTCTCTCACCTCCGGCCTCTCTCATCCCCAGTCTCTCTCGTCCCCAGTCTCTCTCACCCCTGGTCTCTCGCACCCCCGATCTCTCTCACCCCTTGTCTCTCTCACACCCGGTCTCTCTCATCCACAGTCTCTCTCACCCCCGGTCTCTCTCGCCCCCCGGTCTCTCTCGCCCCCGGTCTCTCTCGCCCCCTGTCTCTCTCACCTTCGGCCTCTCTCGTCCCCAATCTCTCTCACCCCCGGTCTCTCTCGCCCCCGGTCTCTCTCGCCCCCGATCTCTCTCGCCCCCGGCCCCTCTCGCCCCTGGTCTCTCTCTCCCCCCCTGTCTCTCTCTCACCCCCCGGTCTCTCTCTCGCCCCCGGTCTCTCTCGCCCCCCAATCTCTCTCACCCCCAGTCTCTCTCACCCCCGGTCTCTCTCTTTGCCCTCCCCGGTCTCTCTCGCCCTCGGTCTCTCTCACCTCCAGTCTCTCTCGCTTCCGGTCACTCTCTTTGCTGCCCGCAGTCTCTCTCGCCCCCGGTCTCTCTCTTTGCCCCCCACCTCCAATCTCTCTCACCCCCGGTCTCTCTCTTTGCCCCCCCCCGGTCTCTCTCGCCCCCGGTCTCTCTCTTTGCCCCCCACCTCCGATCTCTCTCGCCCCCCGGTCTCTCTCTTTGACCCCCCAGTCTCTCTCGCCCCCGGTCTCTCTCGTCCCCGGTCTCTCTCTTTGCCCCCCCCAGTCTCTCTCGTCCCCAGTCTCTCTCGCCCCCGGTCTCTCTCATCCCCGGTCTCTCTCTCACCCCCGGTCTCTCTCACCCCTGGTCACTTTCTTTGCCCTCCCCAGTCTCTCTCGCCCCCGGTCTCTCTCTTTGCCCCCCCCCCCGTCTCTCTCGCCCCGGTCTCTCTCTTTGCCCCCCACCTCCGATCTCTCTCGCCCCTGGCCACTTTCTTTGCCCTCCCCGGTCTCTCTCGTCCCCGGTCTCTCTCTTTGCCCCCCCCCCAGTCTCTCTCGTCCCCAGTCTCTCTCGCCCCCGGTCTCTCTCTTTGCCCCCCCCAGTCTCTCTCTCCCCCGGTCTCTCTCTTTGCCCCCCGCCCCAGTCTCTCTCGCCCCCGGTCTCTCTCTTTGCCCCCCACCTCCGATCTCTCTCGCCCCCGGTCTCTCTCAACCCCTGTCTCTCTCGCCCCCAGTCACTCTCTTTGCCCCCCCCACTCTCTCTCGCCCCCGGTCTCTCTCTTTGCCCCCCCGTCTCTCTCGCCCCCGGTCTCTCTCTTTGCCGCCCACCTCCGATCTCTCTCGCCCCCGGTCTCTCTCACCCCCTGTCTCTCTCGCCCCCAGTCACTCTCTTTGCCCCCCCAGTCTCTCTCTCCCCCGGTCTCTCTCTTTGCCCCCCCCCAGTCTCTCTCGCCCCCGGTCTCTCTCTTTGCCCCCCCCGTCTCTCTCGCCACCGGTCTCTCTCTTTGCCCCCCCCGGTCTCTCTCATCCCCGGTCTCTCTCTTTGCCCCCCCCAGTCTCTCTCATCCCCGGTCTCTCTCGTCCCCGGTCTCTCTCTTTGCCCCCCCCTCTCTCTCTCGTCCCCGGTCTCTCTCGTCCCCGCTCTCTCTCGTCCCCGGTCTCTCTCTCGCCCCCGGTCTCTCTTGCCCCTGGTCACTTTCTTTGCCCTCCCCGGTCTCTCTCATCCCCGGTCTTTCTCGTCCCCGGTCTCTCTCGTCCCCGCTCTCTCTCTCGCCCCCGGTCTCTCTCAAACCTGGTCACTTTCTTTGCCCCCCCTCGGTCTCTCTCGCCCCCGGTCTCTCTTGCCGCCCCCAGGATCTCTCGACCACGGTCGCTCTCTTTGCCCCCCCCAGTCTCTCCCAACCCCGGTCTCTCTTGCCGCCCCCAGTCTCTCTCACCCCCGGTCTCTCTCACCCCCGGTCTCTCTCACCCCCGGTCTCTCTCGCCTCCAGTGTCTCTTGCCACCCCAGTCCCTCTCTTTGCGCCCCCCGGTCTCTCTCTTTGCCCCCCGGTCACTCTCGCCCCCGGTGTCTCTCTTCGCCCCCCCACGATCTCTCTCGCCCCCGGTCTCTCTCTTCGCCCCCCACGATCTCTCTCGCCCCCGGTCTCTCTCTTTGCCCCCCTGGTCTCTCTTGCCCCTGGTCTCTCTCTTTGCCCCCCCCCCGATCTCTCTCGCCCCCGGTCTCGCTCTTTGACCCCACAGATCTCTCTCGCCCCCGGTCTCTATCTTTGCCCCCCACCCCCGGTCTCGCTCGCCCCTGGTCTCTCTCGCCCCCGGTCTCTCTCGCCAACCACGGTCTCTCTCGCCCCCAGTCTCTCTCGCTGCCCCCCCCAGTTTCTCTCGCCCCCAGTTTCTCTCGCTGCCCCTGGTCTCCCTTACCCCCGGTCTCTCGTGTCCCCGGTCTCACTCGCCCCCTGGTCTCTCAAACGCCCCCGGTCTCCCTTACCCCCGGTCTCTCGTGTCCCCGGTCTCACTCGCCCCCTGGTCTCTCACTCGCCCCCGGTCTCCCTTACCCCCGGTCTCTCTTGTCCCCGGTCTCTCTTGTCCCCGGTCTCTCTCGCCCCCGGTCTCCCTCTCGCCACGGTTTCTCTCTCGCGCCTGGTCTGTCTTGTTGCCAACAGTCTCTCTCGACACCCCGGTCTCTCTCGTCCCCGGTCTTCCTCGTCCCCGGTCTCTCTCGTCCCCGGTCTCTCTTGCCCCCGATCTCTCTCGTCCCCGGTCTTTCTTGTCCCCGGTCTCTCTCGTCCCCGGTCTCTCTTGCCCCCGATCTCTCTCATCCCCGATCTCTCTCGTCCCCAGTCTCTCTCGTCCCTGGTCTCTCTCGTCCCCGGTCTCTCTTGTCCCCGGTCTCTCTCGCCCCCGGTCTCCCTCTCGCCACGGTTTCTCTCTCGCGCCTGGTCTGTCTTTTTGCCAACAGTCTCTCTCGACACCCCGGTCTCTCTCGTCCCCGGTCTCTCTCGCCCCCGTTCTTTCTCGTCCCCGGTCTCTCTCGTCCCCGGTCTCTCTTGCCCCCGATCTCTCTCGTCCCCGGTCTCTCTCGTCCCCGGTCTCTCTCGTCCCCGGTCTTTCTCGTCCCCGGTCTCTCTCTCGTCCCCGGTCTCTCTTGCCCCCGATCTCTCTCGTCCCCGATCTCTCTCGTCCCCGGCCTATCTCGTCCCCGGTCTCTCTCGTCCCCGGTCTTTCTCGTCCCCGGTCTCTCTCGTCCCCGGTCTCTCTTGCCCCCGATCTCTCTCGTCCCCGATCTCTCTCGTCCCTGGTCTCTCTTGTCCCCGGTCTCTCTCGCCCCCGGTCTCTCTCGCCCCCGGTCTCCCTCTCGCCACGGTTTCTCTCTCGCGTCTGGTCTGTCTTGCTGCCAACAGTCTCTCTCGACACCCCGGTCTCTCTCGTCCCCGGTCTCTCTCGCCCCCGGTCTTTCTCGTCCCCGGTCTCTCTCGTCCCCGGTCTCTCTTGCCCCCGATCTCTCTCGTCCCCGATCTCTCTCGTCCCCGGTCTCTCTCGTCCCCGGTCTCTCTCGTCCCCTGTCTTTCTCGTCCCCGGTCTCTCTCGTCCCCGGTCTCTCTTGCCCCCGATCTCTCTCGTCCCCAATCTCTCTCGTCCCCGGTCTCTCTCGTCCCCGGTCTCTCTCGCCCCTGATCTCTCTCGACACCCCGGTCATTCTCGTCCCCGGTCTTTCTCATCTCCCCAGGTGCCTCTCGTCGCCGGTCTCTCTCCCCCACCGGTCTCTTGTCGGTCCTGGTCTCTCGGCACCCCTGGTCATTCTCACCCCCGATGTCTCTCGTCACCCCCTTTCTCTCACCACCACAGTCTCTCTTGCCCCCGGTCTCTCTTCGTCCCCCCGGTCTCTCACTCACCCCCAATCTTTCTCGTCGCCAGTCTCTCACCCCCACCAGTCTCTTGTCGGCCCTGGTCTCTCGCTCACCCCCGGTCTCTCTCACCCCCGGTCTCTCTCACACCCGATCTCTCTCACCCCTGGGCTCTATCGCTCCCGGTCTCTCTCGTCCCCGGGCTCTCTCACCCCCGGTCTCTCTCACCCCCGGTGTCTCTTGCCACTCCAATCTCTCTCTTTGCCCCCCCCAGTCTCTCTCGCCCCCGGTCTCTCTCGCCCCCGGTCCCTCTGTTCGCCCCCCCCCGATCTCTCTCGCCCCCGGTCTCTCTCTTTGTCCCCCGGTCACTCTCGCCCCTGGTCTCTCTCTTTGCCCCCCCGGTCTCTCTTGCCCCCGGTCTCTCTCGTTGCCTCCCCCGATCTCTCTTGCCCCCGGTCTCTATCTTTGCCCCCTACCCCCGGTCTCATTCGCCCCTGGTCTCTCTCACTCCCTGTCTCTCTCCCCGCCCCGGTCTCTATCTCGCTGCCACCGGTCTCTCTCGACCCCAGTCTCTCTCGCCCCCCCGGTCTCTCTCTACCCCGGTCTCTCTCTTTGCCTCCCGGGTCTCTCTCGCCCCCGGTCTCTCTCGCTGCCCCCCCGGTCTCTCTCGCCCCCAGTCTCTCTCGCCGTCCCCGGTCCTGTCCGTCCCCGGACTCACTCGCCCCGGTCTATCTCACCCCAAGTCTCTTTCGCCCCCGGTCTCTTTGTTTGACCCCTGGTCTCTCTCTACCCCGGTCTCTCTCTTTGCCCCCCTGGTCTCTCTCGGCCCCGGTCTCTCTCGCTGCCCCCGGTCTCTCTCGTCCCCGGTCTCCCTCTTTGCCCCTCCGGTCTCTCCTGCCCCCAGTCTCTCTCGCCGCCCTCGCTTCTCTTGTCCCAGGTCTCCCTCTTTGCCCCCCCAGTCTCTCTTGTCAACCCCTCTCTCTCTTTGCACCCCCGGTCTCTCTTGCCCCCGGTCTCTCTCTTTGCCCCTGCGGTCTCTCTTGCCCCCGGTCTCTCTCGCCACCGGTCTCCCTTTCTGCCCCCGGTATCTCTCAACCCCGGTCTCTCTCTTTGACCCCCCCCGGTCTCTCTCTTTGCCCCCCGCCGGTCTCTTGCACACCCGCTCTCTCTCATCCCCCGGTATCTCTCAACCACGGTCTCTCTCTTTGCGCACCCCGGTCTCTCTCACCCCCGGTCACTCTCGCTCCCGGTCTCTCTCTTTGCCCCCCACCCCCGGTCTCTCTCGCCCCCGTCTCTCTCTTTGCCCCCCTGGTCTCTCTCTCACCCCCGGTCTCTCTCACCCCCGTCTCTCTACTTGCCCCCCCCCGGTCTCTCTCGCCCCCGGTCTCTCTCTTTGCCCCCACCCCCGGTCTCTCTCGCCCCCGTCTCTCTCCTTGACCCTCCCGGTATCTCTCGACCTCGGTCTCTCTCTTTGCCCCCCCCGGTCTCTCTCGCCCCTGGTGTCTTTTGCCACCCCAGTCTCTCTCTTTGCCCCCCCGGTCTCTCTCTTTGCCCCCCGGTCTCTCTCTTTGACCCCCGGTCTCTCTCGCCCCCGGTCTCTCTCTTTGCCCCCCCCGATCTCTCTCTTTGCCCCCCCGGTCTCTCTTGCCCCCAGTCTCTCTCGCCTCCGGGTCTCTCTATCGCGCCCAGTCTCTCTCGCCGCCCCCCACAGGCTCTCTCGCCGCCCGCCCCCCCCAGGTCTCCATTACCCCCGGTCTGTCTCACGGCCCACATCTCTCTCTTTGCCCCCCTTGGTCTCTCTGGTCCCCGTTCTCTCCCTTTGTTCCCCCGGTCTCTATCGCCCCTGATCTCTCTCGCCCCGGTCTCTCTCTTTGCCCCCCCCGTCTCTCTCGCCCCCAGTCTCTCTCGCTGCCCCCGGTCTCACTTGCCCCCGGTCTCTCTCGTCCCCGATCTCTCTCTCGTCCCCTGTCTCTCTTGCCCCCGATCTCTCTCGTCCCCGATCTCTCTCGTCCCCGGCCTATCTCGTCCCCGGTCTCTCTCGTCCCCGGTCTTTCTCGTCCCCGGTCTCTCTCGTCCCCGGTCTCTCTTGCCCCCGATCTCTCTCGTCCCCGATCTCTCTCGTCCCTGGTCTCTCTTGTCCCCGGTCTCTCTCGCCCCCGGTCTCTCTCGCCCCCGGTCTCCCTCTCGCCACGGTTTCTCTCTCGCGCCTGGTCTGTCTTGCTGCCAACAGTCTCTCTCGACACCCCGGTCTCTCTCGTCCCCGGTCTCTCTCGCCCCCGGTCTTTCTCGTCCCCGGTCTCTCTCGTCCCCGGTCTCTCTTGCCCCCGATCTCTCTCGTCCCCGATCTCTCTCGTCCCCGGTATCTCTCGTCCCCGGTCTCTCTCGTCCCCGGTCTTTCTCGTCCCCGGTCTCTCTCGTCCCCGGTCTCTCTTGCCCCCGATCTCTCTCGTCCCCATTCCCTCTCGTCCCCGGTCTCTCTCGTCCCCGGTCTCTCTCGCCCCTGATCTCTCTCGACACCCCGGTCATTCTCGTCCCCGGTCTTTCTCATCTCCCCAGGTGCCTCTCGTCGCCGGTCTCTCTCCCCCACCGGTCTCTTGTCGGTCCTGGTCTCTCGGCACCCCTGGTCATTCTCACCCCCGATGTCTCTCGTCACCCCCTTTCTCTCACCACCACAGTCTCTCTTGCCCCCGGTCTCTCTTGCCCCCGGTCTCTCTCGCCCCCAGTCTCTCTCGCCACCCTGGTCTCTCTTGTTGGCCCTGGTCTCTCTTGTCCCCGGTCTATCTTCGTCCCCCCGGTCTCTCACTCACCCCCAATCTTTCTCGTCGCCAGTCTCTCACCCCCACCAGTCTCTTGTCGGCCCTGGTCTCTCGCTCACCCCTGGTCTCTCTCACCCCCGGTCTCTCTCACACCCGATCTCTCTCACCCCTGGGCTCTATCGCTCCCGGTCTCTCTCGTCCCCGGGCTCTCTCACCCCCGGTCTCTCTCACCCCCGGTGTCTCTTGCCACTCCAATCTCTCTCTTTGCCCCCCCCAGTCTCTCTCGCCCCCGGTCTCTCTCGCCCCCGGTCCCTCTGTTCGCCCCCCCGATCTCTCTCTCCCCCGGTCTCTCTCTTTGTCCCCCGGTCACTCTCGCCCCTGGTCTCTCTCTTTGCCCCCCCGGTCTCTCTTGCCCCCGGTCTCTCTCGTTGCCTCCCCCGATCTCTCTTGCCCCCGGTCTCTATCTTTGCCCCCTACCCCCGGTCTCATTCGCCCCTGGTCTCTCTCACTCCCGGTCTCCCTCTCGCCACGGTTTCTCTCTCGCGCCTGGTCTGTCTTGCTGCCAACAGTCTCTCTCGACACCCCGGTCTCTCTCGTCCCCGGTCTCTCTCGCCCCCGGTCTTTCTCGTCCCCGGTCTCTCTCGTCCCCGGTCTCTCTTGCCCCCGATCTCTCTCGTCCCCGATCTCTCTCGTCCCCGGTATCTCTCGTCCCCGGTCTCTCTCGACCCCAGTCTCTCTCGCCCCCCCGGTCTCTCTTTCTACCCCGGTCTCTCTCTTTGCCTCCCGGGTCTCTCTCGCCCCCGGTCTCTCTCGCTGCCCCCCCCCGGTCTCTCTCGCCCCCAGTCTCTCTCGCCGTCCCCGGTCCTGTCCGTCCCCGGACTCACTCGCCCCGGTCTATCTCACCCCCAGTCTCTTTCGCCCCCGGTCTCTCTGTTTGACCCCTGGTCTCTCTCTACCCCGGTCTCTCTCTTTGCCCCCCTGGTCTCTCTCGGCCCCGGTCTCTCTCGCTGCCCCCGGTCTCTCTCGTCCCCGGTCTCCCTCTTTGCCCCTCCGGTCTCTCCTGCCCCCAGTCTCTCTCGCCGCCCTCGCTTCTCTTGTCCCAGGTCTCCCTCTTTGCCCCCCCAGTCTCTCTTGTCAACCCCTCTCTCTCTTTGCACCCCCGGTCTCTCTTGCCCCCGGTCTCTCTCTTTGCCCCTGCGGTCTCTCTTGCCCCCGGTCTCTCTCGCCACCGGTCTCCCTTTCTGCCCCCGGTATCTCTCAACCCCGGTCTCTCTCTTTGACCCCCCCCGGTCTCTCTCTTTGCCCCCCGCCGGTCTCTTGCACACCCGCTCTCTCTCATCCCCCGGTATCTCTCAACCACGGTCTCTCTCTTTGCGCACCCCGGTCTCTCTCACCCCCGGTCACTCTCGCTCCCGGTCTCTCTCTTTGCCCCCCACCACCGATCTCTATCTCGAAGCCCCCGGTCTCTCTCTCGCTGCCCCCGGTATCTCTCGCTGCCCCCGGTCTCTCTCGCCCCCCCCGGTCTCTCTCGCCCCCCCCGGTCTTTCTCGCCGCTTCTCCCCCCGGTCGCTCTCGCTGGCCCCCACCGGTCTCTCTTGCCCCCAGACTCTCTCGCTGCCCCCGGTCTCTCTCGCTGCCCCCCCCAGTCTTTCTCACCCCCAGTCTCTCTTGTCCCCGGTCTCTCTCGGTGCCCCCAGTCTCTCTCGCCTCCGGTCTCTCTCTCGTGTCGGTCTCCCTCGCCGCCCTCTACCAGTCTCTCTCGCCACCCGCCCCCCCGGTCTCCCTTACCCCCTGTCTGTCTCACCACCCCCATCTCTCTCCTTGCCCCCCTTGGTCTCTCTCGTCCCCGTTCTCTCTCTTTGTTCCCCTGGTCTCTTTCGTCCCCGGTCTCTCTATTCGCCCCGGTGTCTCTTGCCCCCGGTCTCTCCCTTTGCCACCCCGATCTCTCTCTTGCCACCAGTCTCTCTCACCCCCGGTCTCTCTCGCCCCCGGTCTCTCACTCGCCCCTGGTCTCTCTCGCCCCCGGTCTCTCTCGCCCCCGGTCTCTCTCGCCCCCTGGTCTCTCACTCGCCCCCGGTCTCACTCGCCCCCGGTCTCTCTCGCCCCCGGTCTCTCTCGCCCCCGGTCTCTCTTGGTGCCCCCGGTCTCTCTCGCCGCCCCCGGCCACTCTCAGTGCCCCCGGTCTCTCTTGCTGCCCCCGGTCTCACTCGCCACCCGGTCTCTCTCGCTGCCCCCGGTCTCTCTCGCTGCCACCAGTCTCTCTCGCCGCCCCCCCAGTCTCTCTCGCCCCCAGTCTCTCTTGTCCCCCGGTCTCTCTCGCCCCTGGTCTCTCTCTCGCCCCCGGTCTCTCTCTCGCCCCCGGTCACTCTCTCGCCCCTGGTCTCTCACTCCCCCCCGGTCTCAGTCGCCCCCGGTCTCTCTCACCCCCGTCTCTCTCCTTGACCCTCCCAGTCTCTCTCGCCCCCGGTCTCTCTCTTTGCCCCCCCCGGTCTCTCTCACCCCCGGTCTCTCTCGCTCTCTCGCCCCTGTTGTCTTTTGCCACCCCAGTCTCTCTCTTTGCCCCCCCGGTCTCTCTCTTTGCCCCCCGGTCTCTCGCTTTGCCCCCCCGGTCTCTCTCGCCCCCGGTCTCTCTCTTTGCCCCCCCGATCTCTCTCTTTGCCCCCCCGGTCTCTCTTGCCCCCAGTCTCTCTCGCCTCCGGGTGTCTCTATCGCGCCCAGTCTCTCTTGCCGCCCCCCACCAGTCTCTCTCGCCGCCCGCCCCCCCCAGGTCTCCATTGCCCCCGGTCTGTCTCACAGCCCCCGTCTCTCTCTTTGCCCCCCCGATCTCTCTCATCCCCCGTATCTCTCTTTGCCCCCCTTGGTCTCTCTGGTCCCCGTTCTCTCTCTTTGTTCCCCCGGTCTCTATCGCCCCTGATCTCTCTCGCCCCGGTCTCTCTCTTTGCCCCCCCCCCGTCTCTCTCGCCCCCAGTCTCTCTCGCCGCCCCCGGTCTCACTTGCCCCCGGTCTCTCTCACCACCGATCTCTATCTCGAAGCCCCCGGTCTCTCTCTCGCTGCCCCCGGTCTCTCTCGCTGCCCCCGGTCTCTCTCGCCACCCCTGGTCTCTCTCGCTGCCCCCGGTCTCTGTCGCCCCCCCCCGGTCTCTCTCGCCGCTTCTCCCCCCGGTCGCTCTCGCTGGACCCCACCGGTCTCTCTTGCCCCCAGTCTCTCTTGTCCCCGGTCTCTCTCGGCGCCCCCAGTCTCTCTCGCCTCCGGTCTCTCTCTCGTGCCGGTCTCCCTCGCCGCCCTCTACCAGTCTCTCTCGCCGCCCGCCCCCCCGGGTCTCCCTTACCCCCTGTCTGTCTCACCACCCCCATCTCTCTCCTTGCCCCCCTTGGTCTCTCTCGTCCCCGTTCTCTCTCTTTGTTCCCCTGGTCTCTATCGCCCCCGGTCTCTCTCGCCCCCGGTCTCTCTCGCCCCCGGTCTCTCTCGCCCCCGGTCTCTCTCTCGCCCCTGGTCTCTCTCTTGCCCCCGGTCTCTCTCTCGCCCCCGGTCACTCTCTCGCCCCTGGTCTCTCACTCGCCCCCCTTCTCACTCGCCACCGGTCTCTCTCGCCCCCGGTCTCTCTCGCCCCCGGTCTCTCTTGGTGCCCCCGGTCTCTCTCGCCGCCCCCGGTGTCTCTCGCTGCCCCCGGTCTCACTCGCCCCCAGTCTCTCTCGCCCCCAGTCTTTGTCCCCCGGTCTCTCTCGCCCCTGGTCTCTCCGTCGCCCCCGGTCTCTCTCTCGCCCCCAGTCTCTCTTGTCCCCAGGTCTCACTCGGTGCCCCCGGTCTCTCTCTCGCCCCGGTCTCTCTCTCCCTCAGTCTCTCTCGCCCCCGGTCTCTCTCGCCCCTGGTCTCTCTCTCACCCCCCGGTCTATCACAGTGCCCCCGGTCTCTCTCGCCACCTCTGGTCTCTCTCGCTTCCCCCGGTCTCTCTCGCCACCCCTGGTCTCTCTCGCCGCCCCCGGTCTCTCTCGCCCCCCCAGGTCTCTCTCGCCGCTTCTCCCCCCAGTCTCTCTCGCCGCCCCCCCACCGGTGTCTCTCTTGTCCCCGGTCTCTCTCGCCTCCGGTCTCTCTCTTGCGCCGGTCTCTCTCGCCACCCGCCCCCCCGGTCTCCCTTGCCCCCTGCCTGTCTCACCGCCCCCGTCTCTCTCCTTGCCCCCCTTGGTCTCTCTCGTCCCCGTTCTCTCTCTTTGTTCCCCTGGTCTCTATCACACCTGGTCTCTTTCTTTGCTCCCCCCCGTCTCTCTCCCTGCCCTTGGTCTCTATCTCGCTGCCCCGGTCTCTCTCTTTGCCCCCCCGGTCTCTCTCGCCCCGGTCTCTCTCTTTGCCCCCCTAGTACTCTCTCGCCCCCGGTCACTCTCTTTGCCCCCCTGGTCTCTCTCACCCCCGGTCTCTCTCTTTGCCCCCTCGGTCCCTCTCGCCCCTGGTCTCTCTCGCCACCCACAGTCTCTCTCGACCCCGGTCTCTCTCTTTGCCCCCCTGGTCTCTCTCACCCCCGGTTTCACTCGCCCCCAGTCTCTCTCGCCCCCGTTCTCTCTCGCCCCCAGTCTCTCTCTTTGCCCCCCGGTCACTCTCGCCCCCGTTCTCTCTCGCCCCTGGTCTCTCTCTTTGCCCCCCCGGTCTCTCTCGCCCCCGTTCTCTCTCGCTCCCGGTCTCTCTCTTTGCCCCCCGGTCACTCTCGCCCCTGGTCTCTCTCTTTGCCCCCCACCCGATCTCTCTCGCCCCGGTCTCTCACTTCGCCCCCCCCCCCCGGTCTCACTCGCCCCTGGTCTCTCTCACCCCCGGTCTCTCTCCCCGCCCCTGGTCTCTATCTCGCCGCCCCCGGTCTCTCTTGCCCCCGGTCTCTCTCGCCGCCCCCGGTCTCTCTCGACCCCGGTCTGTCTCTTTGCCCCCCTCGTCTCTCTCGCCCCCAGTCTCTCTCTTTGTGCCCCCCCGGTCTCTCTCGTCCCCGGTCTCTCTCTTTGCCCCCCCCGTCTCTCTCACCCACAGTCTCTCTCGCCGCCCCGGTCTGTCTCTTTGCCCCCCCCCGTCTCTCTCACTCACAGTCTCTCTCGCCGCCCCAGTCTCTCTCTTGCCCCCTGTCTCTCTCTTTGCCCCCCCGGTCTCTCTCGCCCCCAGTCTCTCTCATTGCCCCCCGGGTCTGTCTCACTCCAGGTCTCTCTCTTTGCCCCCCCGGTCTCTCTCGCCCACGGGCTGACTCGCCCCAGGTCTCTCGCACCCCAACCCCCCAGTCTCTCTCTTCCATGGTCTCTTTCGCCCCCTGGTCTCTCTCGCCCCCGGTCTCTCTTGTCGCCCCCTGTCTCTCATCAATCCCGGTGTCTCGTCCCCACCTGTCTCTCTCGCCCCGGTCTCTTGCTTCCCAGTCTCTCTCGTCACTCCCTCTCTCTTGTACCCAGTTTCTCTTGCCCCAGGTCTCTCTGTTAAACCCTGGTCTGTCTCTCCCCGGTCTCTCTCGCCCCGCCCCCCCACCCACACTCTCTCCCCCACGGTCTCTCTCATCCCTGTCTCTCTCGTCCCCGGTCTGTCTTGTCGCCCCCGGTCTCTCTCGAATCCGGTCTCTCGTGTCGCCCCTGGTCTCTCTTGCGCACAGTCCCTCTCCTTGCCTCCGTTCTCTCTCTCGCCCCCTATCGCCCCCACGTCTCTCTTTCGCCACAGTCTCTCTCTCTCGACCCCCGGTCTCTCTCTTTGCCCCCCCGGTCTCTCTCTTTGCCCCCCCCGACTCCCTCAACCCAAGTCTCTCTTGCCACCCGCGGTCTCTCTCGCTGCCCCCCCCGGCCTCTCTCGCCCCCAGTCTCTCTCTCTCTCCCACGCTCTCTCTCGCCCCTGGTCTCTCTCACCCCCTCCGGTCTGTCTTGCTCCCTGTCTCCCTTTGCCCTCGTCTCTCTCTCTTGCCCCTGGTCTCTCTCACCCTCGGTCTCTCTCATCACACGCTCTTTCTCACTCCCGGTCTCTCTCGCCCCCGGTCTCTCATCACCCCCGGTGTCTCGCCCCCGGTCTCTCTCACCCACAGTCTCTCTCGCCCCCGGTCTGTCTCATTGCTCCCTGTCTCTCTTGCACCCGGCCTTTCTTGCTTCCCGGCCTCTCGCCCCAGTCACTCACCCCCAGTCTTTCTTACTCCCGTTTCTCATCACCCCAGGTGTCTCACCCACAGTCTCTCTTGCCCCCGGTGTGTCTCATTGCCCACTGTCTCTTTAGCACCTGGCCTCTCTCACTTCTCAGCCTCTCTTGCTCCTGGTCTCTCTCTTGCCCCCGGTCTTTCTAGCCCCCTAGTCTCTCTCTCAAACCTGTTTCTCTCGCTCCTCGGTCTCTCTCGCTCCCTGGTCTCTCTCTTCCCCGGTCTCTCTCACCCCCAGTCTGTTTTATCGACCTCCCAGTCTCTCTCGCGTCCCTGGTCTGTTTCGTCGTCCTGGTCTCTCTTGTCAACCCTGCTCTTTCGCCCCTGGTCTCTCTTGTCCCCAGTCACTTTCGCCCCCGGTCTCTCTCACCCCCGGTCTCTATTGTTGCCCCCTGTCTCTCGTCACCTCCGGCCTCTCTCGCTCCCAGTGTCTCTTGCCCCCGTGCTCTCTCGCTTCCCACCCCCCCGACCCCCCCCCCCCCGCCCAGTCTCAAGCCCCCCAGTCTCTCTTGCCGCCTTTCTCTTTCGGCTCCCCCACCAGTCTCTCTCGCCCCCAGTCTCATGCCACACCCCCAGGTTTCTCTCACCCCGCAGCTCTCTCTCGTCATCCCCTTTCTCTCGCCCCCAGTCTCTCTCGCCCTCTGGTCTCTCTCGCCCCAGTCTCTCTCTCGCCTCCCAGTCTCTCTCATACCAGGTCTCTCTCGTTGCCCCCAGTCTCTCTCACCCACCCCCCCCGATCTCTCTCTCTCTCGCACCCCACTTTCTCTTGCTCTCACCTCCCGGTCTCTCTCTCGCGCCAGGTCTCCCTCATTGCCCCCGGTCTCTCTCACCGCCCCATCACCCCCTGGTCACTCTCGCCACGGGCTCTCACCCCTGGTCTCTCTCTTGCCCCCCCACTCTCTCTCGCTCCAGTCTGTCTCTCGCCTCCCGGTCCCTCACGCACCAGGTCTCGCTCGTTGCCCCTGGTCTCTCTCACCCCCTGTCTCTCTTGTTGCCCCCGGTCTCTCGTCCCACCCGGTGTTTTGCCCCCAGTCTCTCTTCCCCCCCACCTCTCTCTTGCCCACAGTCTCTCTTGTCACCCCCTCTCTCTTGCCTGCGTCTCTCTCACCCCCCATTCTCTGTCGCTGCCCCCAGTGTCTTGCCCCCGATCTCTCTTTGCCCCCACCCTCCCTGTCTCTCTCACCCCCGGTCTCTCTCGTCCTCGGTCTCTCTCTTACCCCCGGTCTCTCTCACCCTCGGTCTCTCTCACCCCCGGTCTCTCTCACCCACGGTCTCTCTCTCACCCCCGGTCTCTCTCACCCCCGGTCTCTCTCTCACCCCCGGTCTCTCTCTCACCCCCAGTCTCTCTCACCCCCGGTCTCTCTCGTCCCCGGGCTCTCTCACCCTCGGTCTCTCTCGCCCCCGGTCTCTCTCACCCCCGGTCACTCTCATCACCCCCGGTCTCTCTCACGCCCGGTCTCTCTCAACCTCGGTCTCTCTCACCCCTGGTCTCTCTCACCCCCGGTCTCTCTCACCCTCGGTCTCTCTCACCCCCGGTCTCTCTCTCTCTCGCCCCCGGTCTCTCTCACCCCCGGTCTCTCTCACCCCCGGTCTCTCTCACCCTCGGTCTCTCTCACCCCCGGTCTCTCTCACCCCCGGTCTCTCTCACCCCCGGTCTCTCTCTCATCACCCCCGGTCTCTCTCACCCCCGGTCTCTCTCACCCCCGGTCTCTCTCTCTCTCGCCCCCGGTCTCTCTCACCCCCGGTCTCTCTCACCCCTGGTCTCTCTCTCTCTCGCCCCCGTCTCTCTCTCTCACCCCCGGTCTCTCTCACCCCCGGTCTCTCTCTCTCACCCCCGGTCTCTCTCTCTCCTCCCCGGACTCTCTCTCTCACACCCGGTCTCTCTCTCTCACCCCCGGCCTCTCACACCCCCGATCTCTCTCTCTCACCCCCGGTCTCTCTCACCCCCAGTCTCTCTCACCCCCGGTCTCTCTCACCCCCAGTCTCTCTCACCCCGGTCTCTCTCACCCTCGGTCTCTCTCACCCCGGTCTCTCTCACCCCCGGTCTCTCTCACCCCCGGTCTCTCTCACCCCTGGTCTCTCTCGTCCCCGGTCTCTCTCACCCCCGATCTCTCTCTCTCACCCCCGGCCTCTCACACCCCCGATCTCTCTCTCTCACCCCCGGTCTCTCTCACCCCCAGTCTCTCTCACCCCCGGTCTCTCTCACCCCTGGTCTCTCTCACCCCCGGTCTCTCTCCCCTCGGTCACTCTCACCCCGGTCTCTCTCACCCCCGGTCTCTCTCACCCCCGGTCTCTCTCACCCCTGGTCTCTCTCACCCCCAGTCTCTCTCTCTCACCCCCGGTCTCTCTCTCTCACCCCCGGTCTCTCTCACCCCCAGTCTCTCTCACCCCCGGTCTCTCTCTCTCACCCCTGGTCTCTCATCACCCCCGGTCTCTCTCACGCCCGGTCTCTCTCAACCTCGGTCTCTCTCACCCCTGGTCTCTCTCACCCCCGGTCTCTCTCACCCTCGGTCTCTCTCACCCCCGGTCTCTCTCTCTCTCGCCCCCGGTCTCTCTCACCCCCGGTCTCTCTCACCCCCGGTCTCTCTCTCATCACCCCCGGTCTCTCTCACCCCCGGTCTCTCTCACCCCCGGTCTCTCTCTCTCTCGCCCCCGGTCTCTCTGACCCCCGGTCTCTCTCACCCCTGGTCTCTCTCTCTCTCGCCCCCGTCTCTCTCACCCCCGGTCTCTCTCACCCCCGGTCTCTCTCTCTCACCCCCGGTCTCTCTCTCTCACCCCCGGTCTCTCTCTCTCACCCCCGGCCTCTCACACCCCCGATCTCTCTCTCTCACCCCCGGTCTCTCTCACCCCCAGTCTCTCTCACCCCTGGTCTCTCTCACCCCCAGTCTCTCTCACCCCCGGTCTCTCTCACCCCCGGTCTCTCTCACCCCCGGTCTCTCTTGCTCCCGGTCTCTCTCACACCCCGGTCTCTCTCGCTGACGGTCTCTCTCACCCCTGGTGTCTCATCGCCCTCAGCCTCTCATCGACCCAGTCTTTCATCACACGCAGTCTCTCGTCCTCGGTCACTCTCTCACCCCCGGTCTCTCTCACCCTCGGTCTCTCTCACCCCCGGTCTCTCTCACCCACGGTCTCTCTCTCACCCCCGGTCTCTCTCACCCCCGGTCTCTCTCTCACCCCCGGTCTCTCTCTCACCCCCAGTCTCTCTCACCCCCGGTCTCTCTCGTCCCCGGGCTCTCTCACCCTCGGTCTCTCTCGCCCCCGGTCTCTCTCACCCCCGGTCTCTCTCATCACCCCCGGTCTCTCTCACGCCCGGTTTCTCTCACCCTCGGTCTCTCTCAACCTCGGTCTCTCTCACCCCTGGTCTCTCTCACCCCCAGTCTCTCTCACCCCCGGTCTCTCTCACCCCCGGTCTCTCTCACCCCCGGTCTCTCTTGCTCCCGGTCTCTCTCACACCCCGGTCTCTATCGCTGACGGTCTCTCTCACCCCTGGTGTCTCATCGCCCTCAGCCTCTCATCGACCCAGTCTTTCATCACACGCAGTCTCTCGTCCTCGGTCTCTCTCTCACCCCCGGTCTCTCTCACCCTCGGTCTCTCTCACCCCCGGTCTCTCTCACCCCTGGTCTCTCTCACCCCCGGTCTCTCTCACCCTCGGTCTCTCTCACCCCCGGTCTCTCTCTCTCTCGCCCCCGGTCTCTCTCACCCCCGGTCTCTCTCACCCCCGGTCTCTCTCACCCTCGGTCTCTCTCACCCCCGGTCTCTCTCACCCCCGGTCTCTCTCGCCCCCGGTCTCTCTCACCCCCGGTCTCTCTCTCTCTCGCCCCCGGTCTCTCTCACCCCCGGTCTCTCTCACCCCTGGTCTCTCTCTCTCTCGCCCCCGTCTCTCTCTCTCACCCCCGGTCTCTCTCACCCCCGGTCTCTCTCTCTCACCCCCGGTCTCTCTCTCTCCTCCCCGGTCTCTCTCTCTCACCCCCGGTCTCTCTCTCTCACCCCCGGCCTCTCACACCCCCGATCTCTCTCTCTCACCCCCGGTCTCTCTCACCCCCAGTCTCTCTCACCCCCGGTCTCTCTCACCCCCAGTCTCTCTCACCCCCGGTCTCTCTCACCCT
The DNA here is from genome assembly GCF_047496795.1 of Chiloscyllium punctatum. Lineage (NCBI taxonomy): Eukaryota > Metazoa > Chordata > Chondrichthyes > Orectolobiformes > Hemiscylliidae > Chiloscyllium > Chiloscyllium punctatum. The sequence continues at coordinate 37,206,270 of NC_092751.1, read as the reverse complement.
CGGTCTCTCTCACCCCCGGTCTCTCTCACCCCCGGTCTCTCTCACCCCTGGTCTCTCTCACCCCTGGTCTCTCTCGTCCCCGGTCTCTCTCACCCCCGATCTCTCTCTCTCACCCCCAGTCTCTCTCACCCCCGGTCTCTCTCACCCCTAGTCTCTCTCACCCCCGGTCTCTCTCACCCTCGGTCTCTCTCACCCCGGTCTCTCTCACCCCCGGTCTCTCTCACCCCCGGTCTCTCTCACCCCTGGTCTCTCTCGTCCCCGGTCTCTCTCACCCCCGGTCTCTCTCACCCCTGGTCTCTCTCCCCCCCGGTCTCTCTCTCTCACCCCCGGTCTCTCTCTCTCACCCCCGGCCTCTCTCACCCCCGATCTGTCTCTCTCACCCCCGGTCTCTCTCACCCCCAGTCTCTCTCACCCCCGGTCTCTCTCGCCCCCGGTCTCTCTCACCCCCGGTCTCTCTCACCCCCGGTCTCTCTCTCTCTCCCCCGGTCTCTCTCTCTCACCCCCGGTCTCTCTCACCCCCGGTCTCTCTTGCTCCCGGTCTCTCTCACACCCCGGTCTCTCTCGCTGACGGTCTCTCTCACCCCTGGTGTCTCATCGCCCTCAGCCTCTCATCGACCCAGTCTTTCATCACACGCAGTCTCTCACCCTCGGTCTCTCGACCCGGTCTTTCTCGCCCCCGGTCTCTCTCACCGCCCTCGGTCTCTCTCTTGCCCCCCCGTCTCTCTCTCGCCCCCGGGCTCTAACTCCTCCTGGTCTCTCTCGCCCCCGGTCTCTAAATCTCCCTGGTCTCTAACTCTCCCCGGTCTCTCTCGTCCCCTGTCTCTAACTCTCCCCTGTTTCTCCTCGCCCCCGGTCTCTAACTCTCCCCGGTCTCTCTCACCCCCAGTCTCTAACACTCCCCGGTCTCTCTCTCCCCTGGTCTCTAACTCTCCCCGGTTTCTCCTCGCCCCCGGTCTCTAACTCTCCCTGGTCTCTCTCTCCCTTGGTCTCTAACTCTCCCCGGTTTCTCCTCGCCCCCTGTCTCTAACTCTCCCCAGTCTCTCTCGCCCCCGGTCTCTAACTCTCCCCGGTCTCTCTAGCCCCGGTCTCTAACTCTCCCTGGTCTCTCTCGCCACCGGTCTCTCTCTCAGCCCCGGTCTCTCATTGCCCCCAGTTTCTCTCCCACCCCTGGTCTCACATCCCCCCCCAACCCCCCCACCCCCCACGGTGTCTGTCTGCCCCGTTCTCTCTCGTCGCGCTCGGTTTCTCGTTGCCCACGGTCTCTCTTGTCTCCCGGTCTCCCTCGCTCCTGGTCTGTCTCGTCTGTCCCGGTCTCTTACTCTCCCTGGTCTCTCTCTCCCTTGGTCTCTAACTCTCCCCGGTTTCTCCTCGCCCCCTGTCTCTAACTCTCCCCAGTCTCTCTCGCCCCCGGTCTCTAACTCTCCCCGGTCTCTCTCACCCCCAGTCTCTAACTCATCCCGGTTTCTCCTCGCCCCCTGTCTCTAACTCTCCCCGGTCTCTCTCGCCCCCAGTCTCTAACACTCCCCGGTCTCTCTCTCCCCTTGTCTCTAACTCTCCCCGGTTTCTCCTCGCCCCCGGTCTCTTACTCTCCCTGGTCTCTCTCTCCCTTGGTCTCTAACTCTCCCCGGTTTCTCCTCGCCCCCTGTCTCTAACTCTCCCCGTCTCTCTAGCCCCGGTCTCTAACTCGCCCCGGTCTCTCTCGCCCCGTCTCTAACTCTCCCCGGTCTCTCTCGCCCCCGGTCTCTAACTCTCCCCGGTTTCTCCTCGCCCCCTGTCTCTAACTCTCCCCGGTCTCTCTAGCCCCGGTCTCTAACTCGCCCCGGTCTCTCTCGCCCCGTCTCTAACTCTCCCCGGTCTCTCTCTCCCCCTGTCTCGAACTCTCCCCGGTCTCCCTCACCCCCGGTCTCTAACTCTCCCCGGTCTCTCTCGCCCCCCACTCTCTAACTCTCCCCGGTCTCTCACTCTCCCCGGTCTCTCTCGCCCCCTGTCTCTAACTCTACCCGGTCTCTCTCGTCCCCGGTCTCTAACTCTCCCCGGTCTCTCTCGCCCCCTGTCTCTAACTCTCCCCGGTCTCTCTCTCCCCCGGTCTCTAACTCTCCCCGGTCTCTCTCGCCCCCCACTCTCTAACTCTCCCCGGTCTCTCTTGCCCCCGGTCTCTAACTCTCCCCGGTCTCTCTCGCCCCCTGTCTCTAACTCTCCCTGGTCTCTCTCTCCCCCGGTCTCTTATTCTCCCCGGTCTGTCGAGCCCCAATCTCTAACTCTCCCTGGTCTCTCTCTCCCCCGGTCTCTAACTCTCCCCGGTCTCTCTAGCCCCGGTCTCGAACTCTCCCTGGTCTCTCTCGCCACCGGTCTCTCTCTCAGCCCCGGTCTCTCATTGCCCCCAGCTTCTCTCCCATCCCTGGTCTCACATCCCCCCCAACCCCACACCCCCCACGGTGTCTGTCTGCCCCGTTCTCTCTCGTCGTGCTCGGTTTCTCGTTGTCCACGGTCTCTCTCGTCCTCCGGTCTCCCTCGCTCCTGGTCTGTCTCGTCAGCTCCTGTCTTGCTCACCCCCCATCTCTTTTGTCGTCCCCGGTCTCTAACTCTCCCCAGTCTCTCTCGCCACCTGTCTCTAACTCTCCCCGGTCTCTCATCGCCCCGGTCTCTCTCCCCTCGATCTCTCTCACCCCCTGGGTCTCTCTTATCCCTGTTCTCTCTCACCCCCAGTCTCTCTTGTCATCCCTGGTCACTCATCAGCCCCTCTCTCTTGCCCCCGGTCTCTCTCGCCCCCAGTCTCTCTCGCTCCTTGTCTGTCTCGTCGGCTCCTGTCTTGCTCACCCCCCGGTCTCTCTTGTCGCCCCCTGTCTCTAACTCTCCCCGGTCTCTCTCGCCCCGGTCTCTCTCACCTCTGGTCTCTCATCTCCCCGGGTCTCTCTCTCCCCTTGATCGCTCTCGCCCCCCGGGTCTCTCTTGTTCCTGTTTTCTCTCGCGTTTTGTCTCTCTTTCGTCCCCGGACTGTCTCACCCTCCCCCCCACTGTCTCTCTCACCCACCCCTCCACCCCAGTCTCTCTTGCCTCTGTTCTCTCTTGCACCCGGTCTCTCTCTCATCCTCCGGTTCCTCTCGCCCCAGTCTCTCTCATCGCCTCCTGGTCTCTCTCGCACCCCCCGCGTCTCTCACCCCTGATCTCTCTCACCCTCCCTGGTCTCTCGTTGCACCCCACCCCCCACCCCCCGACCAACTCTCTCTCGCCTCTGTTCTCGCTCGCCTTCCCCCGGTCTCTCTCGTCCTTGGTCACTCATCCCCCCCCCCCAAGTCTCTCTCTCCCCTCGATCTATCGCTCCAGTCTCTCTCACCCCCCTTGTCTCTCTCTTCACCCCTAGTATCCCTCGTCACCCCCGGTCTCTCTCTCCACCGGTCTCTCGTCATTCCTCGTCTCACTTGCCCCCAGTCTCTCTTGCCCCCGGTCTCTCATGTCAACACCTATCTCTCACCCCAGGCCTCTCTCTCACCCCTGTTCTCTCTCGCTCCTGGTCTCTCTCAACCCCGGGTCTCTCTCATCACTCCCGGTCTCTCTCACCCCCAGTCTCTCTCGTCACCCCCGGTCTCTCATCACCCCCACTCTCTCACCCCCGGTCTCTCTCGCGCCCCCACCCCCACCCCCGGTCTCTCACGGCCCTGGTTTCTCTCGTCGCCCCGGTCTCTCTCTTGTCCCCAGTCTCTTTCATCACCTCCAGTCTCTCGTCGCCCCCCTCTCTCTCTCACCCCTCTGTCTCTCTAGCGCCCCTCTCTTTCGCCCCCTCTCTCTCATCCCCCCTCTCTCGCACCCCTGTCTCTCTTGCCTCCTCTCTCGCCCCCCACCCTCGGTCTCCCCTCTCTCGCCCCCTCTCTCTCGCACCCCCCGTTACTCCCACCCCTTTTGTCTGTCCCCCTCTCTCTCTCGCCTGCCTCCTCTCTCTCTCTCTTGCCCCTCTCTCTCACCCCCCTGTCTCTCGTCCCCCCACGCTGTCTCTCCCTGCTCTTTCACACTCTCTCGAATCACTGTCGCCTCATTTCCCTTTCTCTCCTCCCCCTCTCTCTCGTTCTCGCCCCTGTCTCTCTCTCTTTCTCTTGCTGCCATCTCCCTCCCTCTCTTGGTCCCTCTGTTTACCCCTCTCTCGTTCCCTCTCTCAACTCCATCCCTATCTCCTCTCTCTCTCTCTCAAGGATGGAGAGAGGGAAGAGTGGAGGCAGATGGAGAAACCGGGATTGGGGGTGTGTGTGATAGAGACAGGGGAATGAGTGAGAGTGAAAAGGAGAGGTGATGAGAAGGAAAGAGTATGCAGAGATAGAGAGGGAGAGCAATGAGGAGAAAGGGTAGGGGAGAGGAAATGGGGAGATCAGGTTGGAGTGGGTGGACAGAGGGAGTTAAACCCAGCTCCTGAGCTCAGGGCGCGGTGCCCTCCCCTTCCCTGAGGACCAGGACTTGGGGCTGAGTCTGTCTCTCTCCAGCTCAGCTTCTCCAACACAAAGACACACAACAACATCGGTCACTCTGCTGCTCGGCACGCTTGAATCAACATTTTTATTGGTTACAAATGGAAGTGATGGATACAGTCAGTGGGATGGTGCCTTTTCTCACTGGCCCCTGAGTTGTGAGAAACATTGAAATGTTTCCCTGTAACCCCCCTGTGGGATAAGGATGGACAAACCAGCACTACCCTCAGTCTGTTACCATAGCGACAGGCTGCTCCATCGCTGAAACACTGAACTGAAATGAGAAAATCCCGGATGGATTGATTAATGAGGGAATTTGATGGATGGATGGATTTGGGTGAAGGGATATTTCAGCACATTCTTCAGCTGCTGCCTGAACTTAGTCTGGGTCACGGCATAAATCGCGGTGTTTGTGCAGCAACTGAGGAGCTGCATCATGAAGCCCAATTCCTGCACAAAGTAATCGAGATACACAAACCCATACCCAATATTCCACATCCGGTACCATATAGAATACAGCATTAACATTGACCATAACAGGATGAAATTGGCCGAGATCACAAACAGTAAAATGATGGATTTTTTTCGGTTTCTCATTTCAGTGTCAGACTGAGCGTCCCCATTAGTGTGAGCGCGGAGTCTCCTGCGGGCTCTGCTGGTCACTAAAATGTGTCTGACGGTGAGAACATTGAGCAGCAGAATCAGGAGAAATGGGACACACGGGGTTAGAATGTAGTGGAGGAACTCGATTGTGACCCAGACACTGGAGAATCGAACAGTGCCTGTTACATCACAAAACCAGGGGTTGTTCACCAGCCGATACCGAGTCGTGAGAATAAAATACCAGGAAATGTTCTTTAAACAGCTCAGCACAGTCACTGCTCCCAGAACCACAGCCGCCGTTTTCTCACTGCAATATTTACTTTTCAGCTTCTGGCAACAAATGGCCACAAACCGATCAAAGGTGAAAGTGACGGTGAACCAGACAGAGCAGTCAGTGGCTGCATAAAGCAGGACGGCGTGGATATTACACACGGGGACGGACTCCCTCAGGAAATAAAACTGTTCCTCATAAACAATGGGAATGTGTCTCAGGATCAGGTCGAGGATAATGACCAGGAGATCCGCCGCTGCCATGGCCCCCAGGTAACGTCTGACACATGGAGACAATCCACAATCTTTATAAAGCAGGACGTAGATGGTCACTACGTTAACTGTGTGGAAGGAAAACAAACCCATTATCCATCAGCCTGAAGGCAAAGCGACCCGTTTGATCGGGGACCCAGTGAGATTTTCAAATGTGTCCCTGTGTTCAGGAATTTATTAAAATAATTGGAGCTGGAATAACAAATGGGAAGGTCGGAATTACTGACAAAAATGTGACATAAACCACAAGAAACCCTCCCTCCCCAAACACACAGAGACACATCCATAAGGACAGATGGTTTCTAGAACATTCCCACACTCTCAATCTCTCGAGATCAGACAAAGGTCACTCCTTCCCACTTCCTAATATGGAGGGTGGGAACGTTGCTGTCCTGAAGGATTCTCTCCCAGTTTCCTGAAGACAAACGGAGTTTGGGAATTCCTGTATTTTGGTCTAAATTGTGGTCGATCCTGTGTCGTGGAGAAATGTAAACGCAGGGAAAACGTATTCACCCCTTTAACTGCCTGAGGGACCTTCGGAACAGTGTTTCCTTCTCCCTGGAACGGGATCTCTTCCCTCGGGATCTTATCGTTTGTTCAATTCACTGACGTCCGGCCGTTCACAAACAATGTCAGGGACAGAATGTTCCGGGAAATGTCAGTTATAGAATGTCCTGGACGGAACGTTCAGGGGAATGTCAGTTATAGAATGTCGGGGACAGAACGTTCCAGGAAATGTCAGTTATAGAATGTCAGGGACAGAACGTTCCGGGGAATGTCAGTTATAGAATGTCAGGGACAGAACATTCCGGGGAATGGCAGTTATAGAATGTCAGGGACAGAACTTTCCGGGGAATGTCAGTTATAGACTGTCAGGGACAGAACGTTCCGGGGAATGTCAGTTATAGAATGTCGGGGACAGAACGTTCCGGGAAATGTCAGTTACAGAATGTCAGGGACAGAACGTTCCGGGGAATGTCAGTTATAGAATGTCAGGGACAGAACGTTCCGGGGAATGGCAGTTATAGACTGTCAGGGACAGAACGTTCCGGGGAATGGCAGTTATAGAATGTTGGGGACAGAACGTTCCGGGGAATGTCAGTTATAGAATGTCGGGGACGGAACGTTCCGGGGAATGTCAGTTCTAGAATGTCAGGGACAGAACGTTCTGAGGAATTCCTTGACCTGTCCATGACCATACCCCGCTATACACCGCACCAACATGATGTACTGAGCAAAGGCCACAGATCCATCCAGCGTGGGGAGCTGCACTGACCATATCATTACATTATCTATAAACCGCAGACAGTCTGACCAGCATAGCAGGATGTGCAGTGATCGCACGGGAATTAATCTGTAAACCAGGAACAGTTATCCTCCCAGCATTTAGGACTGTGTACCCCACCCCAGTGCATTGATCTGTAACCCAGGAGCAGTTACCCTCCCAGCATGTAGGACTGTGTACCCCACCCCAGTACATTGATCTGTAACCCAGGAGCAGTTACCCTCCCAGCATGTAGGACTGTGTACGCCACCCCAGTACATTGATCTGTAAACCAGGAGCAGTTACCCTCCCAGCATGTAGGACTGTGTACACCACCCCAGTGCATTGCTCAGTTACACTGTGTTAGATCCCTGCCCAGTGTGGGGAAACTTGCAGACCGGGCAGGAAGTGACAGGATGTGCAGCTTCCATCCATTTACAGCTCCATATCTCCATTGTTGCCATGACAAGGGGTGCTGTGGGTGTGAACATCACTGCCAGAGAGAGATGGCGGGGGAATCAGTTTAAATATCACCACATGGGAGGGGTTTAGGAAATAGACAGAGAGGGGGAGACTGAGAGACAGTGTCATGGAAGGATGTGTTCCCAGGTTGCAGAATACTGAAATGTAGACACTTCGATAACATCCTGTAACATGAGCCTGTCTTCCCTGGAAAGATGGGAAAAAAGGATCTTGGTGTGAGGTCAGATGAAACAACAGCTGCTGTGTGGTTTTGAAATTACGTTTATGTAATTTTAATAAGTGTCTTTTTGAAACAGTACATTACTGTAGAGTTGGAGTAGGGTAATAAGCAGTTAAAGAAAGGGGGTCTCAGAGTTGTGAATAGTTGATGTAAAATGTTCAGTTTCAGAGTTAAAAAAATAAATTGATGTTTTTATTTAAACAGTGGAATTTGGGAGTCCTCTGTCCCTCATATTTTAACAGTTTACAAGGCCAATTGAGCATTTCTTTATGTTTAGTTTATATTACCAGATGAGCTCAATGTTGTGTCCTAACAATTGCTGTGTGCATCTGTGTGTCTCTGTGTGGGGCAGGTCTGGCAGTCTCTGTGGTGCTTAAAGTGATGCAATTCCACCCTCTGCTGGCCTCCACACGCCACTGCACAGGCATTGGCAGAGGGTGAAAACCAACAGGGATTCATTCAGAGAGGGGAAGGGAGAGGGCAGCTGCTCACAGCACCATCCAAACTGATGTCTTATCCATGGACTTATCTAAATGTCCTTTAAATGTTGTAACTGTCCCTGCTTTCACCACTTCCTCTGGAAGTTCATTCCACACACAAGCCAGATTCGGTCTAAAATAATTACCTCTCGTGACATTTGCGAATCATTTTTCCTCGCAACTTAAAATATCCCTCAGGTTTGAATCCCCAACTCTAGGGAAAAGACATCAGCCCTCCCTTCAGCTTCTCTGTACCCCCCATTATTTTATAAACCTCTGTAAAGTTACTGCTTAATCTCATATTCTTCAGTGAAAAAAATCCCAGCCTAGCTCAATCCCTCCTTTCCCAGCAACATCCAAGTTAATCTCTTCTGAATCCTCTCCAGCTTAATAATATCAAGGTCAGTAATATCAAAGTGAATAGTCAAGGTATTTTCTTAGGGTATGGGGAGACCAAAACTAGCGGACATCAGCTTAAGGTGAGAGGGGAAACATTTAAAAGTGACCTAAGGGGCAGCTTTTTCACCCAGAGGGTGGTGTGCCTATGGAATGAGCGGGCAGGATGACCAGACTGGACACAGTATTCCAGTAGAGGTCACACCAATACCCTGTACAGCCACAACATGACGTCCCAATTCTGATACTCAAAGGTCTGACCAATGAAGACAAGTGTGCTAAACACCTTCTTAACCACACTATCTATATGAGATGCAAATTTTAAAGAATTAAATCTGACGGCCTAGGTTTCTGTTCTACAACATTGCCAAAGGCCCTGCTTTTAATTGTATAGATCCTGCTGTTGTTTGATTTACCAAATCCAATGCATCGCATTAATCCAAACTAAACTCCATCTGCCACCCCTCAGCCCAGTGTGTGATATTACTGCCACTTCCCCCTCCTCCTTCAATTTTAAAATGCCCATCCCCGTCTCCAGAATGCCTGCACACTCCAGCCTTGAGTTTCACAAAGACCCTGAGCTTGGTTTGCCTTGTGTGGTTAGGGGGAGGAGGAACAGATTGCAGATACAGTCAGTGGGGAGGAGAGGCTGGACAGTAATCAGCGGCCTGGTGTCACTTCATTGTTTTAGGAAGAGGGCAGTCGCACGTTAGAGGTGGGTAAGAGTGATCGGTGTTTTGGGACCAGAAATTAAGGTCTTCGTTCGTCTCTGGTGTTCAGTAATAAATATCTATTTGAGACCCTTCATTAGGCAGAGTGTGGCTGCAGGATTTCTTTCCTTAATATTGCAGATTTCAGATAATAGTAATTAAAGATGGTCATAGTTAATTTCGATAGCATAGCATATAGACTCAATATCCTACAGTTGAGACAAATATCTTGCATTTGTTTAATAATACAAAGTGTTTTTTGTAATTCAGTAATGGCAACCTGATTATAATCATCCACACCAAACTGAAAATGGGCACTAAAATATGACCCAAAATCTGAGTATGGTAGTTGTATTGGGTAGTGTCCCTGTCTCTGAGCTAGAGCTCTGGATTTGATTCCAATTCCTGAACTTGTGTGGTAGTGTTCCTAGCTCTGGACTATAAGGCCTTGATTCGAGTCCTGCCTGTTGCAGAGGTATGTCCCAGCATGTCAGGACAGTCTGATGAACAAACACACAGGAGAATAATGTTACAGCTTTGTGGGTATTGTCGAGTGATGCTCGGGGGAGGTGGCAGTAATATCACACACTGGGCTGAGGGGTGGCAGATGGAGTTTAGTTTGAATTAATGCGAGGCATTGGATTTGGTAAATCAAACAAGAACAGGACCTAAACAATTAAAAGCTGGGCCTTTGGCAGTGCTGTAGTACAGAAAACCTAGGGCCGTCAGGTTTAATTCTTTAAAATTTGCATCTCAAATAAATAGTGGGGTTAAGAAAGTGTTTAACACACTCTGCTCCACCAGGATAGGGGGTTCCAAAACAAGAGGGCATAGGTTGAAGGTGAGGAGGATTGATTTAGAAGGGACATGAAGATAAATGTTTCACACAGAGAGTGGTGTGTGTACAGAAAGTGCTGTCAGAGGAAGTGCTGAAGGCGGTTACAATCGCACAGTTAAAAAGTATCTGAGAGGAGGGATATTGACCAAATGCTGGCAAATGGGACTGGATCAGATTTGATATCTGATCAGAGTGAAAAGATTGGACTAACGGGTCTGTTTCCGTTCTGCATGACTCTCTGAGTCTTAAAGAGGAATGACAAAAAATTCTGAAAGGACCTTTCAAGTCATAATTCTCTTCGCTGGAAGTTTATCGTGCCTTGATGTTCATGTTGATTGAAAGCTGCGTTAGGTAAATATTTGACAGAGAAGTGAGCCATGCATAATGGGATGGAGACAGGAAAGTGGGGCTGAGACCACAACCTGATCAGCCACAATTTTAGTGCCTGGTGGAGAAGGCTCAAAGTATCTAATGACCCACTTCTGTTCCTCACGCCCATGTTCCTGTGTTCCATTCAGCCCCTCAAACCTGCTAGACAGGAGCAGTTGGAGGCTACTTACTCCTATAACCTGGTGCACAGAAACAGAGAAGACCATTCGGCTCTTCAAGACTGTCCCACACGGTTTGAGGTGATTTGGGAAATGTAATTGGAAAACCCAGGCTGGGTATGAAAGAGGCCCCTCATCGCTCTTCACAGAGCTTCCCCTCTCTGCAACTTGTGCTTCATTTGTTGGTCATGTTGTAGACCCAACTTCACTGAGAATACAGCCCCCATACGTCACCCAGGGATGGCTCACAGAATCCTCTGGTCTCCCTGTCTGCAACAGAGCATTCATGAAAATAACACCCACTAACTTGCCAATAACAGAATGGGAGAACATCAGAAACAGGGGCAGGTCATTTACTCCCCAAACCTGCCTTGCACTTCACTAAGATCGTGACTGATCTGCTCTCGGTCTGAAATCCTCTTCAATACCCAATTCCTCATCGCCCTCAACTCTCTGACAGGTCAATATCCATCTACCTCCTCTTCAAACACTTTCAGTCATCTTGCTGCCTAACATTCTTGAGAAGAGAAACCCTGACATTCAATACCATTTGTTTGAAGAAAACACGTGTTGTTCCTATACCATGGCCTATTGATATGAACAAAAGAGGTTGACTCAAGGGTTCAGATAAAAATGACTGGCCCCGATATCAAGGCAGTGGTTGCCTTCTGTTGACATAAAGGAGCTTAACAAAACTGGACATAATGGGAATCAGAGTAACCTCTCCAGTGTTTGGGATCAAAGGAAGATGTTCATCATCTTGTAGGGGGTAGTGTAATTTTTAAACGGTAAGCTGCCTTTTAGTCTTTTCTACCTCATAGTGAACACAAGCATGTAGGGGGTAGACGGTTAGCTGCCTTTTAGTCTTATCTACTTCATAGTAAACACAAGCAGACACTCGAAACTGTTGCCGGATCTCCCCCACGTTTATATGAATGAAACAGTTGTAACAGCTTTCCTCGATAGTTGAGAGACCGCCCTTAACCACAGTTGTACAACATCATCCATATAAGGGAAGAACGGGAAGCTCAAACACTGATTGGCCAAGTGAATGATAAAAGAATCGCAGGCACCAGAACCCAAATAAGGAAAACAGTGGGGAATCCTAGCACTCGTTGGTCAAGGCAGCAGTAGTAGACCCAGCCCACATATCCATGTATATAATGCGTGGAGATTACTATGCTTGTGTGTGTGTACCTTTGGGAACAGCACCCGACTTTGCAAAGTTGAATGAAAAAGTTTTGGACAGACTCCTCCGTGTCTTTGTTCCTGGGAAGGGAAATAAAAAGTGCCGTAGATGGGGCTGGACAGCCACATATCTCGCACAATTGGGGGCTCGTCCGGAATGAAATAATTATTGCCGGGGGGGGGCAGTCTCTTCGGCTCACGGATCAAGCCTGATTACAACAAAGACGCGTCTACTATATATTTATACTTCTCACTGATCAGCTTGGTCCCTCGGCTGTCGGCCAAGAGAGGATGTGACCCGGCTCATTTAAAAATAATTTTGAATCCTGGAAAAGGAACACACGGACGAGTGCTGGGACGACCGGTTAGTGACTATACACGGGGGTACACACATTTAAAAAGGCCAGACAACACCGTGCATGGATCAAGGTAAGAGATTCTTTTGTTCTTCCTTGTTGGCCGCGTGGTTTTGACGGTCATCTGTGAAAACGCTTTGGGCGTTTAAGACCAGGACTGAAGATAAACCACGGGAAATTGTGGTTTTGACCATCATCTGTGAAAACACTTTGGGCGTTTAAGACCAGGACGAAGATAAACCATGGGAAATCAGACTTCTAAGGAAAAGTCAGGGAAGACTGCAAATGGGAAAGAAATACCCCCCGATAGTCCATTAGGTCGGAAGTTAAGTCTATGGACGGACAGTAGTAGAACGAAGGACTTAAAGAAAGAGACCATGATAAAATATTGTTGTTTTATATGGACCAAAGAACCTATCCGCGCCCCCTCGGTAGTTTGGCCCGAGTATGGGTCTGATGAAGACTGGGTGTGTCAAATCCTATATGTATATGTTAACAGAAAACAACCGTTTGACCCAGAGGAGAGCAAATATGCCGCCGCCTGGTTGGCGGGCGACGGCGAGAGTCCCACGCGTCTCTATCCTCTGATTCCCCAAATAGACCCGAGGAAGCCCCAGAAGTCTTGGGACATCCTCACCGACGGTTTGCCACCGTCTTCCCCGCCCCCGTATATACCACCCGCGCACGAGCAGGCGTCCAGCGCGGACCTCCCTCCTGCGACGGATAATTCCGAGTCCCAGCAGGCTACGACCAGTGAGGAAGGGACTGCTGGGGGGGGCACAGGAGGGGGCGCAGAACTCACCCCAGGCACTAGGAAATCAGTCCGACTCGAGATGCGGAGAGGTCGAGAAGAGGGATTGAGAGCTGGGAGGAGTGACAATGTTGAACAGCTGAACCCCTTATGAGAGGTGCCGTTTGGGAATGAACGGACCGGGTTCGTAGTACAACCTTTAAATTCTGGGGATATCCGGCAACTCTGTAATGAACTACCCCGTCTACTGGACGACCCCGTCAGTGTGGGAATATAACTGGCCCAATTTCTGGGGCCCAGTATATACACATGGGCTGAACTGCAGGCCATGATGAGAATACTATTTAATTACGATGAAATTGTTATGATCCGGAATAGTGCAATGGCCATTTGGGATAGGGAGCATCAGGACGGCCCTCAGCGTGGAGAGCAGAAGTACCCCTTAGAGGATCCCCGGTGGGATCATAACGACGCGGGGGGACGGGCCAATATGACAGACCTCAGAAGCCTTATAATTAGGGGGATCCAAACCTGCGTGCCCAAACAGCGGAATTTAGCAAAAGCATTTGAAGTTGGACAGAAAAAGGATGAATCCCCGAGTGAGCTTTTAGACCGTTTGCGGGAGTCCATGCGAAAGTATTCAGGTTTAGACCCCGATGGGGAAATAGGCAAGAGTATGCTTAAGGTGCACTTTGTGACGAAGTCATGGCCTGACATTCAGAAGAAATTACAGAAAGTGGAGGATTGGGCTGAAAAGGATGTTGCAGAATTATTACGGGAAGCACAGAAGGTGTACGTTCAGAGGGATGTAATAAGGGAGAAACATAAGACAAAAATGATGGTGGCAGCCGTACAGGAAGCTTGTAAGTCCACGGGAATGGGGGAGGGAGATTATGGGGTGGAAAGAGGAACGTCGAAGAAAAGTTGGAGAGGGAGAGAAGCGAGACGGGGCAGAAGTGAGAGAGGAGGATCTTATGGAATTGAGCGCCCTCAGAAGGCCGGATGTTACCATTGCGGGAAACTGGGACACTTCAAAAGGGATTGTCCCGAGTTTAAAAGGGTAAAAGAAGGGATGTATGAAATGGAGTGTGAACAAATGGATTAGGGAAGTGAGGAGAGGATCGGAACACGGGCCTACCAAGAACCCTTGGTAAATTTACGGGTGGGCCCATTTAGACAAGATGTTACCTTCTTAGTTGACACAGGCGCTGGCAGGTCCTCAATTCCCCTCCATCCGAGGGGGGTTGGCTTCCAAGCTAAAACATTAAACATTTCAGGAGTTAAGGGTGGGGTTTTTAATGCGAAAATATTCGAACCACAACCCTTGCGGCTGGAGGAGGAGGAGCTCCAGGTGGAACTCCTTCACCTCTCCCATCTTCCCTATGGGTTGTTGGGACGGGATTTGATAGTTCGTTTCGGATTGCGAATAGAAGTGGGAGAAGAGGAAGAATTAGCCGTTACCATGTCATACCTTAGTGAGTCCCGATTGACAGAGATAGACCCTAGGGTTTGGGTCGCCAAAGGGAACCGGGGAGGACTCGCAATTCGACCTGTGGAGGTAAAATTAAAGCCCCAGAGCCCCGACGTCAGAGTGCGCCAATACCCCATCTCTTGGGAAGGGAGGCAGGTCCTGAAGACAGTTATGGAAGACCTAATAAAAGATGGATTGGTAGAGCCCTGTATGTCACGATACAATTCCCCCATCCTGCCGGTCCGGAAGTCGGATGGTAGCTACCGAATGGTCCAAGACCTAAGGGAAGTAAATAAAATTGTCCAAGTACGGCACCCTGTGGTACCGAACCCATACACTATTCTGGGGCGAATCCCCCCGGACCACGGCTGGTTTAGTGTTATAGACTTAAAGGATGCCTTCTGGGCGTGTCCTCTGGACAAGGACAGTAGGGATCTTTTTTGCTTTTGAATGGGAGGATCCTGATACTGGCAGAAAACAACAGTACAGGTGGACCGTACTCCCCCAAGGATTCACTGAGTCCCCGACTCTGTTCGGGCAGATTCTGGAACAATTATTGGAGGGACTAACCTTGTCCCCGGCCCTTAAGCTTATACAATACGTGGACGATCTCCTTTTATCCGGACCGGCGGAGGAGGACGTCCTACTTGGGACTAATGCCCTGTTAAATTACCTAGCTGAGAAGGGGTTAAGAGTGAGTCAGAAGAAGCTCCAATATGTCGAGAAAATGGTTAAGTACCTGGGACACTTGATAAGCCAGGGACAGAAACGAATAAGTCCGGAAAGAGTGTGGGCAATAATCGAACTAGGCCTCCCAACGACCAAGAGGGAGTTGCGGAAGTTCTTGGGACTCTTAGGCTATTGTCGGTTATGGATAGACGACTATGCCCCCCTTACTAAAGACTTGTACCTAAAACTCATTGAGGAGGCACCCAACAGAATAAAATGGGACGAGGAGGAGAAAAAGTTAATTGAAATTCTAAAAGGAAAATTGATGGCCGCACCTGTTTTAAGCTTGCCGGATTTTAGTAAGACATTTCGTCTCTTTGTGAACTCCAGAAAGGGAACCGCTCTTGGAGTATTGACCCAGGACTGGGGGGGAAAAAGGAAGCCCGTGGCTTTCCTGTCAAAAATTCTGGATCCAGTCTCCCGAGGGTGGCCGGAGTGTGTCCAAGGGGTGGCAGCCACGGCAAAGCTGGTAGAGGAAAGCAGGAAGTTGACTTTCGGGGCCCCCTTGACAGTCACTACTCCCCACCAGGTTAGAACTTTCTTAATCAGAATGCCGGGAGGTGGCTGACTGACTCGAGAATTCTGAAATATGAAGCCATATTGTTAGACCGAGAAGACCTCCGAATAGAAGTCGGGGGCTGCCAGAACCCGGCGGACTTTCTTTGGAAAGGGGAAGGGGTGGAGGAACTGGAACACTGCTGTTCAGACATAATAGAGTACCAGAGTAAAGTGAGGGAAGATCTGACATGCAGGTAGGCGGTGGTACATTGATGGGTCCTCTCGAGTGATAGATGGGAAGAGACACAACGGTTATGCAGTCATTAGTGAGACTGGTTGGGAATTAGTGGAAAGTGGACGGCTACCGAATGCCTGGTCAGCACAAACGTGCGAATTGTACGCCTTGCACCGGGCTCTGAGGAATTTAAAGGGAATAGCCGGGACAATCTACACTGACTCTAAGTATGCCTTTGGGGTAGTACACACCTTTGGGAAGATCTGGAAAGAAAGGGGAATGATAAATAGTAGAGAAAAGGAGTTGGTCCACGAGGAACTAGTAGCCATGATCTTGGAGGATTTGTTGCTGCCACAAGAGATTGCTGTAGTACATGTGAAAGGACACCAGAAAGACGATAAAATAGAGACCCTGGGGAATCAATTGGCAGATGAACAGGCAAAATTGGCTGGGATGGGGAAGGAAGTAATAAACTGCCCGGTAAGGATTCCACAGATATCCGAAATTACCGAAGTGCCCACGTTTACTGACAAAGAAGAAACTCTTCTCGCGTCTCTGGGGGGTACAAAGGATAGGGAAGGCAAGTGGACCTTACCCGATGGCCGCCAGCTTCTAAATCGACCGTTGACGCGGGACATTATTGCCCGTTTACACCAAGGGGAGTCACTGGGGCGCCCAGGCACTGTGTGATGCCTTCCTGCGCCGATATGCTCACCCTGGTCTGTACACGGTAGGCAAGCAGGTCACAGGAGATTGCATAACATGTCGAAAGATTAACAAAAGGGGGCTGCGGCAGCATGCAAGACAAGGGGGTAGGAGTTCGGCCTATAGGCCGTTTGAGTATGTTCAGGTAGATTACACTGAGCTCCCCCCCATAGGTCGCCTGAAGTATCTATTAGTAGTGGTAGATCACCTGACAGGATGGGTGGAAGCTTTCCCCACTACCACGGCAACGGCAACTCAGGTTAGCAAGATTCTACTCGAGCAAATCATCCCACGATTTGGGCTACCCCGCGCTATTGACTCTGACCAGGGGAGCCACTTTTCCTCAACCGTCCTCCAGAATGTAGTGCAAGCAATGGGGATTGACTGGGATTTGCACACCCCCTGGCATCCCTCATCCTCGAGCAAGGTCGAAAGAATGAACCAGACCATCAAAAAGCAGCTAAACAAGCTCACTAGTGAAATCGGCCTGCCTTGGACCAAATGCCTACCCCTTGCCCTGTTGCTAATTCGCACCCAGCCAAGGCGGGATTTGGGCGTCTCCCCTTTCGAAATGTTATTTGGCCTCCCGTTCCATGGGCCGAAGGGGGAACCTCTTGTATTCGAGTCTCGGGATATTTTTGTGCAAAAATATGTGGTGGCTCTGGGGTCTGCTCTATCTCGTTTACGCCAACAGGGACTTTTGGCACAGACGCCGCCCCTCGAGTTTGCGGTGCACACCGTCAAGCCGGGTCAGTGAGTCCTGATTAAAAGCTGGAAGCAACGTACCCTCGAACGAACTTGGGACGGTCCCTTCCTGGTACTTTTGACGACCGAAACGGCTGTCCGTACGGCCGAAAAGGGCTGGACACATTACACTCGAGTCAAGGGACCAGTGCCACAACCGACGGAGGACGAACGAACCTCTCTGACAAAGGCATCTAAGGAACAGAGACCCTGAGAACGAACTAATCGGACTTTGGCGAGTCTAAAGTAACTGTGTCCTCGGGCTACGGGTGTCGCGGAAAAAAAAAATGCGGTCAATCGTATTGTTAACTTGCTATGCCATTATCCTTGGGCTGGGTCATAGTGTGCGTGTTACCCAATTTGGCCTCCGGATGAAACAAATAGAGGACCGTCAGTGGTTCACCATCTCCGTGCTTGCCAACCAATCAACACAGACATTTAGCTTAGACCTATGTGAGTTGGTGCCCTGTAGGACTAAAAGTCAACTGAATCAAACTAAGCAGAATCTAGAGAGAGAAAGGGGATTCCAGGGTCAGACGTTAGTATTACAATTGCATGGTAGGGAAGGCCTAAGTAGGCCTCCAGCCCCCGGGGTCCAGGCTATGGTGTCAGTTGTCCGTGATCCCATCACCCCTGGACGAGATTGTGGGCAGAATCAGTGCAATTCGCTTTATCTGACCATAAAGAACTTGGAAAAGAACGAGGCGAGCCTTAATAGAACAATACTGGGTATTAGAGTTGGGGGCCAGGCAGGATGGGGGGGGGGGGGGGGATGCAGCTGTGCTGCACGTATATCACGGTCATTGAAGCTGAGTCTGGGGGCTCATCCACCACTGATAAGCAGGAAAAGATTAGAATAATTGAGACGACGGATTTGGAAAAGACCTTTGAAATAGAAACGGGATACGGGGAGGCGAATGCCTGGATGGAATGGGTCAAATATACTGTGAGGAGCATGAAAAAGAGTGATTGCTACACATGCACGAGTGCCCGCCCTAACCCTCAGGTGGTCCCATTCCCGTTGGGATGGGAGAAACACCCACGAGCCATGGACTGCATGATAAGGCTGTACCAGGACCGAGAGGCCTGGAACGACCCCACTTGTCGACCCTTCAGTTTGAAGTTTTCCCCCATCAGGTCTGAGGGGGCGCCCCGCCCGCCATCATTCTCAGGGGTAACGGGTACGCAGTAGTAGACCCAGCCCACATATCCATGTATATAATGCGTGGAGATTACTATGCTTGTGTGTGTGTACCTTTGGGAACAGCACCCGACTTTGCAAAGTTGAATGAAAAAGTTTTGGACAGACTCCTCCGTGTCTTTGTTCCTGGGAAGGGAAATAAAAAGTGCCGTAGATGGGGCTGGATAGCCACTTATCTCGCACAATCTCAGTCCTGGGTCACCTCTGTGGGAGATCCTCAGGGTAGCTTCCTCTTCACAAACATCTTCAGCTGCTTCATCAATGTCTCCCCGCCCCACCCTCCTCACCATAAGATCAGAAGTGGGGATGGTCGCTGAAGATTACACAATGTTCAGAACATTTTATCCCCCGTCAGCTCCTGAACTGGTTTGTGTCCATGTGCAACAAGACCCAGACTCCATTGAGGCCTGTGCTGTTAAAGTGTCCATAACATTCATGTAACAGCACTTCCTGACACTGCACATTGCCCCAGTAAAACAAGAGTTCATTCACCACCTCACGTTTTTTTCACAGGAATATGAGGAAGCCATTTAGTCCATTGAAACTTTTGGAGAAGAAAAAGGACAGCCGATTCAGTGCCTCCAGCCTATCACTCAGGAAGAGAAGGAGTCTAGTGTGATGGAGCTCACCAGAGCCCCTCGAAAATATTTGAAGGCGGTAACCTAGACTCTAATGTTTCCTTATTTTAAAGGAAATATAAAGTGTCTGTCGCAGATGCAATGTGACTGGTCAAAATACTCGGTGTGAAGAAAACACCATTTATTTAAACGCGGAAGATAAAATAAAACCAAAGAAAGAGGAATTTAGAAGAACGTAATTGTATTCGGCAACTAAACAGAATAATCGATCTAGGAGCTATTACTAATGAACTAGTCCAACATAAGAAATTCCCATAAACACAGCCCTTAGCAAAAAGGAAAATTCAGGAATTGAAAACAGCATCAAGAGAAAATTCAGATAGAGTAGCAGCCAGGAGATATTCCCTGAGGCTTCCAACTCTTTGGAAACCACTATAGTTTTTGATGTTACTGAGAAACCAAAAACCAGAGATCCTAATGTGTGAGAGCTGGCCACACCCATTTAGGCTGCATTAAAATTAACCTAAGGCCTCCCTAGCTGTTTACTCAAGTGGTCTTAACTAACCAGCTTGGTAACGATCGTTCAATCTCTCTCTTAAAAGAAACCAGGATAAAAATAACCTCTTTAAGCTGCAGCATTGTCACACTTGTCAGCACATCGAGTTGTCAAACAGGAACCAGAGGTAACCAGTCAGGCCCTTGGCCCTGTCTAATCGGACGAGGAAGAAGCCAGTCAGTCCCTTGAGTCACTTATACAGGAACAGTAGGAGGCCATTCCCACCTCAATGCACTGACAAGAGCGCAGAATGAGGTAATTGATGCTGATTCCTGATCAATGTCTTATGTCCGAAACGTCTATTCTCCTGCTTCTCGGATGCTGCCTGACCCGCTGTGCTTTTCCAGCAATCGACGCTCTACTCTGATCTCCAGCATCGGCAGTCTTAAGGGTCTCCTAAATGATGTTCCAAAATGATGAACAAGTGGGGCAGAGGCTGCACAGACAGATTGCTCCACGTTGTTCCTCCTGGCTCTGTTGCTTATGATACACATATGGGACTTTAACGTGGTTTTCTAGTGGTGAGGAGGGAAGCCATATGTCTTGTGTGAAGTCTCAAGAGGGCATCTTCCATCTCCAAGAAGCCAGCCTGGTGTTCTCTATGTAAGGCGGAAGCTGGTGGGAATGGCTACCTGTTTCAGATGGAAGGTATTGTGGCTGCTGTTGGGGATTGTGAACAACCTGATGTTCAGTACAGGGTTCACACACCGACTGCCCAATAACATGGGGAGAGTTAATTTAGGCATATAAACTATTAGGAAGGTCACGTTAGACTGATGAATGGACTCTCTAAGTTCAAATAATGGTGATCTTGTTCATGTTGATCTTGTCTAGTGCATGTCCTGTTCAGTGTAACCTGAATGCCTTACTCTGTCCAAGTCTATTTCCACCCTATGATCTGTCTGGCCATGCTTACTATGATCTGTCTCCACTGCTCATAAACAAAGTGTTTCCCTGTACTGAGGTACACGTGACAATAAATCACACCAATCAATCCTGGTTAAAGTATAGAATTTCGCTCCCTGTCAATGTCTCTTTTGGAAATAAGTGATCGCTGCCACTCCTCGTGTTTCAGCATCACCATTTCCTCGTCTCTCACAGCTCTGCAGATTAAACACTCAGCTTCTTTACTCTATCCTCATGTTACCATCACCCGTGTCTGTGGTAAGGAGATCATTCCTTACAAAGGAGATCAAATCTGTACAGAGTGCCCCTAATGCTCTCTCAGCAAGGCTCTACAACAGCAGGAAGATGGCTTTTCTTCTGTACTCGAATCATCTTACAATGAAGGACAGCATACCATTGACTGCACCCATTACTTACACAGGGTTTGATTTGGAGCAGTCAGCATAGACTTGTGAGTGGGAAATCATGCTTCCCAAATTTCTTCGAGTCCTCTGGTGAAGTGACCAAGAATGTTGATGAGGGCAGAACGGTGAACGTAGTCTCTATGGACTTCAGTAAGGCCTTTGATAAGGTTCCACATGGCAGGCTGTTCTGGAAGGTTCCATCACGTAGAATGCTGGGGGAACTGGCCAATTGGATACACAGTTGGGTTGTTGATAGTAAGCAGAGGGTTGTGTGGAAGGATGTTTGTCAGACTGGAGGCTGGGTCCATTGCTGTTTGTTACCTATGATTTGGTTGAGAATGTACAAGGTATGATTAGTAAGTTTGCAGATGACACTAAAATTAGTGGCAGCATGATCAGTGAGGAAGGTTATCAGAAATTGCAGCAGGACTTTAATCAGGTGGGCAACTGGGCTGAGAAATGGCAAATGGAATTTAATAAGGATGTGTGAGGTCTTGCTGTTTGGAATCTCAAATCAAGGCAGGAGTTTCACGGTGAATGGGCGGGCCTTAAGGGGTGTAGTGGGCAGAGAGACCTTGGAATTCATGTGCACAGTTCCCTGAGAGTGGAGTCACAGGTAGGCAGGGCAGTGAAGAAGGCTTTTGGCACACTGGCCTTCGTCAGGTAGGACATTGAGTATAGAAGTTGGGAATTTATGTTGCAGTTACACAGGACATTGGTAAGGCCGCACTTGGAGTATTCTGTTCAGTTTTGTCAACTTGTTATAGGGAGGATATCATGAAATTAGAAAGAGTGCAAAAGAAATTTACAAGGACGTTGCCAGAACCCAATGATCTGAGTTATAGGGAAAGGTTGGACAAGTTAGGACCTTTTCTTTAGAATGTAGGAGACTGAGGGGGACCTTATAGAGCTGAATAAGATCATGAGGGGTATGGATAGGGTGAATGCTCTCAGTCTATTCCAAAGTTTAGAGAATCAAGGACGAGAAGGGACCAGTTTAAGGTTAAAGGGGAAGGAATAAAAGGGAACCTGAGGGACCACTTATTTACATAAATGACTGGTACGTGGATGAGCTGCCAGAAGATGTGGCTGAGGGGGTGTATTAACAACATTTCAAAAGCATTTGGATAAATATGTGGATAGGAAAGGACTAGAAGGATATGGGCCAACTGCAGGGAAATGGGGTTAGTGGGAATGGACATTTGCAAGCTGGAGTCAAACCCCTTTGTTAATTAAAACCAAACACCCAGAAAAGCTCTCCTCACATCGTAATCTGTTAACATATGAGTGACACAGATCTCCTACATTCCACTATTTAAACAAAAATTAGCAAGTTAGTTTCTTAACTTTTATAGTGAACACTAAACAAAAACTATTCGCAAATACAAGCCCCTCTTTTCTTAGCTACTTACTATCTCACTCCAACTCTGTAAAAATTATGCTGTTCCAACAACCCACTTATTAAACGTTACAATCTCAAGACCACATAGTCTCTATCTTCCCCGCTGTGTTCACTCTTTCAGCTGCTGATCTCCCTGGGTCATTTTTTTAAATGCAAGTACGTTTTACATGAACATGTGTCTTTGATAGAGAGTGTTTGAGATGGTCAGTTAGCACTCCTGCTCTACAGCAGTAAATCTGCTGTTGGATGGCAGCGGCTCTCCCTCTATTTTCAAAATGCTGGATTTATTTACTTCCCATGATACAATAATTCTTATAATTTGATTGATTTCCAGGTGTACGAATAATAATATTCAAATTCCATTGGCTTCGGATATTCTGAGCATTATTTAAAGTCTTTTATTGTATTTGAATTGCTGTCAAAACAGCAACCAAAGCTCAGGCTTCCATTTCCCAGCTAATTTTTACATTTCGAACAGTCTGACTTTTAGCTGGCATCTGTGGATATACTTTCGATTCAGCAAAACCTTCTTGAACCCCTCGATTAGATTCCAGGCTGTAACTCACTCCGGGGTATCCGTTAATCTGTATATAAACAACCCTGAACTCCTCAATTACATTCCAGGCTGTAATTGAGTCCGGGGTATCTGCTAATCTGCATATAAACCACGCTGAACCCCTCAATTAGATTCCAGTCTGTAACACACCCCAGAATATCTGTTATTCTGGATATAAACCACGCTGAACACGTCGATTCGATTCCAGGCTGTAACTTCCTGTCAGGGTTGAAAGGGAAGGCTGGTAGTTATAGGGAATGCTGGCTGACTAATGAAATTGA
Source organism: Chiloscyllium punctatum (assembly GCF_047496795.1). Lineage (NCBI taxonomy): Eukaryota > Metazoa > Chordata > Chondrichthyes > Orectolobiformes > Hemiscylliidae > Chiloscyllium > Chiloscyllium punctatum. The sequence continues at coordinate 37,183,171 of NC_092751.1, read as the reverse complement.
GGGTTTCGTTCAGAAAAAGAAGGAAGCATATGTCAGATTTCGACAGGATGGATCGAGTGAATCCTTAGAAGAGTAGAAAGGAAGTAGGAGTATACTTAAGAGGGAAATCAGGAAGACCAAACGCTGACATGAGATTACTTTAGCAAATAGAATTAAGGAGAATCCAAAGTGTTTTTGCAAATATATTAAGGCCAAAGGGTAACTAGGGAGAGAATAGGGTCCCTCTAAGATCAGTAAGGCGTCCTTTGTGTGGGGCCACAGAAAATGGGGGAGATAGTAAATGAATATTTTGCATCAGTATTTACTGTGGAAAAGGATATGGAAGATAAAGATATAGGCTGCAGGGAAAACGATGTTGGCATCTTGCAAAATGTTGCAGATATACAGAGGAGGAAGTGCCGGAGGTCTTGAAATGGTAAAAGGTGGATAAATCCCCAGGACCTGATGAGGTGCACCTGAGAACTCTGTGGGAAGCTAGAGAAGTGATTGCTGGGCCTCTTGCTGAGATATTTGTATCATCAATAATCACAGGTGAGATGCTGGAAGACTGGAGGTTGGCAAACATGGTGCCAATATTTAAGAAGGGCGGTAAAGACAAGGCAGGGAACTATAGACCAGTGAGCCTGACCTCGGCAGTGGGAAAGTTGTTGGAGGGAATCCTGAGGGACAGGATGTACATGAATTTGGAAAGGCAAGGACTGATGCGGGATAATTAACATGGCTTTGTGCGTGGGAAATCATGTCTCACAAACTTGATTGAGTTTTTTGAAGAAGTAAAAAAGAAGATTGATAAGAGCAAAGCAGTAGATGTGATCCATATGAACTTCAGTAAGGCATTCGACAAGGTTCCCCATGGCAGACTGATTAGCAAGGTTAGATGTCATGGAATACAGGGCGAAGTCGCCATTCAGATACAGAACTGGCTCAAAGGTAGAAGACAGAGGGTGGTGGTGGAGGGTTGTTTTTCAGACTGGAGGCCTGTGACCAGTGAAGTGCCACAAGGATCAGTGTTGGGCCCTCTACTTTTTGTCATTTATATAAATGATTCGGATGCGAGCATAAGAGGTACAGTTAGTAAGTTTGCAGATGACACCAAAATTGCAGGTGTAGTGGACATCGAAGAGGGTTTCCTCAGATTATAACAGGATCTGGACCAGATGGGCCAATGGGCTCAGAAGTGACAGATGGAGTTTAATTCAGATAAATGCGAGGTGCTGCATTTTGGGAAAGCAAATCTTAGCAGGACTTCTACATTTAATAGTAAGGTCCTAGGGTGTGTTGTTGAACAAAGAGACTTTGGAGTGCAGGTTCATAGCTCCTTGAAAGTGGAGTCGCAGGTAGATAGGATAGTGAAGAAGGCGTTTTGTATGGTTTCCTTTATTGGTCAGAGTACCGATTACAGGAGTTACGAGGTCATGTTGCGGCTGTACAGGACATTGGTTAGATCACTCTTGGAGTATTGCGTGCAATTCTGGTCTCCTTCCTGTCGGAAAGATGTTGTGAAACTTGAAAGGATTCAGAAAATATTTAAAAGGATGTTTGCCAGGGTTGGAGGATTGGAGCTACAGGGAGAGGCTGAACAGTCTGGGGCTGTTTTCCCTGGAGTGTCAGAGGCTGAGGGGTGAACTTATCGAGGTTTACCCTGGGGTAAGGGAGTCCAGAACCACAGTGCATAGGTTTGGTTTGAGAGGGGAAAGATTTGAAAGATACCTAAGGGACAACATTTTCACGCAGAAGGTGGTACGTGTATGGAGTGAGCTGCGAGAGGAAGTGGTGGAGGCTGGTACAATTGCAACATCTAAGACGAATTTGGATGAGTATATGAATAAGAAGGATTTGGAGGGACATGGGCCAGGTGCTGCCAGGTGGAACTAGATTGGGTTGGGATATCTGGTCGGCATTGACAGTTGGACCTAAGGGTTTGTTTCCATGCTGTACATCTCGATGATTCTATGACTCTATAACTCACTCCGGGCGACCTGTTATTCTGCATATAAACCACCCTGAAACCCTCGATTAGATTCCAGTTTGTAAGTCACTCTGGAGTATCTGTTATTGTACATGTAATCGTCCCGAATCCCCTTGATAAAATTCCAATCTGTAACTGACTTCCAATTTTAAGGGACTCTGTACATTAGCCACTTCAATCGTTTGATCAGATTCCCGTCTGTATCACACTCCTGGGTATCTGTTATTCTGTATATTAACTATCCAATCCAAACCCTGTTGAAATTGTCCATAGTGTTCAAGGATGTGTACGTGAGGTGCATTAGTCAGGGGCAAATGTGGGGAAATGGGTCTGGATGGGTTATTCTTCTGAGGGTCAGTGTGGTCTTGTTGGGCTGAAGGGCTTGTTTCCCCACTGTCGGGATTATATGAATCACCTGTAACCCTCTTGATTAGATTCCAACGTGTAACTCACTTCCATGTATGTGTGACTGGCATGTTTCAAAAACACCCCAAAACTTTCAATTCTATTCCATTTCGATAAACACGAGGCGCTGCATTTTGAGAAAGCAAATTTGAGCAGGACTTATATCTTAATGGTCAAGTGCGAGGGAGAGTTGCTGAACAAAGAGACTTTGAAGTGCAGGTTCGTAGCTCCGTGAGAGTAGAGTGGCAGGTGGATAAGATAATGAAGGCAGCGTTTGGTTTGCTTTCCATTATTGGTCAGAGTTTTGAGTATAGGCATTGAGAGGTCATGTTGTGTCTGGACTGGACATGGGTTAGGCCACTGTTGGAATATGGCATTCAATTCAGGTCTCCTTCCTATCGGAAGGATGTTGTGAAACTTGGAAGAGTTCAGAAAAGATTTACAAGGAGGATGCCAGGGTTAGAGGATTTGAGCCACAGGGAGAGGCTGAATAGGCTGGGGCTGTTTTCCCTGGAGTGTCAGAGGCTGAGGGATGACCTTATCAAGGTTTATAAAATCATGACGGGCATGGATAGGATAAATAGACAAAGTCTTTTCCTTGGGGTGGGGAGTAAAGAACTAAAGGGCATAGGTTTAGTGTGAGAGGTAATATGAAAGAGACCTAAGGGGCAACTTGTTCACTCAGAGGGTGGTACATGAATGGAATGAACTGTCAGAGGGAGTGGTGGGGGCTGGTATAATTGCAACATTTAAAATGCAGTTCGATGGGTATATGAATGGGAAGGTTTGGAGGGAGATGGGCCAAGTGCTTGGAAAAGAGACTAGAGTAGGTTAGGATATCTGGTCGACATGGTCGGGTTGGACCAAAGGGTCTGTTTCCATGCTGTACATCTCTAGGAGTGTATGACTCCGCGATTTTGTGATTCATTCCTTGTTATCTGTTGTTCTGTATGTAAACGACCTCGAACCCATCGATTAGATCCCAGTGTGTAACTCACTCCTGCGTATCTCTTCTGCTGTGTGTAAACCCTAAACCCCTCAATTAGATTCCAGTCTGGAACTCACTCCTGAGGATCTGTTATTGGATCTGTGAAGTGATCCTTGTTGGATGTTAGACCGAAGACAAGATAAACTAAATGGTCAAATGTTACATTGAGAGCAAGAACACAGAAAGCTGCTGGTTCATTTCGGTCCTGTTACATATCTGCAAGTTTCAGATTGGGACTGAGTTTCTGTCACATTGGGGAAAGTCTCAAAAGCTGTTTATTGTCCTGTATGAATGCATCATCATAACATGAATTCTCTTGCAAGATCGGAAATGGAGACAGCTCCTGGAAGGTGTCTGTATCCCTGTGTGTGTGTGATTCTGTGTGTCTGTGTATGTCTGTTTGTGTGTGATTCTGTGTGCGTGTTCAATGTTTTATATATTTTCAAACTGCATTGATGTTGCCAGTCTCTCTTGCTTTTCCTAATTTATACACACTCAATAGACAATAGACAAAGACAATAGGTGCAAGAGTAGGCCATTCAGCCCTTAGAGTCTGCACCGCTATTCAATATGATCATGGCTGATCATTCCTAATCCGTATCCTTTTCCTACCTTATCTCCATAACCCTTGATTCCACTATCTTTGAGAGCTCGATCCAACTCTTTCTTAAATGAATCCAAACACTGGGCTTCCACTGCCCTCTGGGGCAGAGCATTCCGCACAGCCACCACTCTCTGGGTGAAGAAGTTTCTCCTCATCTCTGTCCTAAATGGTCTACCGCGTATTTTTAAGCTGTGTCCTCTGGTTCGGCACTCACCCATCAGCGGAAACATGTTTCCTGCTGCCAGAGTGTCCAATCCTTTCATAATCTTATACGTCTCAATCCGATCCCCTCTCAGTCTTCTAAACTCGAGGATATACAAGCCCAGTCGCTTCAGTCTTTCAGTATAAGGTAATCCCACCATCCCAGGAATTCACCTCGTGAACCTACGCTACACTCCCTCAATAGCCAGAATGTCTTTCCTCAAATTTGGATATCAGAACTGCACACAGTAGTCGTGCAGTTTTACTGATATAAAATAGTGGCTGTGGACAAATCTAAAATGTTTGTCTGACCGATTTGTGTCAGGAATACTTTCAGCAAGGGAGAGGGGGCAATGTGTCAAAAACCATTTCCATTCATGGATGCCAGCAGAGATAGGAAATGGAGACAGCTCTTTGAAGTTGAATAAAATGCAAATCCCAGAACCTGTTTACAGTGAATGCGGAGAGACAATGTGACATTCCAGTAAGGTCTGCCTTACTTTCCAAGCTCCTAATATATGAGAGAGACATAATATACAAAACCTGAAAGAGCTCAGCCACTGAATTGTAGATTTGCAGCGTTGGATCAGAACCCTGCCTGGCGAGGCCTCATCCCAAATTGAAGGGTTTCTCATATTCCACACTGACCTTCTGTGGGTTCAAATTGTGCGTTATCTACAAATAAAAGAAAATAATGCACCTGCAATTGAACAAAGCGTTTCTGGAACTTTGTGTCTCTGTTGGTTTAAGTATCTTTCAACAGGATTGAATATAAATGAGACATTGAGAGATAGGTAGCACTATAACCAAAATGTCAGTGCAGTATAAAAGATATATTAATACTTTCAGTGAAAGGGGAAAACAGAGGAGGATAGCCCTCAAACAAGAAAAATTGAGAGTCAGTAAAGTTGTGTAGTTTGTGACTGCGTTATGTTTATTTGAGTCAAGATTTGAAACCACTTGGCCAATAGTACACTTTGTGACTCACTCCCAGTTACAAGTTATTTCACATAAAAAGGTTAACATATCCCTCGATTAGATTCCAGACTGTAACTCACTCCGGGCTATCTGTTATTCTGTATCTAAAACTCCCTGAACCCCTCCAAAAGATTCCAGGCTGTAACTAACTCCAGGGTATCTGTTATTCTGTACATAAACCTTCCTAAACCACTCGATTAGGTTCCAACCTGTAACACATTCCAGGCTACTTGTTATTCTGTTTATAAACAACCCTGAACCCCTCACTTGGATTCCAGGCTGTAACTCACTCTGGGCTATCTGTTATTCTGTATATAAACCACCCTGAACCCTGCAATTAGATTCCAGGCTGTAACTCACTGCGGGCTAACTGTTATTCTCTAGAAAACCACCCTGAATCCCTCGATTAGATTCCAGATTGTAACTCAATCCGGGGTATCTGTTATTCGTATATAAACCACCCTGAACCCCTTGATTAGATTCCAGGCTGTAACTCACTCCGGGGTATCTGGTATTATGCATATTAACCACCCTGAACCCCTCGATTCGATTCCAGGCTGTAACTCCCTCCTGGCTATCTGTTATTCTGTATATTAATCACCCTGAACCCATTGATTTGATTTCACTTCCTGACATGTTAACCTCATGTTTCCAACACAATCTAATCTCAATAATGATTAATGTATCACTGGTCCTCCTATCTGCTGGCACTACCATCATGTTAATTTTCTGATGTTAATAGAACATAGAACATAGAACATAGAACAATACAGCACAGAACAGGCCCTTCGGCCCACGATGTTGTGCCGAACTTCTATCCTAGATTAAGCACCCATCCATGTACCTATCCAAATGCCGCTTAAAGGTCGCCAATGAATCTGACTCTACCACTCCCACGGGCAGCGCATTCCATGCCCCCACCACTCTCTGGGTGAAGAACCCACCCCTGACATCTCCCCTATACCTTCCACCCTTCACCTTAAATTTATGTCCCCTTGTAACACTCTGTTGTACCCGGGGAAAAAGTTTCTGACTGTCTACTCTATCTATTCCTCTGATCATCTTATAAACCTCTATCAAGTCACCCCTCATCCTTCGCCGTTCCAACGAGAAAAGGCCGAGAACTCTCAACCTATCCTCGTACGACCTACTCTCCATTCCAGGCAACATCCTGGTAAATCTTCTCTGCACCCTCTCCAAAGCTTCCACATCTTTCCTAAAGTGAGGCGACCAGAACTGCACACAGTACTCCAAATGTGGCCTAACCAAAGTCCTGTACAGCTGCAACATCACCTCACGACTCTTGAATTCAATCCCTCTGCTAATGAACGATAATACTCCATAGGCCTTCTTACAAACTCTATCCACCTGAGTGGCAACCTTCAAAGATCTATGTACATAGACCCCAAGATCCCTCTGTTCCTCCACCTGACCAAGAACCCTACCATTAACCCTGTATTCCGCATTCTTATTTGTTCTTCCAAAATGGACAACTTCACACTTGGCAGGGTTGAACTCCATCTGCCACTCCTCAGCCCAGCTCTGCATCATATCTAAGTCCCTCTGCAGCCGACAACAGCCCTCCTCACTGTCCACAACTCCACCTATCTTTGTATCATCTGCAAATTTACTGACCCACCCTTCGACTCCCTCATCTAAGTCATTAATAAAAATTACAAACAGCAGAGGACCCAGAACTGATCCCTGCGGAACTCCACTTGTAACTGGACTCCATGCTGAATATTTACCATCTACTACCACTCTCTGACTTCGACCGGTTAGCCAGTTTTCTATCCAATTGGCCAAATTTCCCTCTATCCCATGCCTCCTGACTTTCCGCATAAGCCTACCATGGGGAACCTTAGCAAATGCCTTACTAAAATCCATGTACACTACATCCACTGCTCTACCCTCATCCACATGCTTGGTCACCTCCTCGAAGAATTCAATAAGACTTGTAAGGCAAGACCTACCCTTCACAAATCCGTGCTGGCTGTCCCTAATCAAGCAGTGCCGTTCCAGATACTCGTAAATCCTATCCCTCAGTACCCTTTCCATTACTTTGCCTACCACAGAAGTAAGACTAACTGACCTGTAATTCCTGGGGTTATCCCTATTCCCTTTTTTGAACAGGGGCACAACATTCGCTACTCTCCAGTCCCCTGGTACCACCCCCGTTGCCAGTGAAGACGAGAAGATCATTGCCAACGGTACTGCAATTTCCTCTCTTGCTTCCCACATAATCCTAGGATATATCCCGTCAGGCCCGGGGGACTTGTCTATCCTCAAGTTGTTCAAAATGTCCAACACATCTTCCTTCCTAACAGATATCTCTTCTAGCTTATCAGTCCGTTTCACACTCTCCTCTTCAACAATACAGTCCCTCTCGTTCGTAAATACTGAAGAGAAGTACTTGTTCAAGACCTCTCCTATCTCTTCCGACTCAATACACAGTCTCCCACCACTGTCCTTGATCGGACCTACCCTCGTTCTCGTCATTCTCAGGTTTCTCACATACGCATAGAATGCCTTGGGGTTATCCTTGATCCTATCCGCCAGGGATTTTTCATGCCCTCTCTTAGCTCTCCTAATCCCTTTCTTCAGGTCCCTTCTGGCTATCCTGTATCCCTCCACTGCTCTGTCTGAACCTTGTTTCCTCAACCTTATGTAAGCCTCCTTCTTCCTCTTTACTAGACATTCAACCTCCCTCGTCAACCAAGGCTCCCTCACACGACCATTTCTTTCCTGCCTGATAGGTACATACATATCAAGGACACGTCGTATCTGCTCCTTGAAAAAGTCCCACATTTCCACCACATCCTTCCCTGACAGCCTATGCTCCCAACGTATGCTCCTCAAATCCTGTCTTACAGCATCGTAATTTCCCTTCCCCCAATTGTAGAAACTTCCTTGTTGTGTGCACCTATCTCTCTCCATAACCAAGGTGAAAGTCACAGGAGGAGTTGTAGACAGTGAGGAAGGATATGGCAGGTTACAGCGGGATATAGAGAAGCTGCAGAGCTGGGCAGAAAGGTGGCAAATGGAGTTCAATGTAGCTAAGTGTGAAGTGATTCACTTTGGTAAGAGTAATAAAAAGATGGATTACTGGGCTAATGGTAGACTACTTGGTAGTGTGGAAGAGCAGAGGGATCTTGGTGTCCATGTACACAGATCTCTGAAAGTTGCCACCCAGGTAAATAGTGCAGTGAAGAAGGCATATGGCGTACTGGCTTTTATTGGTAGAGGAATTGAGTTCCGGAGTCCTGAGGTCATGCTGCAGTTGTATAAGACTCTGGTGCGGCCGCTTCTGGAATATTGTGTGCAGTTTTGGTCGCCATACTATAGGAAGGATGTGGAGGCACTGGAACGGGTGCAGAGGAGGTTTACCAGGATGTTGCCTGGTATGGTAGGAAGATCCTATGAGGAAAGGCTGAGGCACTTGGGGTTGTTTTCTTTGGAGAAAAGAAGGTTTAGGGGTGATTTGATAGAGGTGTACAAGATGATTAGGGGGTTAGATAGGGTTGACAGTGAGAACCTTTTTCCGCGTATGGAGTCAGCTATTACAAGGGGGCATAGCTTTAAATTAAGGGGGGGTAGATATAGGACTGATGTTAGGGGTAGGTTCTTCACTCAGCGAGTCGTAAGATCATGGAATGCCCTGCCAGTAGCAGTAGTGGACTCTCCCTCTTTATGGGTATTTAAGCGGGCATTGGATAGGTATATGGAGGATAGTGGGTTAGTGTAGGTTAGGTGGGCTTTGATCGGCGCAACATCGAGGGCCGAAGGGCCTGTACTGCGCTGTATTGTTCTATGTTCTATGTTCTATAATTGTGGTCGCCATCACCAAAATGTTCACCCACTAACAAGCCCACCACTTGTCCCGGTTCGTTACCGAGTACCAAATCCAATATGGCCTCCCCTCTGGTTGGACAATCTACATACTGCGTTAGAAAAGCTTCCTGGACACACTGCACAAACACCGCCCCATCCAATCTACTTGATCTAAAGAGCTTCCAATCAATATTTGGGAAGTTGAAGTCGCCCATGACTACGACCCTGTGGCTTCTGCACCTTTCCAAAATCTGTTTCCCAATCTGTTTCTCCACATCTCTGCTGCTATTGGGGGGCCTATAATAAACACCCAACAAGGTGACTGCACCTTTCCTATTTCTGACTTCAGCCCATACTACCTCCAGAGGCAGATCCCCCTCAAACTTCGTTTCTGCAGCCGTTATACCATTTCTAATAAGCAATGCCACCCCCCCTCCTTTTTTACCACCCTCCCTAATCTTACTGAAACATCTGTACCCAGGAACCTCCAACAGCCATTCCTGTCCCTCATCTATCCATGTTTCCATGATGGCTACAACATCGTAGTCCCAGGTACCGATCCATGCATGGATAACATACATGATTACCTGTAGCAGTGAGTCGCAGGTAGACAGAGTGGTGCTGAACACATTTTGCACATTTGTCTTAATCAGTCAGAGCATTGAGTATAGGAGTTGTGGTGGTATGTTGCATCTCTCCAGGATGTTGGTGAGGCCGCTTTAAGAATACTGCGCACAACTCGGATTTCTGCAGAAATGACTTACACGGATGTTCCAGGACTGGAGGTTTGAGCTATAGGGAGAGGCTGATGACGTTGAGGTGCTTCCCCGTGGAGTGTCAGAGATTGAGAGGCAACATTATAGAGGTATATAAAATCATCAGGGACATGGATATTCTGAACAGCCATGTTCTGCTCCCAAGGATAAGGGAGTCCAGAACAAGACAGCATAGGTTGAAGGGGAGAGGGCGAATGATTTAGAAGGGACGTGAAGGTAAATATTTCACACAGAGAGTGGTGTGTGGACAGAATGTGCAGTCAGAGGAAGTGGTCAAGGCGGGTACAATCACAGAAGGAATATTGGCCAAATGCTGGCAAATGGGTCTAAATCAGATTTGATATCTGATCGGAGAGAACAGATTGGACTAATGGGTCTGTTTCCATTCTGCATGACTCTCTGCTTCTATAAGAGGGATGATGAATAATTCTGAAAGGACATTTCAAGTCGGAATTCTCTTCAGTGGAAGGTTATCGTATCTCTATGTTCACATTGATTGAAAGCTGTGTTAGTTAACTATTTGACAAAGAAGTGAGTCATGCAGAATGGGACGCAGACAGGAAATTGGAGCTGAGACCACAACCTGATCAGCGACAATTATAGTGCCTGGTGCAGAAGGCTCAAAGTATCTAATGACCCACTCCTGCTCCTCAGTCCCATGTTCCTGTGTTTCATTCAGCCCGTCAAACCTGCTAGACAGGTGCAGTTGGAGGCTACCTACTCCTGTAACCTGTTGCACTGAAACACAGGAGACCAATCAGCCCCTCAGTACTGTCCCACGCGGTTTGAGGTGAATTGGGAATGTAATTGGAAAACCCAGGCTGGGTACGAAAGAGGCCCCTCATCTCTCTTCACAGAGCTTCCCCTCTCTGCAACTTGTGCTTCATTTGATGGTCATGTTGTACACCCAGATTCAGTGTGATTACTGCCCCCATACCTCACTCAGGGATGGCTCACAAAATCCTCTGGTCTCCCTTTCTGCAACATTCAATAACAGAACATTCATGAAAATAACACCCACTAACTTTCCAATAACAGAATGGGAGAATATCAGAAACAGGGGCATGTTATTCACCCCCCAAGCCTGCCTTGCCCTTCACTAAGATCATGACTGATCTGCTCTTCGTCTCAAATCCTCTTTCATATCCAATTCTTCATCGCCCTCCACTCTCTGACAGGTAAATTTCCATCTACCTCCACTTCAAATACGTTCAGTCATCTCGCTCCTCGAACACTCTTGAGAAGAGAAATCCTGACATTCAATCCCACCTGTTTGAAGAAATCACTTGCTGCTCCGATAACATGGCCTATTGATGTGAACAAAAGAGGTTGAGACAAGGGTTCAGGTAAAAATGACTGGCCCCGATATCAAGGCTGTGATTAACTTCTGTTGACATAAAGGACCTTAACAAAACTGGACTTAGTGGGAATCAGAGTAACCTCTCCAGTATTTGGAGTCAAACATGGCACAAAGGAAGATGGTCATCATCTCAGTCCTGGGTCACCTCTGTGGGAGATCCTCAGGGTAGCTTCCCCTTCACAAACATCTTCAGCTGCTTCATCAATGTCTCCCCGCCCCCACCCTCCCCACCATAAGATCAGAAGTGGGGATGGTCGCTGAAGATTCTACAATGTTCAGAACATTTTGTCCCCCGTCAACTCCTGAACTGGTCTTTGTCCATGTGTAGCAGGATCCAGACTCCATTGAGCCTTGTGCTGTTAAAGTGTCCGTAACATTCATGTGACAGCACTTCCTGACACTGCACATTGCCACAGTAAAATAAGAATTCATTCAGCACCTCGCGCTGGATTCACAGGAATATGAGGAAGCCATTCAGCCCATTGACGCTATTGAAGAACAACAGGGACAGCCTATTCATTGCCTCCAGCCTATTACTCAGGAAGGGAAGTAGTCTAGTGTGATGGGCCACACCAGAGCCCCTCAAAAATATTTGAAGGCCGTAACGTAGATTCTAATGTTTTCGTATTTTAAAGGAAATGTAAAGTGTCTGTTCCAGATGCTGTGTGACTGGTCAAACTACTCGGTGTGAAGAAAAACACGATCTACTTAAACACGAAAGAGAAAATGAAACCAAAGAAAGAGGAATTTAGAATAACGCAATTCTATTGGACAAGTTAACAGAACAATAGATCTAGGAACTATTACTAATGAACTGTTCCAATATCGGGAAATCCCATAAACACAGCCCTTGGCAAAAAGAAATATTCAGAAACAGATTGTCACAAACATTTCTCCAATCCAGGAATTAAAAACAGCACCAAGAGAAATTTCAGAGAGGGTTGCAACCAGGAAAAATTCACTGAATCTTCCAACTCTGTGGAGACCCCAATAATATCTGATGTCATTGAGAAACCAAAACCCAGTGATCCTAATCTGTGAGAGCTGGTCACACCCATTCAGGCTGCATTAAAATAAACACAAGGCCTCCCTAGCTGTTTACTCAAGTGGTCTTAACTAGCCAGCTTGGTAGCAATCGTTCAATCTCTCTTAAAATATTCCAGGACAAATTAACCTCTTAAAGCTGCAGCATTGTCACACTAGTCATTATAATGAGCTGTCAAACAGGAACCGGGGAAACCAGTCAGGCCCTTGGCCCTTTCCAATCGGACGAGGTTGAAGCCAATCACTCCCTTGAGTCAATTACACAGGAACAGCAGAAGGCCATTCCCACCTCAATGCACTTATACGGGGGCAGAATGAGGTAATTGTTGCTGATTCGTGATGAATGTCTTATGCCCAAAGCGCCGATTCTCCGGGTCCTCGGATGCTGCCTGACCCACTGTGCTTTCCCAGCAATTGATGCACTAATTTGATCTCCAGCATTGTCAGTCCTCACTGTCTCCTAATTGATGCTCTAACATGATGAACAAGTGGGGCAGAGGCTGCACAGACTGTCTGTTCCACGTTGTTCCTCTTGGCTCTGTTGTTTATGATACACATGTGGGACTTTAACGTGGTTTTCTAGTGGTGAGCAGGGAAGCCATATGTCTTGTGTGAAGTCTCAAGAAGGCATCTTCCACCTCCATGAAGACAGTCTGGTGTTCTCTATGTAGGGCGGAAGCTGGTGGGAATTGGTACCTGTTTCAGACGGAAGGTATTGTGGCTGCTGTTGGGGATTGTGAGCAAACTGACGTTCAGCATAGGGTTCACACACCGACTGCACAAAAACGTGGGGAGAGTTAATTTAGGCATATAAACTATTAGGATAGTCACGTTAAACTGATAAATGGACTCTCTAAGTTCAAATAATGCTACTCTTGTTCATGTTGGTCTTGTCTACTGCATGTCCTGTTCAGTGTAACCTGTATGTCTTACTCTGTCCAAGTCTATTTCCACCCTATGATCTGTCTGGCCATGTTTACTATGATCTGTCTCCACTGCTCATAAACAAAGTGTTTCCCTGTACTGAGATACACGTGGCAATCAAACAAACCAATCATTCCTGGGTAAAGTATGGAATTTCTCTCCCTGTCACTGTCTGTTTTGGAAAAAAGAGATCGCTGCCACTCCTCGAGTTTCAGCGTCACCATTTCTTCGTCTCTCACAGCTCTACAGATTAAACACTCAGCTTCTTTACTCTATCCTCATGTTACCATCACCCGTGTCTATGGGAAGGGAATCATTCCTTACAAAGGAGATCAAATCTGTACAGAGTGCCCCAAATGCTCTCTAAGCAAGGCTCTACAACAGCAGGAAGATGGCTTTACTTATGTACTTGAATCATCTTACTATGAAGGACAGCATACTATTGACTGCACCCATTACTTTCACCGGGTTTGATTCGGAGCAGCCAGCATAGACTTGTGAGTGGGAGATCATGCTTCCCAAATTTCTTAGAGTCCTTTGATGAAGTTACCAGGACGTTTGATGAGGGCAGAGTGATAGACGTAGTCTCTATGGAGTTCAGCAAGGCCTTTGATAAGGTTCCACATGGCAGGCTGCTCAGGAAGGTTACATCTCGTAGAATGCGGGGGGACCTGGCCAATTGGATACACAGTTGGCTTGATGGTAGGAAGCAGAGGGTTGTGTGGAAGGATGTTTGTCAGACTGGAGGCTGGGTCCATTGCTGTCTGTTATCTATGATTTGGTTGAGAATGTACAAGGTATGATTAGTAAGTTTGCAGCTGACACTAAAGTAATTGGGAGCATGATCAGTGAGGAAGTCCATCAGAAATTGCAGCAGGACCTTAATCAGGTGGGAGATGGGCCGAGAAATGGCAAATGGAATTTAATATAGAAGCGTGAGGTCTTGCATTTTGGAAACTCATATCAAGGTAGGAGTTTCCTGGTGAGTGGGAGGGTCTTGAGGGGTGCAGTGGGCAGATGGACCTTGGTGTTCAGGTGCACAGTTCTCTGAGAGTGGAGTCACCGGAAGACAGGGAAGTGAAGAAGGCTTTTGGCACATTGGCCTTCATCAGCCAGGATATTGAGTATAGAAGTTGGGACCTTATGTTGCAGTTACACAGGACTTTGCTAAGGCCGCACTTGGAGTATTGTGTTCCGTTTTGTCACCTTGTCATGGGGAGGATGTTATTAAATTAGAAAGGGTGCAGAAGAAATTTGCAAAGACGTTGCCAGGACCCAATGGTCTGAGTTATAGGGAGAGGTTGGACAAGCTAGGACGTTTTCGTTCGCGTGTAAGAGACTGAGGGAGTCCTTATAGAGCTGTATAAAATCACGAGGGGTATGGATAGGGTTAATGATTTCAATCATTTTCCAAGGTGTAGAGAATCGAGGATTTAACGGGATCAGTTTAAGGTTAAAGGGGAAGGAATAAAAGGGAACCTGAGGGGCCACTTCTTTACACAGAGGGCTGGTACGTGGATGAGTTGCCAGCAGATGTGGTTGAGGGGGGTACATTAACAACATTTCAAAAACATTTGGATAAATATGTGGATAGGAAAGGACTGGAAGCAAATGACCCAACTGCAGGGAAATGGGGTGAGCGTGGATGGACATTTATAAGGTGGACTCGAACCCCTCTGTTAATTAAACCCAAACACCCAGAAAAGCTCGCCTCACCTTGTAATCTGTTAAAATATGAGCGATACAGATCTCCTACATTCCACTATTCAAACAAAAATTATCAAGTTAGTTTCTTAACTTTAATAGTGAACACTAAACAACAACTATTCACAAATACAAGCCCCTCTATTCTTAGCTACATACTATCTGACTCCAACTATGTAAAAATATGCTGTTCCAACAACCCACATATGAAACATTAAAATCGCAAGACCATACAGTCTCTATCTTCCCCGCTGTGTTCACTCTTTCAGCTGCTGATCTCCCTGGGTCATTTTTTAAAAAATTGCAAGTAGGTTTACATGAACATATGCCTTTGATAGAGAGTGTTTGAGATGGCCAGTTAGCACTCTGCTGTTGGATGGCAGTGGCTCTCCCTCTATTTTCAAAATGATGGGTTTATATATTCCCCATGATATAATAATTCTCATAATTTGATTGCTGTCCAGGTGTCCAAACAATAATATTCAAATTCTGTTGGTTTTGGTATCCTGAGCGTTATTTAAACTCTTTGGTTGGATTTGAATGGCTGTCAAAACAGCAACAAAAACACAGGTATCCATTTCTCAGCTAATGCTGACATGTGGAACAGTGTGACCTTTAGTTGGCATCTGTGGCTTTAATTTCTATTCAACAAAACCCGATGTGTCTTAAAGTGCCCATACATGTTTTTGGCTTCATAACATCTTCCCACTTCAGAAAATAAAATGAACCAGCAGAATGAAAAGATGGCATCATTCCTTTTCCTCTCATTCTTCATCCCAACTATATGAAATACAAAAGTATTAATCTCAGTTATATCATTCATATTAATTCTGCACACCAATACAACACTGGAATAAGTCAAATCTTATCGACACTGCTTTCCTTTAAATCCGCGAAAACCCATCTGCTATCACATTGTCGGAGACGCAGCATGTACATTTTGTGAGTTTAAAGTCGGTAAGGTAAGACTACAATTAAATAGTCTCATATTCTGGTCTTTAAATATTCCAAATAATGCGAGAGATTTGTCGTTGTCCACAACCATCTCCGACAATTTGTTTGTCATATACACATTAAAATATTGTCAGGCCAGTGTGAAACTTAATCATTCTTGTTCAATAATGGAGATTTTGTATTTTTTTTCTGGTGGATATTGAGTTTTTCAACAAGTAGCCAATTAGCCATTCAATTCCATCATCCGAATTCTGTATCAAAACATCTCTGACCCCTATATCCCGAGCATCAAACACAATTTTCAAAGGGTTTCAGAATATTTCGTGTATCTAAAACTGGTGTGGTGATTAATCCTGCTTTAAAGTTCTCAAATGCCTCCTGGCATTGTTCTGTCCACCACAATTCTGTGTTCTTCTGTAATAAATCCATCAGTGGTGCCCATACGCTGCTGACATTTGGAACAAACTTCCGATAGAATCCACTCAGTTCCAAAAATCGAAGCACCTCTTTCTTCAAGGATGGTCGTGGAAATTCCTCAAATCCCTTCGTCTTTGTGTTCCATGGGGTCAACCTTCCATGTCCAATGTAATGTCCCAAGAACATCATCTCTGGCTTCGTGAATTCTGTTTTCATTAAGTTTATTACCAAGTTTGCTTCTTGTAATCGTTCAACATGCTCTGTCAACTGTAAAATGGGAGCTTTCAATCACTTGCTAAAGATCACTACATCATACAGATAAGCTGCACAATTTGTTCATCTGGCCACAACTCTGTTTCTGGGTCTTAAATGTGGCTGGTGCATTATTCATCCATATGAAATACTCGATAAAGTTTTTTGTCATCTCTGGTATCTTTACTAGATAGTTTAACTGACTCCACGTTTTTTAAAATTTGAAACGGGCCACTAAACCTGGATTTAAAGAGATTTCTTACCATTGGTGGCAATACTAATACGTCGTCCCACGGGAAATCTTCAATTTTCCAGTGTTTTTATCTGCCACCTGCCACCTATTCTGTGCTCTTCATATACTGTTTAGCAAACTCACCGACTCCATCTACTCTCTCCTTTACCTCGTACACATAACCCAGGTGTGAGATTTCCGACTTCGGTCCTGTCAATTTATATTTAATTAATTTCAAAGGACGTCTCACTTCATGTACGAATATTATCTCAAAGGAAGTAAAGTGAGTAGATTTATTTGGGGCATCGCTAATGGCAAGCAATTTAATGGGGCACCTTTATCCCAATCATTTGGCCAACCATGAAAGTACGCTGTTAATATGGTCTTCAGCGTCTGATGCTAACATTCCAAGGCTCCCTGGGATTCAGGATGGGACGCCCTTGATTTGAAATGCTGTATGCCTAAGCCATCCATGACTTCCTTAAACAGCTGAATGGTAAAATGAGACCCTTGGTCTGACTGAATCTCTGTGGGCATTCCACAGTGAGTAAAGAAAGCTACCAACTCCTCCACTTCCCTATTTGCCTTGATGCTCCAATAATTGAATTGCCTCTGGAAATCTGGTAGACACATCCATTATGGTCAGCAAATATTGGTTTCCACTTTTACTTTAGAAAGGGGAGCTACACAATTAATCATAACCCACGTGCAAGGTTCTTCAAATGCAGGAATTGGCAAGAAAGGTGCTTGTTTTATAACTGCCTGTTACTTACCTCCCATTTGGGAAGTATGTCACGCACAACAAAAATTAACAGCGTCCTTGTGCATTCCAGGCCAGTGGAAATGCTTCTGTACCTTATCCTGAGTCTTCTGTACACCTAAGTGACCGCCTGCAGTTAGTTTATGAGCTACCCGTAACACTGGACGTTACTGCTAACACAATCTGGTGCACTTCGGACCATTTCCTTTCTGCAGTCACCTATCGAGGTCTCCATTTTAATTTTATGATTCTATCTTTAAGTTAATAACGTTCAACAATATATTCTGATTCCTATTCTATGTGTGAATGTGTATGTGTGTGTGAATGTGTGAGTATATATCTGTTATAAGTCCATGAGCCTTTCTGGACTAAATCCCTCTGCCTGATCCTCTGCCTGTTCAGGTTTTTCCTGCACCGTTACATCAAACAGGGGGTCAGGTCACTGAGCATCAACCCATTTGTCTTTTTCGTTCGTTTTTTCTTCCTGCTGTAACTTATGACAGTTGGATCTTGTCACTACACAGTCTGGAAAAGTTCCTGTGTAATTTTCTTTTAACTCACTAATTCCCTAGTTTTCCTTTTGCCTTCTCCACCACAACGGGTGCCTCTCCCACCTCACGTCCTGCTAAATCGTTCCCAAGAACAAACTGTATTCCTGGAACTGACACTCTGTTACTCACTGTCACTGTTACTTCCCTAATCTTGTTTGGCATTCCATCCAGATGTTACACAAGGGAATGCTTAATTTCTGTTCTCATTCCACATGTTAACACGGTCTTGATTAACATGCCAGAAAGAGTGAAAAAAACTTTCATCTCTTACTATTAGAGGGTGAGAGAAAGTGAGGGCTGCAGATGCTGGAGATGAGAGTTGAAAAATGTGGGGCTGGAAAAGCACAGCAAGTCGGCAGCATCCGAGGGGCAGGCGCGTTGACGTTTCAGGCATAAATGCTTCATCAGGAAAGTGGTAGGTAAGGGAGGGGGAAGGAGGTTGAAAAATAAATGGGAGGGTGGGGGTGGAGATGGGTGGAAGGGAGCTTGGAAGGCGAAAGGTAGATGCAGGTGGGGTGTGATGGTGGTAGGTCAAACAGGAGGGTGATAGGACTCCTATCGGTGGTAGGACAGCTGGAACACTCAAACTGTATAGCATCAACGTTTACTTCACCAAATTCCAAATCTCCCCTCCACTAACCTCTTCCAGATCCAACCTTTCAACCTAGCATTGCCCTCTTGGACTGCCCTAACTAGCCATCTTCCTTTCCACCTATCGACTCCACCCTACCCTCCGACATATCACTATCACTCCCACCTATATCTTCTTATTGCCTTCTCAATGACCCTCCCGCCAGCTCGGCTACTACCCTCGTATTTATCTTTCAGCCCCCTTGTCCCCCCACCATGTTCCTGACGATGGGTTTCTGCCTGATATTCGATTGTTCTGCTGTTTGGATGCTGCCTGATCTGTTGTGCTTTTCTGGCGCCTCACTTTTCAACTGTTAGAGACTGAGCAGATCCCGTATCTCACAAATTATAACTTCTTGTTTTTCTCCCCCTGTTCTTTCTGAGTAAACTTTATCTACAGAGGTGAATTCTTTCGAGAGATCAGGCACTGCCTCCATACCCAGTCCTTTCCTCGGCTGTGCAATTTCCTGCAGCTCCTCGGCTCCACTTGGGGTCTCCTTTACCAGTGTCACTCATGCCACTGGGCTTAGCCTCTTCTACCGCATCTTTCCCCAAAGTGTCTTCCTTTAACGCCCATCACGGTGTGTCCCAGCTTACTGCAGTGAAAACAACTTTTTTCCCTGAGCCCTTCTTAAACCACCTGCACTGTAATTTTATGTGTTCCACTCCCTTATAGTGAGAGCACTGAGGCCTTTCACCACCTTTCAACCCCCTTGGGCTTCTTTCTTCACCTGTAGTGAACTATTGTGAGCTACTGTTCGCTTTGTAATGTGTGATCGTCCCTTCTCCCAATTTCTGTCCCTCACAGGATGAAATTCCTGCCAGAAGCTAAATTTCATCACATGCCACAATGCATATTTACCTGCCATTTCTGCCGTACTACTCACTTCTTGAACTTTGTATTCATTCACATGAATTCTTACTATCTCTGGAAGTAAGTCTTTTAACTTCTCCAGCAGATTAATCTCCCTTCAAGCCTCACAGGTCTTATCCATTTTTAAGGTCAACACCCATCTGTCAAAATGACTGTGGTTAACTCTTTCAAACTCAATATAAGTCTGATCTGGCTCCGATTCTATTTTTCTGAACTTCTGTCTATATGCTTCTAGTACCAATTCATAACCAATCAAAATAACCAATTTAACATCTTGATAATCTCTTGATCCCTCATCTGACAGCGCTGAACATACCTCACCAGCTGTGCCCACCATCTTAGTCTGAACTAGCATTACCCACAAGTTCACTGGACACATCATCTGTCTAGACATTGTTTCAAATGAAACAAAAAAGGTTTTGACATTATTCACACCAAAATATTGCAAGTTACTAACCTAGTTGTATACATCCCTACGTTCTCCCTTCATCTCCATCCTGTTAATTTAACGTTCTTGTCTAATTCCCAACTTGTGAATTTCAAATCACCCCTCTCTCTCTTTTTTCCTCTCTTTCTCTTTCGTCTCTCTCTGTTTCCGTCCCTTTATTTATCTTCTAACTGCAGTTGCCACATTTGCAATTTAAGTTTTTTCTAACTCCACTGCAGTTGCCTATTTCTCTGATACATCAAAGTGCTTGACCAACTCCATAACAATTTCAGCTTCCCTTTTCTCCCTGGTTAAACCCAATTCCAACTTATTTGCTAATTCTAAAAACTGTCCTCCTTCTGTCCTTCTAAACTTCCTTGAAAAATTTGGGAATCTCGTTCGTAATGTTAAAAGCCATTTCCCTCACTTTTGATTTAATCAACCACAAGTAACAAAATTAAACGAATATTCCCACTGGTTTTATTTGAAGATCAAAGTCACTAATTGCAATGAGTTGGAATTTGCTGGGACCTGTTGTATCTCAAATCTGTTCAAGTTTGTCCAAATCCCATATGGCAAGGCCCCAAACTGTTATGACATCAATGTCGAACCCTTCTGTTAATTAGAACCACACACCTAGAAAAGCTCACCTCACATCATAATCTGTTAAAACGTGAGCAACAGAGAACTCCTAAATTCCACTAATGAACAAAAAGTAACAATTTATATGTGTGCAAGTTTGCTCGCTGAGCTTGAAGGTTTGTTTTCAGAAGTTTCATCACCATGACTAGGTGACATCATCAGTGAGAGTCTCCGCTGAAGCTCTGGTGGTATGTCCCGCCTCTCTATTTATAGGTCTTGGTTTCTTAAAGTGGGTGATGTCATTTCCGGTTATTTTAACAAGAGAATGTAGACAAGATCTAAATTGTTGCGTTTATTGATGAACTTCTGGTTAGAATGCCATTCCTCTAAGAAGGTCCTTGCATGTCTTAGTATGTGTGTGTGTTTTGTCCCAGTCAAAGTGGTGCCTTTCTTTGTCTGTATGTACGGAACAGAGTGATCGTGCGTCATGTCTTTTGGTGGCCAGTTGGTGTTCATGTATCCTCATAACAAAACAACAGGACAGTTTCAACGGTCGAAAAGTGATTTTATACACACTGTTTAATCAATGTTTGGGTGCAGTTAAGTAGCATTTTTCACACGTGTACAACACATTGTAAATGAACATCAGAGACACAGTTAACGAAAAATGATGCACATGATGTATAAAATTGATAAAACATTAAAACATCATTTTTCCTCTCAACGTTCCCTCCTTTTCTGGAATTCCCTACTCTACTCTCTCATTCTTACCAGGATGTGTGCTCCAAATTCTTGATTCTAGGGTCCCAAATTATTTCAGTTAATTCCTTTCAATATGTTGGCCTGTTGGGTTCTTTCCAAAGCTAGTGTCTGTCATATAATCGGAGATAAATATTCTGGCATCAGACTCAGCATTCGAACATATGACTCTGTTGTACACGCACTGTACCAAGGACCACAGCACACAGGCATTGCCAAACCATTGAGGAATGTTCATCTACTTCTTTCGATCATGTAGTTTTCTCATTTTGCACATCTCCAGATCTATATCCACTCTCGTTCTCCCTTTGCATCTAGTTAAGAAATTCTTCGTGTCCCATCTCCCAAAACTCCTTCTTTCAGTTTATATCTAATGCTCTCTTCAAGATGTAATGTGGTTATAATTAAGCAAAGTAACTAACAAGACATGCGGGAGGAGCTGGCCAAATTTAATTGGAAGGGGAGCTGAACAGGAAAGACCGTGGAGCAGCAATGGGAGGAGGTTCTGGGGATAATTCGCAAGATAATACCAGAAATGAAACCCCAAGAAGATGAAACATACTCATGGGAGGACAAGGCAGCCATGAGTGATAAGGCATCAAATCAAAAGAGAAAACATACAATGTGGTGAAGATGATTGGGAATCCAGAGAATTCATTCGCTCTGAAACTACATAACGCTGGCATCACTGACACTACAGAGCTCTTAATCATGGTCAGGGAGAGAAACAGAGGAAACACATTCACTTTAAACACAGAAGATGGTATTTCTCAAGGAAAAAGATTTAGGTGAATTAAACATTTCCATTAAGATCAGTTAAATGCTTTTGCGGAATGTGTCAGATTCGAAGCAAGACATGGGGGCAGAGACCCTCCTCAGAATAAGAGTTTTAAAATGGAAGTATTGCAACATCAGAAACAAGGTTAGGTCACTGAGTGCAGGGCTGATGGGTGAATGGGTCTCAGTGAGAATTGGGGAACAGACAGCAGAATTGCATTGCAGATATTGCAGCTCGAACTTGCGTATTCATGTAGTGCTAGAGACCACAGCAGCAGGAGAAGCAGACCTGCATTCAACCACAACCTGTAACTTTTTGCCAGGGTAACACCGCAGTCTGTCATTACCATCAACACCATCTATGGCTCAGTGACGAGTGTGGGTGAATCAGGGTCAGAATCACATGAACTTTAACCTGATGCTAATTAATTAAAGCTACCAGACTTGACCAACAGATCTGATCGAAGCCCTGCAGTCCTGTCACGTTCAGTTATAAAATGGTGATGGACAATTAAACAAATGACTGGACGCGAAGGCTCCACAAACATTCCGATCCTAAATAATGGAACAGACCTGCCCATCAGTGTAAAAGAGAAGGATGTTTCATCTGCAGCATCCTCTGCCAGAAGTATTGAGTCGATGATACACCTCACCCTCAACATGATGCCCAAAAAATCACAGATGTCAGTCTTCAACCAATTTCAATTGCTGCACGTGACATGAAGAAACAGCTGAACAGAGTAGATATGACACAGGCAATGGGCCCTGACACCATTTCTGCAATCGGACTGAAGACTTCTGCTGCACAACAAGCTGTGTCCCTGGGGAAACTGTTTCATTCCAGCTCCAACTCCGACATCTCCCTGGCAGTGTGGAAAATTACTCAGCTATGTCCCGCTTTCTAAGAGGGGAATAATTACAATCTGAACAATTACCACTCCCTCAGTCACATCACGACAGTCAAATTGGTTGGAGTTCTTTTTGACAGAGCTGGCAAACAGCAGAGAAATAACTCGCTCAGTGTGGTTTCTAATAGGCCCCCATGTGGAGATGGTGCTGCTGTGGAAATGTCACTGGATTACTAATCCAGACCAGGCTAATGCTCTGGCAGCGGGTGGAAGTTAAAGACAATTAATAAAATATCGAGATCTAAAATCTGGTGTCAGGAATAGTGACCTTGAAGCCAATATGGATTGTAAACAGAATTTCCTCCTCCAATGTACTTTTAGGAAGTGAATCTCCCATGATTTCCTGGGCTGGCCTAAAACTGACTCCAAAGACCCTGACATGTGATAAACATTTCAATGGTCTCTGAAACGGCCAAACAAGACACTCATTTGTATCAAACTACTCCGAGGTCTGAAAGGATGAAACCGGACAGAACACCCGGCCTCAGCATCAGTGTCGGAAAAGGGAATGGGAACACAGTCCTGTCGACCCTGCAGAAACCTCCTTCCTAACATCTGAGAGCTTGTGACAGCATTTACAGAGCTTTCCTACAGACTGCACAGAAACAGCGGGAAAGGAGTAGGTCATACAACACATTGAGCCTCCCCCATTCTAGTTCATGGAAAAAAATCTCCTCACTGTACTTACCCCACACGATATACATATCCGTTAATGTGAGTAACCTTGGGAAGCTATAAAATAGGAAGTGCAGTAGTACATTTGGTCTATCGAGTTTGCTACCCAATTCATTGTAATGATGGTTGGCCCTTCATTTCCACACCGTACTCCTGCTCTCCCACCATCCCTTTACTGTCTCTAAATCCTTATCTATAATCAATGTCTCGGTTTCCAGGTGCGAGCGAATACTCCAGGTTCACCAGTCAGTGAGTGCAGACATTTAATCTCATCTCAATGCAGAGTGACCTGCTTCCAATCTGACTCACCCTGTCAGAGTTTTGTATATTTCACTGAGATCTCCACTCATTTTCCTAAACACCGTTGAATATTTATCCAGTCTCCCCAATCTCTGCTCCCACAACAAGCCCGTCATCCCAGAGATCAGTCTGGTCATCCTTCACTGCTCTCCATCAATGTCAGGTTTGCCCTTTATTAGGTACGGAGACCAAAACTACACACAATACTGCACAATGTTCGGGATGATAGCTCACCAGGCCCTGTACAGCTGCAGTAAGGCACCCTTACTTCTGGACTCACATCCCCCTGAAATGAAGGTCAACACACCATTTATCTTC
Source organism: Chiloscyllium punctatum (assembly GCF_047496795.1). Lineage (NCBI taxonomy): Eukaryota > Metazoa > Chordata > Chondrichthyes > Orectolobiformes > Hemiscylliidae > Chiloscyllium > Chiloscyllium punctatum. Next base: position 37,158,971 of record NC_092751.1, on the reverse strand, counting down.
CTCACTGCTTTCTGTTTCAGCAAGATTGTTTTCAGCGTCTGGTGTCCAGGGAGATGTGGATCCTTTTCAGTGTTGCAGCTCCCCACTTGGTGGGTCTGTGTACACTGGTCAGTTTGCCAATGCTATGCCCAGTATTGACCTCTGGTTACAGAACTCACTGCACTGCAGAGGACTCCGAGGTTTATGCAGAAGGAAACAACAAAAAGGAGCATACGTCCCTTTGTAGATCAACATGTTTCAACCAATCCCTTTCAAATGGTAGGCTGACAATTTATCGTTTCCACCAAAGGGCACACCATCACCTCTATCCACATTGTTCTCCATCTGTCACGTATTTACCCATTCACTCCACTTGTCTTACTCTTCTCGGTGCTTTTTTATAACCTCCTCACCCACTCACCATCCCACACCCGTTAGTACTGTCAGCAGGCTGGGATATATTGTATCTGATTCCAGCAACCAAATGTATAAAGGGCATTATGAACAGCTGGGCCCCAAGCACCGGTCCCTGCCACACCTCAGCAACCTTCCTCTGTTAATTTCTATTTATTTATTTCATGAATCTGTTTGTCACTGGCTGGGCCAGCACTTATTTCCTGTCCCTAGTTGCCCTTGAGAAGGTGGTGGTGAACTGCCTTGTTGAACGCTGCAGTCCACCTGCTGTGGTTGACCTCTAATGCCATTAGGGAGGGAATCCCAGGATTCTGACCCAGTGACTGTGAAGGAGCGGTGATAAATTTCCAAGTCAGGATGGTGAATGGCTTGGAGGGAACCTGAAGATGATGGTATTCCCATTCATTTGCAGCCCTTGTCCTTCCAGATAGACATGGGAGTTGGGAAGATGGTATTGGAGGATCTTTGGTGAATCATTTCATTGCAGCATGTAGATAGTAAAACACTGCTGCTGCTGAGCGTTGATGATGGAGCATTGTGGATGGAGAGACAGTTGGACTGGTTGCTTTGTTCTGAATGGTATAAAGGTTATTGAGTTTTGTTGGGGCTGCACTCATCCAGGCAAATTGGGAGTCTCCTATTACACTTCTGACTTATGCATTGTAGATGATGGACAGACTTTTGGAAGTCAGGATGAGAGTTACTCGCCGCAGTATTTCTAGCTTCAGACCTGCTCTTATAGTGACTGTGTTCATGTGGCAAGACCAGTGAGTGTCTGAGCAATAACTACCCACCAGGAATTTGATACTGGGGATTCAGTGATCGTAACACCATTGAATGCCAAGGTGCAGGTTAGATTGTATTTTATTGGTGATGGTCATGGTCTGGCATTTGTGTGGGCTGAATATTACTTGCCACGTGTCAGCCTGGATACTGTCCAGATCTTGTCGCATTTGGACATGGACTGCTTCAGTATCTGAGGAGCCACAAATGTTGCAGAATATTGTACAATCATTGGCGAACATCCTCACTTCTGACCTTAAAATGGAGGGAAGGTCATTGATAAAGCAGCCCTGAAGATTTTTTTCGGACACTGCTCGAGGGACTCCTACAGATGTGGAGCAGAGTTGACTTACTTTCATCAACCATCACCACCTTCCTACGTGTCAGGTATGATTTTAACCAGCGGGGAGTTTGGCTCTAATACCCATTGATTTCACTGTTGCTAAAGCCCCTTGATACCACATTTGGTCAAAGGCAGCCTTGATTTAAAGGGCTATCGCTCTCACACCATCTCTGGAATTCAGCTCTTTAGTCCATGTTTAAACCATGGTAATGAGGTCAGGAGCTGAGTGGACCTGGTGGAGCCCAAACCGGACGTCATTGACCAGGGTATTGCTGAGAAAATGCTGCTTAAAAGCACTAAGTTCTTCCACCACTCTACTGATGATCACGAGGAGACTGATGCGGTGGTAATTGGCTGGAATAGATTTGTTCTGCTTTTTATATACAGGAGATACTTGGGGTAATTTTCACGTAATCAGGGAAAGCCATTGTATCTGTATTGAAACAGTTTGTCTAGCGGAGTGGCAAGGTATGGAGCACAGGTTTTCAGTACTATTGCCAGAATGTTGTCATATTATGGACCCTATGGAGTATCCAGTATCTCCAATCGTTTCTGGATATCGCGTGGACTGAATCAAATTGGTTGATGACTGGTAACTGAATTGCTGAGGACCACTGGAGGAAGCTAAAAGGAATCATCCACTCAACACTTCTGACTGAAGATTGTTGCGAATGCATCAGCCTGATCTTATACACTGAAGTGCTGGGCTCTTCCATCATAGAGGAAGGGGTTATTTGTGGAATCTCTTCCTCCATTGAGTTGAATAATTATCCCCAATGTTTATCGACAAGGTGTGGAAGGACTGCAGAGCTTAGATCTGATCCTTTGCTTGTGGGATCACTAAGCTCTGTTTATCACTTACCGCTTCTGCTGATTGGAGCACAAGTTGTCCTGTTTGGTGGCTTCAACTGGCAGACACCTCATTGTCAGATATGCCCAGTGCTGCTCCTGCCATCCTGCACGTTCCATTGAAACAATGTTGATCCTCTGGAGTGATGGTAATTGTTGTTAGGCGGTCATGAGGTTGTGTGGGTGTACAATTCTGCTCCTATAGATGAACCACAGCACCTTATGGACACCCCGACTTGAGCTGCAAGATCTGTTCGAAGTCTGTCCTATTAAGCACCGTGATAGTACCACCCAAAATGGTGAGGCTATTCTCAATGTGAAGGTGTGACTTTGTCTCCACAATGACTATGCGGTGGCGACTCTTACTGATACTGTCATGGACAGATACTTCTGCAACTGGCAGATTAGTAAGGCTGTGGTCAGTATGTATTTTCCTCTTGTTGGTTCCTCCACCACCTGCCACAGAACCAGTCTAACAGTTAGATCCTTTAGGACCCGGACAGCTCGATCAGTATTGCTGTAGCTGAGATGCTCTTGGAGGTGGACATTGAAATCCGCTACCCAGAGTACATCTTGCATCCATGCGACCCTCAGTGCTTCCTCCAAGTGTTGATCAACATTGAGGAGTACTGATTCATCAGTTGAGAGAGGATAGTAGATTGTAATCAGCAGGAGGTTTCCTTTCCCATGTGCAAGCTAATACCATGAGACTTCATGGGATACGGAGTCACTGTTGAGGACTCCAAGACCAATTCCATTCCAACTGTATCCCAATGTGCCGCCACTTCTGCTGTATCCGTCCTGCTGATGAGACAGGAGATATCCGGGGAAGGTAATGGGGAGTCTGGTTTAAAACTGTATGGAAACTGCACTTGTTACTCATATTTCTCACATTGACATGATTTATCAAGTTATTACAGTTCACTCTTATAACCGTTGTGAATATACTCTTCAGAAACTCATCAATTCACACCTTAAACTGCTCATTAATTGACGTTCCAGATCATCCACTCACAGGAGCATAGACTCTGTGCCAACAGAAATACAGCACGATCTACATTAGTCCCACTTTCCGACAGCAGGCCCATAGCCTGGAATGTTATGACACTTCCAAGTGCTCGTACAAGTACTTTTTAATGATTATGAGGTTACCTGTGATGATTTCCCTCTCAGGAAGTAATCCCAGAACACATAACCCTCGAGGTGAAAAAAATGTTTAAATCATCTCTGAACCTCAAACTCTTCGCTTTAAAAGTGTGCTCTTTTGTTCTTGACCCTCTGACTAAAAGAAACATCTGCTGTCTATCCACCCTGTCCGTGTCGCTCATCATCTTATCCTTCTGAATCAATTCCCCCCCAGCCTTCTCTGCTCCAAAGTAAACAACCCGCGTTTATCCAGCCTCTTTCCATAGCTGATATGCTCCATCCCAGGGAACATCCTGGTGAATCACTTCTGCACCCTCTCCAGTACAATCACATCCTTCCTGGAATGTGGCTCCCAGAACTATATACAATACTCCATTTTGGCTGAACCAAAGCCCTGTATTGCTCTTATAATCTACACCCTGATTATGAAACGCAACACCCAAGGTCCAATTCTTAACTGGTCCATTAACCTGTCCAGTTACATTCAGGGATGTGTGGAGAAGCACACACTGAGGTTCCCAGTGTGCTGCCTTTCAATGAGTCCTTCCCTGGCTGGTTCCATCTCCCAAAGTGCATCACCTAATATTTATCAGGGTGACATTCTATCTGCCATTGATCTGCCTATCTGACCATTCCATCTGCATCTTCCTGTAACTTAAGGCTTTCCTCCTCACTGCTAACCACCCAGCCAATCTTTATGTCAAACATATACTTACTTATCACACCTTCCCTACTCTCCACCTAGCCCTCTCCACATTTAGATCTACATTTTGTTATGAAAAACACAAACAATAAGGGACACAACACTGATCTCTGTGGTACACCAGGTCATACTGGTCTCCAGTCACACAAACAGGCTTCTCCCACCACCCTCTGCCTCCTGCCACTAAGACAATTTTCATTCTAACTTGTCAAGTAATCTTTCATATTGTGAGATTTTACTTTATTTTTCAGTTTCCCACGTGGAAATTTGTCAAAGGCCTTCCTACAAAACTAAATAATCGACCTCCTCAAACTAATTCAATCAAATCCATTAGATGCAACTTCCTTCTGATAAAGTCATGATGAATATCCCTGATCAAACCTTGCAACTCTGATTGTAATTCGATTTCGTCCTTTCCTATTTGATCCAGTAGTTTCCTTAACTCGCTCGTCTATAGTTCCTTGGCCTATCTCTCCCACTCTTACTGTGAAGTGGAATCGTATGAGCAGTTCTCCAGTTCTCCGGCACCTCCCCTATGGTCAGATCCTTAATAAACTATTCAGTCAAGGTCGTTCCTCCTTTGACCCCAACAGCCGCCTGTGATACAACTCATTCAGACATGGAGATTGGTCCAAATTTGTACAGAACAAAACCTCAAATCCCTGCTCGTATTTTACATCAATCTGTTCAAGAGCTTTCCAGTCCATCTTCTTGAATTCTGTACCTGCCTCCTCCTTCTCCCAAGTAAAATAGATGTGAAGGTCTCATGTAACAATCCATCAATGTTCTCCAGCTTGACACACAGATTGTCCCTTTGGTTTCTAATGGACACGAACTGTTTGCTAATTATTCTGTTCTACTTGTCCGTGTAGAATATCGTGGGATTCTCCCTTATCTCGCCGACTTGTACTTCTTAATGTCCCTCTGTTATTAAGTCATTTCGATGTTTCTAATATTCACTACAATCAACTCTCATGTTTTGAAACTCGAGATTACAGGCTGAGGTTCCCCATCAGACAATCTTGTCATTTTACGGAGTAATCTGGATAATACCTTTTAAAGTTCGTCTGTAGTCAATATATTCTTTCTTAGATTGGGACTCCAAACGATACACAATATTCTATGTTTCGTCTCACCAACGCTTGATGCAACTGGTGCACGACATCCTCTATCTTCCAATTACATTCACATGAATGTAAACCTAATTTTTACTTTCCCATTTGCATATGTTCTTCCCAATACCTCTCGCTTTATTTTTTCTTATGAACTTGCTGTGTGAGTTCTTTTAAAAAAACCTCATAAATATCCAACAATACGTTATCCAATGGTTCATTATTGCTTATGTCCACAAGAATCATCTTCAAACCATTCCAAAAATATGTTTGCCACTTCTGGTTTTCCTTTCATCGGTACATTCTCATACTCCCCAGTTATGTTATTACCTTCTAAATATCTAGTCGCATGTTCTTTGTAATCGAGTCCAACAGATACCTGACTGCGGATGACAAGATAACTGGTCTGTAGTTCCCCACTCTCCAAATTCATACTTTCTTAAACTATTGGACAATATTTATAACCTTTGCCTTATCCAGATTGGCTAAATGCCTTTCGGGAATGTGTCGGAAAATAAAGTGAAAATCCGCGATGCAATCAACATGTCTATTGCTGCTTCCTCTGAAATTCTTGTATGAAGTACATCTAGTCTGTCAGATTTATAAATACTCAATCCAGCTTTCTTTTCAAAGATGACCCCAACACTGATAAGAATGATCTTAGACTTTACTTACACAAGTCCCATGGACGCTTGGTATTTCTGGGAGAATTTCTGGACATCCTTCCATGAAGATAGACACAAAGGAACAGTTTCTTTTCCCTGCCGTTTCTCTGTTCTCTGCAATAAATTATCCTGAACGCACACCAACTGTTCCACATTTGACCTTTTTTTTATTCATTGATAGACGCTTTATGTTTTTCTTTCATTTGAACGCTTTTTCTTTTTTTGATTTTCTTCTCAGTTTCTTGGGCATCCTTTGCTGGTCCTTCATTGAATCCACTGGCTTACCGCAACACTTGGCATTTTTCTAAGCTGCCTCCTTTCATCTAATAGGTAGATGAAGGTGGGGTTGAAAGTGATAGTCGGAGAGGAAAGAGGGTGGACCAGATTGATAGGAAGGAAGGTGGACACATAGGATCGTTCAAAAGGACGGTGCTGACTTGGGAGGTAGGAGTAGGATAAGGTGGGATTCGGGGAAATGGGGAAATCCACTCTGATCCTCTATGGTTAAGAACATAAGACATTGGAGCAGAAGTATGCCCATTCGGCCCATCGAGTCCACTCCGCCATTCAATCACGGCTGATGGGCATTTCAACTCCACTTACCCGCATTCTCCCTGTAGCCCTTAATTCCTTGTGACATCAAGAATTTATCAATTTCTGCCTTGAAGACATTTAGCGTCCCAGCCTCTACTGCACTCTGCGGCAATGAATTCCACAGGCCCACCACTCTCTGGCTAGAGTAATGTCTCCGCATTTCTGTTCTGAATGGACTCCCTCTAATTTTAAGGCTGTTCCCACGGATCCTAGTCTCCTCGCCTAACAGAAACAATTTCCTAGCGTCCACCCTCTCCAAGCCATGTATTATCTTGTAAGTTTCTATTAGATCTTCCCTTAATCTTCTAAACTCCAATGAATACAATCCCAGGATGCTCAGCTGTTATTCAGATGTTTGACCTACCATTCTAGGGATCATTCATGTGAATCTCTGCTGGACACGTTCCAGTGACAGTATGTTGTTCCTGAGATGTGGGGACAAAAACGAGACATAGTACTCCAAATGGGGCCTAACCAGAGCTTTATAAAGTCTCCGTAGCACAACAGTGCTTTTATATTCCAACCCTTTTGAGATAATTGACAACATTGCATTCACTTTTGCGAGGGTCCCAAGGCAGAAGAGGAGGCTTTCTTCCTCCAGGCTTCTGGTGGCGTGGGTATGGCGATGGAGCAGGCCCAGGATCCTCATGTACTTGGCAGAGTGGGAAGGGGAGATAAAGTGCTCAGCCATAAGGTGATGGAGTTGTTCAATGTGGCTGTCCCAGAGATGTTCTCTGAAATGATCAACAGGTTGACCTCCTGCCTCGCCAATGTAGAGAAGACCACACTGGGTTTAATGGATGCAGTGGATAGGGCGTTCTATCTCCCTTTGTCACCTATCACTTTCAACCCCACCTTCATCTACCTATCACAATCCCAGCTACCTTCCCCCTGCAGCACCCCCTTCTCATTTATCTCTCAGCACCCTTGGCCCATAAGCTTCATTCCTGATGAAGGGCTTATGCCCAAAACATCGACTTATGTGCTCTTAGTATGCTGCCTGACTGTTCTTTCCCAGCACCACACTCTGATCTCCAGCATCTGTAGTCCCCACTTTCGCCTCACACCTTCGTGGCTTGCATGATTCAGATTTATAACGGTTACTTCAAATAAAACAAAAAGTGTCGTATCCTCAAACAGCATAAAAGAAAACCAATACATTGTGGAAACTGTTCCCATAAGGTCCTTTCTAGCAAAATTGTCAATTAGCTCTTCTGATCTCTCAACACCAATTCCTAAATAACCTGATCTCGAGCTCAGTTCTCGACATAATGTTCCTGTAAACCATCTCACACCTGGTCATGAAATCCATTTTTCCCAGCATTAGGATTCAGTTAGGTTAACACAGTGCAGATATAATTTAAGCAGTGCATTATTACTGCAGTACTCAAAAATGTGCATATCTCAGTTCCTGTTTTATAACAGCTCCAGCATTTGTATTGCAGCTTTAACTTTGATATATAACTCCCATCAATGTTTTCTCCTCCTTGCTGTTTTTGTGCTTCACCTTACTAGATTCTGTGGAATCTGAGTGACATGGGCTCTGGGGAGGTTAATGACAAAGATCATCTCACCACATTATTTATGATCTTCTCAAACGTTAATTTCTCCAGATCTCCCGTTATGCTGATGGAGTAGAGAAGGACAATGATCTTCCAAAAATGTTCTGTATTCCCCCAGAGAGCTGAGACAGCTCTAACATGTGTGGGAACATTACAGCAGGCTGGTAAAGTGTTGCTGCTGCTGTACAGGGAGATCATATCTGGAGTAGTGTGTACAGAGTTAGCCTCTTCTGTGAAGATAGGATGTTGTGATATTGGAAATAGCTCAGAGATGGTTCCCTCAACTGATTCCTGCAATGAAGGTGCTAGCTTATAACGAAAGGATGATCAGGTTGACCCAGTAGCCATTGGAGTTTACAAAAATTAAAGCTGATCTTATTTCAACATAGCTGACAGAAGGAGTCAACAAGCGAATCGAATTACACAGATAATGGAGGAATCCATTCCATTCTCCAGCCTGTTACACAGGAACAACAGGAGGATATTCAGGCCTTCGACCCTGTTACACCAAAACATGACGAGGCTATTCAGCCCCTGGAGCCTGATATACATTTACAGAAGGAGACCAATCAGCCACTCGAGCCTATAACACTGGCCCCAGAGTAGGCCATGCTGCACCAGTATCCTGTTAAACAGCAACAGGATCAGTCCATTCAGCCTCCTCAAGTCTGTAACATAGCAACTGGAAGAGGTCACACAGTGACTGGAGATTGTTACACTGGGATAACAGGAGGCCATTCAGACCCACCGAGGGTATTGCAAGGAAAATGGATCAGATAAAAACTATCTGCGACTTCTTTCATGAGAAAGGAAGAGGTAATTTAGTCACGTGTCTGTTGCATGGGAACAAGAGAAGACCAATCAATCCCCTCGGTCCCATCTCTGGGATACATGAGGAGACCGTTCAGTATATCCACCTGTTATGGAGAAGTATGAGAAGACCCATCAGCCCCTCAAAATGTTACGCAGCAACAGGAAGATTCCATAATCTCCCAATCCTCTAAAGCATCAATAGGAGGAAGTCGTTCTGCCCTTGGAGGTGGCAACATGGGAACACCAGAAAGATGTCAGCCCATCGAGTTTGTACACCAGCAGGATGATGAGTCCAGTCAGCTGCACATGGCTCTTACACAGCAACTGGAGCAGATCTCTTCAAGCCTTGTGCCCATTAAACAGGAATTCAAAGAAAACATAAAGGTTTTCGAAAGGGAAGAACTCGTAATAATGTTATACATCAGGGACTAAAGTGTAACAATACACTAGTGTAATTTAAGGCAAATTTTTAGAGTCCATTGTTCAGGACATTTGCAAACTCAAACAATAATTCGTCAGAGTCAACATGGTTTTACGAAGGCTAAATCGTGTTTAAATTGTTTGCTTGAGTTATTTGAAGATGTCACTAACAAGATGGATAGTGGGAATGCTGGAGATGGAACATATCTGGCCTTCCTGAAGGCATCGGATATGTCGCTTCTCCAAAGAGTAAATGGTAAGATCAGACAACATGGGTTTAGGAATAATTTATGAGCTTGGATGGAGGATTGGTTATCCACCAAATATAGTCAGGTGGAATAAATATGTCATTTTCTTTTGGCAAATGCCAAAGTTTGCGCCATTGATTTCAGTACTCATGCCTCAACCATTTGCAATCGATAGTATTACTGTACTCGGTTGACGGGATAGAAAATACAATGCCACATTTTCAGATGACACTAACATCAGTGGGAAATTACTTCGGAATGATGATGCAAGATATTTTAAAACACGTGGATAGGTTGGGTGAACGGTCCAACATTTGGCAATGAAAATTAAAGTGAATAAATATGGGGCTATTCAAGTTGGCCAGGATAATAGAAAGACAAATTATTATCTAAATGGAGAGAAAATTCAAAGTGCTTAGGTGCAGAGGGATCTGGGTGTCTGCTTGCATATCACAGAAATCCTGCCTGTGGGTATTGCAAGTAAACAGAAATGCAAAGAGAATTTCAGTGTTTATTTATAAAAGGATAGTGTAGAAAGGTAGGGAGTGTTGGTGTAGCTATGCAAGGCATTAGCGAGGCTGCAACTGGAGTACAGTTTGGGTGTCCTGCAGAATGAGGTATTTGCATTGGAGGCAATTCAGAAGTGCTTCACTAGATTGATTCCATATTTGAAGTGTTTGTCTTATGAAGAGAAATTGAGCAGTTTAGCCCTATACTCTCGAGAATGAAAGGAGATATCATTGAGGTCTGTAAAATGCTAAAAGTAATTGAAAGTGTAGATGTGGAGTGGATTTTTTTCATGTGTTGCAATCTACAACAAGAGACTAGAGTTTTTGGGTGGAGAGATGGCAGGAAAGTTGAACAGAGGCCGTGTTGACATCAGCCTCATTGAGGGGTTGGATTCCTCACAGATGCTCTTTGTACTTATACAACTCTTCGTCTGTGTTTCCCAGGAATGGGAGAGGACTGGGTATCATACAGGAAGCAGGCACTCAGGATAAATCAGTTAGAGCGAAAGTAACCAGTAGGGTCATACAGTGACCAGCGCTGGGTTCTCAACGATTTACAGTCTATATTAATGATCAGGAGGATGGAACAGATATACAGATGCTGAGATTGGTGATGTCCATAAGACCATAAGACATAGGGGTGGAAGTAAGGTTATTCGGCCCATCGAGTCCACTCCGCCATTGAATCATGGCTGATGGGCATTTCAACTCCACTTACCCCCATTCTCCCCGTAGCCCTTAATTCCTTGTGATATCAAGAATTTATCAATCTCTGCCTTGAAGACATTTAGCATCCCGGCCTCTACTGCAATCTACGGCAATGAATTCAACAGGCCTACCACTCTCTGGATGAAGAAATGTCTCTGCATTCCTGTTCTGAATTGACTCCCTCTAATTCTAAGTCTGTGCCCACGGGTCCTAGTCTCCTCGCCTAGCGGAAACAACTTCCTAGCGTCCACCCTTTCCAAGCCATGTATTATCTTGTAAGTTTCTATTATATCTCCCCTTAACATTCTAAACTCTAATGAATACAATCCCAGGATCCTCAGCCATTCCTCTTTTGTTAGACCTACCATTCCAGGGATCATCCGTGTGAATCTCCGCTGGACACGCTCCAGTGCCAGTATATCCTTCCTGAGGTGTGGGGACCAAAACTGGACACAGTATTCCAAACAGGGCCTAACTAGAGCTTTATAAAGTCCCGGTAGCACAATGGTGCTTTTATATTCCAACCTTCTTAAGATAAATGACAAAATTGCATTTGCTTTTTTAATCACGGACTCAACCTGCATGTTTACCTTTAGAGAATCCTCGACTAGCACTCCCAGATGCCTTTGTACGAATTGTCTCACCGTTTAGCAAGTAGTCCATGCTTGCATTCTTTTTTTCCAAAATGCAAGACCTCGCATTTGCTCACATTGAATTCCATCAGCCATTTCCTGGACTACTCTCCCAAACTGTCTAGATCCTTCTGCAGCCTCCCCACTTCCTCAGCACTACCTGCCTGTCCACCTAACTTTGCATCATCGGCAAACTTCGCTAGAATGCCCCCAGTTCCTTCATCCAGATCATTAATATAATGTGAACAGCTGCGGCCCCAACACTGAACCCTGCGGGACACTACTTGTCACCGGCTGCCATTCCAAAAAAGAACCTTTTATCCCAACTCTCCGCCTTCTGTCAGACAGCCAATCCTCAATCCATACCAGTAGCTCACCTCAAACACCATGGGCCCTCACCTTATCAAAGGCCTTTTGGAAGTCTAGATGGACCACATCCACTGAGTTTCCCTGGTCTAACCTATTTGACACTACTTTAAATAATTGTTACGTCGCTGTGATAAGCAAGAGATTAAATTATCAAGAGAGGGTGGAGAGTCTACAGATAAATTCAGAGAGGTAAAGACAATAGATAATAGTTTGGCAGGTGGAATTTAACATGATATAACCTGTCATTCCATTTATAGGAATAATGGAAGACAGTATGTTACTGAAATGGAGAGGGATTATAGGACTTAATGATACTGTGTACTAGGGGGTTCACTTTGATCCCTTCAGACATGGGAGGTTTTGCTCCATCCGTGATCGCCAGCTCCCGGACACTCCAAGTGATCCCATTGCTCTCTGTACACATGGAATACTTTGAGGTGGTTGATTGGTGGTGGGGATGCTGTTTTGACACATGCATCAAGGGGACGACCTTTTTCCAAGATATATTTATTTCTTTCTACGTGGAGACCCGATGACGATGGGAATGGCTGACTGCTTCTGAATGAAGAGGCCGTGACTGCTGCCAGGACAGAGGGTATTCACCAACATGATGTACTGTGCATGGGTAGACTGTAACATTAATAGAGAGAGAGCTCCTCCAGTTACTCCACCTCTCCCCATTGACATGGGTACTCTGCAGATGCCATGTACACCATCGGGAATCCCATTATACTGGATACACAAGGTAGCTTCCAGCTGTGGGAGAAACAATCTATTTTCCTAATCCACCATATATATCCTCCTTCACGGAATGGTGACATCAATGTTGAGATACAGGGAAATGATGGATATGTCACCTAGTCCTGCCTGGAAAATTCTGGCTCATAGAAGCTGAATGAAGCAGTGACACTAACAGCCACTGGCAGCACCATCCTCCCCCTGTGTGAAGCTGCAGGACGTGTTGAAGGAGGTGACACCGCTCTGTGACCATCTCCTTGTTCAGACAGTGTCCCGTCACACTCTTCTCCTGGTTCAAGTGAAGCTTGGGAAGCTGTTCCTGGAAAACCCGATGTGGGTACAGCAGATCCCTTTCCCCAAACACACTCACTGCGTGGGTTCAGAGTTTCCCCACTCTGCAGCCTCTGCTCCATTTGTTGTTGATGTTACACACCCAGGTGCTGTAACTACAGTTCCCCATGCTCCATTCAGAGTTGGGTCACCAAATCCTCAGGTCTCCCTGAATGTCTGAGGCAGCTCAAAGCACAACCTCCAGAAAACTATCCCCTGCAACTCCACTAAATATTCAATTACAGGAGTCAGTCAGAAACCCCTCAGTACCAGTGTTGTGGACCAGACCAGATGCCCCAGAATGTTTTAAGAACGCCACTTAGACCCAAACCTTTCCTTATTTTGAATATAGATGTGAAGTGTGGATTCCAGATATGTTGTTACTGGTCAAACCACTCGAAATTGAGCAAAATATAATCTATTAAAATGTTTTAGTTAAAATACAATCAAAGAAAAGAACATTTTGGGATAATTTATATGTTGGAACTCTTACACAAACATTAGATACCATACCATCTTGGTTAACACCGCTTGGCACAAAGATATATTCAAATGCAAATCCTTACAGCAGTTTTCCAATCCAGGAGGAAACAACATCAACAGAAATCTCAGAGAGAAAAGCAGCTGGAGATCATGTATTGAAACTTCCAACACTTTTGGGATCCCCAGCAGCTTCTGAATGCTTCAGCTAAAAACAAATTGAGAAACCTGATCTGGGAGAGCTGGCCACTGCCCTTCCCTTGTTGTCACCGTTTTAATGAAACCTAAAGCTTTCTCATTTATTTACTTAAACTGTTTTCAGACAGCAGTTCTGCACCTCTACCTTTAAAACCTCTCTTCAAAAAACAAACCCAAGAGAAAATAACCTTTTCACAGTGATAGTATTCTCACAATTTCATCTTTAATAAAATCATCCATCAATACACAAAGGTGGATTCATTTTAGACCTCCTAATCTTCCTCTATAAGTAGACTGAAATGAATATATATTACACTAACTCTGAGCATACAAATGTTCACAACTAGTTTCGATATCAGTCATTTTACTCCTGCTACAGAATGCCTTTGTCTTTCTTCATCCAAGTCTCCACAACGTGTCAAAACGTAGGTTTTCTCGCCCTGTCACCTGAATAGTTTCAAACTGAATGGTAGCAATTATAAGCTCAATCGAAACAGATTGGTATTTCTCTCCCAAACTTCTCCAAAACCTTTCACGGGTCACGATCGGTGATCAAGATTTGTCTCATGTACGTTATTCACATTTTAAATGTTGAAATGTTGTAACGCCAACGTGAAGCTCAAGGCCTCCTTCCCCATTGGGGAATCAATCTGTTGATGTTTCCACTGGACACTCCAACCACACGTTACATAATGGAGCACTTCTCATCTCTCCAATAGTCCTTCTGAATTACATAACTCCTCATGTCTCAACATAAAAGAGTTACATACTTCTGTACCTCTTAATGCTCTAATCTCTTTACCTGCTACTCCTGGCCTATGCCAGTAAACCTTACTGTCACGGGTATATGTTTTAAGAAGATCTCGCACAATTTATCTCAATCTCTCACAGAAACCATATTTTGATTTCAGAACTCAATCATCATCATCAGTCATTTCAGCTTCTAATCTTGCCATTGTAACTCTCTGCTCTTCCACGTGAGTTCTCACGACTGCAGGAAGTGAATTGTTGAACTTCTCCAAAATAAGAATCTCTCTAAGAGTGTCATTGGTTTGCTCTGATTTAATACCCTTACCACCTTTCAAAATTACTTTGTTTGATACTTTCAAACTCAATGTGCGTTTAATCAGCGACCCTTTTTTAGATTCCTGAAATGCTGTCTGTCGGCTTCTGGCCCAACCTCATATGGACTTCAGACGGCTTTCTTCACCACCCCATACTGGGCAGATACCGTCTCCAATAGGGATGCAAATACCTATCAGCTTTGTTTGGATATACTAAATCCACATGATCACTTGCCACTGCATTAGCCACTTTCTCAAATGAAATTCAAAAGGCTTCTCCATCCTTCTCATCAAATTTAGATAATGCCTGGATGTATTTAAACAGAACCCCTTTAGGGAATTAGTTCCAATAGGGTTGTTCAACCTCACTATCCTCCTCATCCCGCCAATCGTCTACCTTCATCTCTGCCTTCTATGTCAACTTTCCTCTCTAACTGCTAACTGTTTAAATTGAAACTCTCTGCTTTTCTTCTCTCCCTTTCTCTCTTTCTTCTTAATTTCCTTTCCTTTTTATTTCTACTTTTCATCTCAATTCAAACTGTTTCAATTCCTTCTCATGTTCAAAGTGCCTCATTTGAAATTGAATTCTCACCATTTCCAAAAAGTCTGGTGGCGTTTCCACAAAACGCAATTGCCGAGCTATAGCTGTAATTGTCTGCCATTTTCTCACAGACAAACGCAACCCCAATTCCAGATTGTCTGTCAATTCCGACAGCTTTGCCTTCATTACCTTTTGTAAAACCCCCAACTTCACTTCTTCCACACCAAGAGAACTCTTAGTGACTGAAAGAATCTTTATACACAAAACACTGTTTAAACCAACCGAGTTCGGAACAAAAGATGCTAACAGCTACCATGCGCGACCTTTGAACCCAATAGCCTCCCGTTGCATGATCTCCAGTGTCTGCATGGGCTTATTCTGGATTATCTGGTTTCCTCCCACAACCCAAAGATATGCATGTCAGGTGAATTGGTCATGCTAAATTGTTTGTAGTTTTCAGAGATGTGTGGGTTAGGAGCCTTTGTCGGGGTAAATGTCTAATAATAGGGTAAACGAATGGGTCTGGGTAGGTTACTTCTCGGAGGGTCAGTGTGGACTTGTTGGGTCGAATGGCTTGTTTGCATACTGTAGGGATTGTAATTCTGAACAACAATTTGGTATTATCGATTTAAAACCAGACAAGAGTTCCCAGTTTGCAAAAGACCAACCAGACTGCCTCAAACAATTTTAAGAAGGTAGCTTGGATGTCAAACTTTCCTTATTTTAAAGGTAGATGTGAAGTGGGCGTTCCAGATGTCATGCTACTTGTCGCACCACTCACCATCAGCAACACAACATACTCAAACACTCTAATGAAAATCCATACAAAATGAAGAAGAATTTAGATTAATTTAACTATTGGAAACCATGACTGAATAATGGATACAGTACCTTCTACTAATGAACTATTCCAACACACCAACATCCCATAACCACACCCCTTCGCAAAATGGAACATTCAGACATACATTCTTGCATACAGTTCTCCAATTCAGGAGGAAACAGCATCAGAGAGACTAGCAGCGAGGGATAAGTTATAGGCCGTTGTTACTACTATTTATGAAAAACCGTAAAAGCGTCGTCAGTTATTTACTTGAGCCATTTTCAGTAGGCAGTTTGGCCTTTAAGATCTCTTATATGAAAAAAAAGAGAAATTAATCTTTTTTTAAGTGACATCATTGTCGCACACTTTAGATGGCTGGTCCTTTTCTTAAGGGGCTTCCTCGATCGCAATATCACCTGAGAGGGACAAATACAGGTACAGAGCAAGTTACAAGGATGTATCTCATAACTTCTGAAACACCCCTGTCCATGGACCATCACATGGGACATACCGGGAAGTGAACAACAGCCTGACACACAACATTTCACTGTTTTTGAGCTTCACAATGCAAGCACTCGATACACTAGAGAGCCAAAAACAAATGCCAGGAAAAGATACAGAGGGACAGGAAGATTCACATTAAAGACAGAAAGAGACAGTTAATTAACTGAAAAGATATTGTGGAAATATGGGGAAAAAGACAAGGCAGTGGGACTAACTGGAGAAGTGAGATCTTTGAGAGTAAAATTACAAGAACGAGAACATTGAATACAGGCATTGTCAGATCAGCTGGAATGGTTTGTTACATCAAATTCTGAATCTGCTTCACCGAACATCACAAACAACATAAACTGGGACAAGATGACAGCCCAGCATAAAGAGCTGTGCACACCATGCTAGTGTGTTGCTCAGTAAACTGCACTATCTGCCCAGCATAGAGAGTATTGCAAACTTTACTATCATATGCAAACTATACTCGCATCAGATTACTATAATGTTTACAATGAGAAGGTTTGCTGTGTGTGTGTTCATCAAAGACTGAGAGAGAGTCCATTTGTGCGCATGATTGGCGTGGTTGAATCTGAAACTCATTGTTTGAGAAGGAACGCACATGGAGGAAACTATTTTAAGTAAGAACAACTCTGTGTTAATCGACAGAGAGAACGAGGGAAGCTTCATGGACAAATGAGGTAAAGTGTTTGAGAATGTTAAAATAAAGGCATTTCCAGACACAATAGCAATATACATCGGCGTGCACATGAATGACATTTGGATGGGAGTTTGGTGTGTGGTCGAATCAGATTTGTTTCAGCAGGTGTGAAGCCGGGAGTGTCAGCAGCAGATTTTTGGCTTCATTACGACTGTACATCATAGCTCAAGGTTCAAACAGCAGCTGGACTAAACCAGTGAGATATATTCTGGGGTGGTGAGCATTTCAAGTTAGAAATGGTCAGGGTATGGTGTCATGAATCAGCTCATGGTCAAAGGGATCTCCTACAGTTGTGACTTGTCTGCTTCAGCCGCAGATATTGGCCAGGGATGGGATGGAAACAGTGGAAGGAAGTGGAGTTTGTAACCAGAGCAGTAGAGAGTGACCTCCCTGCTCTTAATATAAAAAAAAAACAAAGGCAATGATACAGTAAATTGCAGTTCTCTGCTGGAACTGAGTAGGTCAACATAGAGAGTAACAATGCCAGCTCAGTGAGGGAGACAGTCATTGAACACATTCATTGATGTAGTTAGTAGTGGTTGTAGAGTGAATATATGGTATGAGAGTTTCAACAGAAAAATAATAGTGACAACATGTGTAGACTATATAAAAGAACAGTAATACAGTCATAATCGGTTTTTAGAACAAAAACATCTGGACGTTGACACTTACCAGGAACACCAACGATAGCCAGGAAAGGATAATAAAAATATTGAATAATGAGAAGAGCGTCATAGATCCGCCATGATAATGGCCACCAAGAAAATGCACAAAGACGCCAAACATAATAGGATAAACTCCTGTCTATTGTTGGAACATGCCAGTCTAATGTTCCCAGATTATGATCCATTTTTGGAACATTCCAGTCCAATGTTCTCAGATTCTGATGTCTCCTCCCCCTCTCTCTGGGTCTGCTGTTCCCTGTCAGTGCTGTTGGTGATGCTCCCGCTCATGTTATGGGATAACACATTGAACGACGCCCATTTATCTTTAAAAGATGGAAACTCTCCACTGGGATAATTAGAATCCATGGAGATTCGCATTAAGCACAATCACTGAACAAACACTGGGAAACTGAGCAAAGGCTACGACAACGGATGAATGGGCACTGCAAAACAATCAACAGACAGGAGGGTTCCCTCCCAGTTTGGGAACACATCAGCAATCCCGGACATTCAACCTCGGACCTTCTGGTGACCATCCTTCAAGGTGGACTTCAGGACAGGCAGCAATGAAAAGTGGCCGAGCAGAGGCTGATTACAAATTTCGGTTCCCATAGGGAGGGCCTCAACTGGGGCCTTGGGTTCATGTCACATTGCAGGTGACCACCATTGTACTACACACACACACACACGCACTCCTATAAACACACATACATACGGACACATATGTACACAGACACGCACAGACACACAGACACACCCTTACAGATATACACACTCTCACAGGCATCCGCTTAGAGACTTAGACCACTCGATACTCATGCACACACATATATACTCTCTCTCACTGATACTCAAAACTGCATGCATTCATGTAGAACTCTGAGCTCAAAAACTGCATCAATTTATGTAAAACTCTGTTATCTCACTTTTTAGATTAGAATCAATCTAAACATTATGGTATAGACAAGGAACACAGGGGCTAACACCTTCAAAATATTGCCTAACACTTGTTATTACTGCTAACCTGAGAATGCATCTTTAAAATAAAATTTACACATGAAAGAAATGAAACTATCATGATATTCGAACAGATGAAAGACTCAACAGACAATCAAGGTATTTTTCAATGTATAATTTCAGTTACATCACACTATAAATTTTGCGATAAATTCTGTGCCTTAGAAGTGTGTCCTCCACTATCACCTGATGAAGGAGTGGCGCTCTGAAAGCTCGTGTGCTTCCAATTAAACCTGTTGGACGAAAACCTGGTGTTGTGTGATTTTGAACATTGTACACCCCAGGCCAACAGCGACATCTCCAAATTATGACTAAACCAACAGGCTCAGTTAACCAGTTCCACACATCATTTTTCATATCACTATAAAAGGGAACATTTACCAGGTTTGGATGGAATGGATGAGGGTTACTGAGGGATGGCCCAAAAATCTTTAAATCTTTTGAATCTTTTTTTAAAACTTGTATATGAGAGTATTAAAAGGCACTGCAGGTGTCTATATGTGTTCCACTCTGTATGTGAAAGGAGGCAGTTATAAAATAACAGATCGGTTGCAAAAGAAAAAGTAGGGTGGGCAAGATAGCTTATCTCAAAGTATAATACCTATTGACCAGTGTGAGGCTCCTCCTGGTTTTAAGTGCCTTGTTATCAAATCCTTTCAAAACCTTGAGACAGAGCATTGAGATTGATGCTCAGCAACAGGCCGAAGCAATTCTGTCCCTATGGGCCTCTTCCAAAGGGATAAGAGAAGGCCATTCAGCCTATATTAGCCTGTTGCAACTTGAAAAGGTGGAAATCTAAAATATTGGTGCATTTTGCCAACAGAATCATTCAAAACAAAGAGATGTGTCAATGCTGCGCTGTGAAGTGTTACTGAGAGGGCACCTGGAGTAAATAGTGTTGTCTGTGTTTCTGTAACTGAGAAGGGATGGACGTCCATCAGATACAGTTTAACGGCTGCTCGTAATCCACAGGTTGCTGTGTCATTTAAAGTCTCGGGTCTACACAAGGACAGGAGGAGGCCATTCATGCTTTCCAGTGTATTACAAAAGGACACGAGGAGCCTATTCCCGACTCTGTTACAGAAGGGCAGGAAGTGTTTCTTTAACTTGCTGTTACACATAAATATTAGTTTTAAATTAGTTTTGGAATAGTAAAGACCTGATGAAAGCATTACGGTTCTAACTTTGAACAAGGCCAACTTTGAAAGTGTTACGCGAGCCGTGTAAAAGGCTGATTGGAATACCCTAGTCACAGTAAAGGGATGGTTGGAAAACGCAAGGCCATCTAAACTTTGTTTCAGAGAGTCCAGAGCCAACATGTTCCCATTAGTAAGAGGGGCAAGTCTGGTGGGTGCAGGGAGTGCTGGATGGCTAGATATATTGATGGTCCGGTCAAGGTAAGGAAGGAGGGATATGTCAGGTAAACAGAGCTGAGATCAAGTGAATCCCGAGAGGTGTATAAGGGCAATAAGTGTATCGTCAATGTGGAAATTGGGTCAGAAAAATATGGACAAGAGATGGCTTTAGAAATACGGTTAACAAGGCATTGAAGAAATTATTCAAATCCTTTAATGTCAAAAGATTAACTAGGGAGAGAATAGGGCCCCTTAAAGATCCGTCAGGCTACCTATGTGTGGAATCACAGGAGATGGGAGGGATACGAAACATGTATTTCTTCTCAGTATTTAATGTGGAGGAGGTTAAAGAGCGAGAGAATGAAGAAATATATAGTGATACCTTGAAAGTGTCTATATTACAAGGAGGTGTTGGACATTTTAAAACACATAAAGGTGAACAAATCCCTGGGACCTGAGCAGTTGTTTCCCAGATGTTTGTGGGAAGCTAAGAAAGGGATTGCTCAGCATTTTGCTGTTATATTTTTAACATTGATTTCCACAGGTGAGGTGTAAAAAGACTGGAGGGCTGCTAACATAGTGTCATTATTTAAGAAAGTAAGGAATAAACAGGTAGCCATAGATCGATGAGCCTGACGTTAATGGTGACTAAATTGTTGGAGGGGATTTCGAGGAAAAAAATCGATATGCATTTGGAAGGACAAGGACTGAAGAGGGGCTTTGTACATTGGAGATCACATCTCACTGACTTGGTGGAATGTTTTGAGGAAGTGATGAAGATGATTGATGAAGGCAGGAGAGTGGATGTTGTCTTTATGGAATTCAGTAAGAAAACCAAAATGTTCTACATGGTAGACTGGGTAGCAAGGTTAGACTGCCTGGGATCCAGGGAGAGCTCACCATTTAGATCCAAAATTTTCTTGAATATTGGAGACAGGGTGTGACAGTGGACATTTGTTCATTAAACTTGGAGACCTGTGACCAGTGGTGCTGATCGCAAAGATCAATAGTGGGTCCACTGCCTTTTGTCACTTATACAAATCATTTGCATTTGAGTATACGAAGTATGGTCAGTAAGTTTCTAGATAATACCAAATTGGTAGGTGTAGTCGACAGTGAAAAATTAACTCTCAGACTATAATGGGACTTTGCTGAGGTGAACCGAGGAGTGGCAGATGGAGTTTAGTTTAGATAAATGTGAGGTGTTGCATTTTGGCAAAAAAAATCAAGGCAAGACATGTAGGTAGGGTCCTGTCGAAAGCTGCCAATCAAAGAGAACTCCATAGAAATTATTGAATCCCTACAGTGAGGAAACAGCCAATTCGGCCCATCGAGGCCAACTGAACCTCTAAACAGTATCCTACTGGACAAACCCCTGCCCTATCACTCTGAGCCTGCATTTCCCATAACTAATCCACCTCGCCTGCACATTCCTGGGTTCAATACGCAATTTAGCATGGCCAATCTACACTTATCTTTTTATCTTTATACTGTGGGAGGAAAACATAACATCCGGAGGAGACTCATGCAGACACGGGGAGAATGTGCAAACTCCACACAGGCTGTCATTCAAGGATGGAGTTATACCCAGATCGTTGTGCTCTGAGATGGCAATGCTAGTCACTGAGCTACTGTGTCACCTTGTGGGGCAGGTTCTCCGTTCCTTGAAAGCGCCGTCACAGGTAGACAGCGCAGTGAAGAAAGCACTTGGTAATCTTCCCTTTTTGGTCCGTGCTTTGAGTCTAAACATTTTCATGACGTGTTGCATCTGTACAGGACATTGGTTTGGCCACTTTTGTTATATTGCCCTTAATTCTGGTCTCCCTACTGTCGGAAACATGTTGTCAAACTTGAAAGGTTGCAGATGAGAGTGAAAATAATGTTGCAGGAGGGTTGGCGTTACAGGGAGAGTTTGAATCGGGTGGGACTACTTTCAAGTGTTGAGGCTGAGGGGTGACCTTAAAGAGGTTTATAAAATCATGAAGGGCAAAGATAAGGCAAACAGTCCACACATTTTACCCAGGATAGGCGAGTCCAAAATTAGAAGACAAAGGTTTAAGGTGAGAGGAGAAAGATTTAAATAGGGACATGAGAGATAACATTTTCACACAGAGACTGCTGTACTGTATGGATTGAACAGCCAAATGAGGTGGTGGAGGCAGGCACAGTTACACCATTTAAAATGCAGTTAGATGGATATGTGCATGGGAAGTGTTTGTTCGGAGATGGGCCAAATGCTGGCAAGGGGGACGAGATTTATTTAGGATATTTGGTCGATGTGGGCGATCAGACCGAAAGTTATTTTTCCGTGCTGCACATTTCTGAGACTCTATTGCCTCTTGAGTGTATAACACAGGAACAGGAGGAGTCTATTCAACTTCTGAATTCTGACAGGCAACTTATTTGTTCAATTACTGAGAGTAAAATACAAACATATATCATTCAGATTTTGATGGTGTTTTACAAAGGCTTTTACTCAAGAGAAGCTGTAAGGAATGTGAAGAGGCCATTCAGGCCCTCGACTCCATTCCACAGGAGCAGCAGGTGAGCACAGAGATATTGGAACCTGTCAGTCAGTAGGAGGAGGGGAACATCTACTTTCGCAAACCTTGGATCAGGAGGCAGTCACTCAGCTGCTCAAGATTGGGACACAGGAACAGGACACAGTCATTCAACTGCTTGAGACTGTGACACAGGGACAGGAGGGAGTCACTCAGAGCTCGAAACAGGGGCACAGGGAAATCTGGAGGTTAGTGAGCCCCATCATCCTGTTATGCAAGGACAGCAGGAGGTGACTCACTCCCCACCAGTATGAGACACTGGGAGAGAAGGGGAGTTTGCTTGGAACAAACAGAAATATATGAATATGTTACATTAGTGGTCCATTCAATCCTGCCCCAACATTCACGCAGTACACAGCTGATCTGATGGTGATTCCCTCATTCCATTTTACGGAGACTCCCCTCTCTGCAGCCTCTGCTCTGTTTCTTGGTCATGTTGCAGACTCAGATGCTGCAAGAACACTCACCATGACTCATCCAGAAGGATATGTCTAACAGGATGAGTCAGGATTTGAGGGGTCCAATGACAAGAATGAAAAGACAAAATAAAGGTATTGTCAGATATTTAGTTCTCTCACATTCGCAATCCAACTCACATAACCAGCCCATCCATTACATATTCAGGATGGAGCACTGCGTAGATCCGGCTAGTGTACAGCTGTATGCAACCCAGCAATGTCCAGAGTGAAACTCTGTGCAGTCCACACCAATGCTTGATCTATAATCCTGGACTAAATGTCCAGCGTGAGGAGCTGTGCAGACCGCACTGGGTCATTCATATATAAACCCAGGCTGTTTCATTGTTCGGCAACACTGTGTTAGATCACTGCCCAGTGTGGGGAAACATGTAACCAATGCTGGAAGTGACAGAATGTGCAGTTCCCATCCATTTACAGCTCCATATCTGAACTGTACCTTGACAAGGCGTGCTGCGAATGTGAAAATCAATGTGAGGAAGAGATATAAATGGAAACAATTTAAATACCAACAGTTCTGATTAAGGCACATATCTCTCTAGTATTTAAAGTTGAAATAACTGAGATAATATCCAATAAGGTTTTGTGAACGGTGCAAAGAATCAAGAGGGGGATGGTGATGTTATAGTGGTTGCACTATAAGCCTCCAAATAATCAATGGGAATTAGAGGAACAAATATTCAGAGAGACTGGCGAGACTTGCAGGAGCAATAGGGTTGTCATTAAAGGTGATGTTAATTTTTCTAACAGACTAGGACTTCCAGATGGTTCCAGATGGTTCCAGAACTTAGATGGAACAGGAGTTGCTAAGTGTGTTCAGGAAAGCTTCCACAAGCAATATAGAGAGGTTCCTATTGGGGAAGGGACAAACTCGACCTACTGTTGAAAAATAAGGTCGGATAGGTGACGGAGGTAAATTGGGCGAGCATTTTGGGAATAGTTACTAGAGCTGTGTTAGTTTTAAAATAGTTTTGGTAGGGACAAAATTGGTCCACAGATACAAGTTCTAAATTGGGGCAAGGCGTACGTTGTTGGAATTAGACAGAGGATTGCAGGGGATGATTGGAGTAGTTTGTTTCGAGGCAAAACGATCCCAGGCAAGTAAGGGGGCTTCACAAGTGAGATAGCTCGAGTTCAAAGTCTATATGTTCCTGTGAGGGTGAAGGGAAAGTGAGGCTGGAAGAGAGAACCCTGGATTACAAGAAATCTTGAGGCTCTGACCAGAAAAAAAATGAGGCATGGCTCAGGTACAGGCAGTTCGTATCAAGGGAATCCCGGGAGGTACACAGGGGATAGAGGAGTATACTGAAGAAGGAAATCAGCAGGAAGAAAAGGGAGTATGAGATAGTTTTGGCTGAGCAGATTAGTGTGAATCCAAATTCAGAATAGTAAAGAAAAAGAACAACCAGAGAGAGAATAGGACGTCTTCAAATCCAAAATGGGCGCGCATGTGTAAAACCTCAAGAGATGGGTGAGTTCCTCAATTCCCCATCTGTGTTTATCATGAAGAAAGACATGAAGACCTGCGACTTTTGGGAGGTTAGTTGTGATATCTTGGTACAGTCCATATCACAGTAGAGGTGCTGATGGGCATATTAGAATGCATAAAGTCTGATAAATCTCTTGGTCCTGACCAGATATTTCCAAGAACACTGCAGGTGGCGAGAGAAGACAGTTCAGGGGCCAAGGACCTGGAAGACTGTGTGGTAACAAATGTGCCCTTATTCAAGAAGGGTTGAAAAGAAAAGCCTGGGAAAAAAAGACCAGTAAGCTTCATATCTGTTTTCACTAAACCGTTTGAGAAGGTTCTGAGATATTAGATATGCATGCATTTGGAAAAACAGAGTTTGACTTGGAGCAGTCAGCATAGCTTTGTGTGTAACAGATCGTGCCTTAGAACTTTTGTTAGAGTTTTTGAGGAAGTGACCAGGAAGGTTGACAAGGGCAGGGCGGTGGACATAGTCTATATGGATTTAAGTAAGGCCTTTGATAAGGTTCCACATGGTAGGTCGATCTGGAAGGTTAGATTACATGGACTCCAATGTAAACTGGCAAATTGGTGACACAATTGTCTTGACGTTATGAAGCAAATGGCTATGTTGGAGGTATGCTTGACCGACTGGAGGCCTGTGACTAGTGGAGTGCCTCAGTGTTTGGTCCTGGGCCCATTGCTGTTCGTTGTCTTATACCAATGATTTGGACCAGCGTGCACAACGAAAGGTTAGTAAGTTTGCACATGACTCGAAATTAGGAGGCATCATTTACAATGAGGAACATTATCAGAAATTGCAGCAGTACCTTGGTCAGCTGAGGAAGTGGGCTTAGAAATAGAAATTTGTGTTTAATACAGATAAGTGTGACGTCTTACATTTTGGAAAGTCAAATCCAGGTAGGAGTTTAATGATGAATGAGAGGGCCTTAAGGAGTGTAGTGGAACAAAAGGACGTTGGAGATCCGGTGCAAGGTTGTCTGAAATTTGAGTCACAGATACACTGGACAGTGAAGAAGGCTGTTGGCACATTGGCCTTCATCAGGGCATTGAGTATAGACGTTGGGACGTTATATTGCAATTGTATAGGATGTTGGTAAGGCTGCAGTTGGAGTATTGTGTTCAGCTTTGTTCACCTTGCTGTAGAAAGGATATTATTGAACGAGAAAGAACGAAGAACAAATTTCCAAAAATGTTTCCTGGGCTAAAGGCTCTAAGTTATAGGCAGAGGTTGGACAGGTTAGAACTTATTTCTTTACAGCGTAGTATACCGAGGGGGTTCTTATAGAAGTGTAACTCTTATAAAATTATAGAGGCATGCATGGGGTGAATACTTCAATTTTTTTCCCAACGTTGGGGAATCGAGGATTAGAGGACATCCATTAATGTTTGGAAAGGAAAAAAAGTATATAAAAAGGGACCTGAGGGGCAACATTTTTACATCGAGTGTGGTATGCATACAGACTGAGCTGCCAGTGGAAGTGATTGAGGTGTGTACAATAACAACATTGAAAAGGCATTTGGACAAATACACAGATAGGAAAGGATTAGAGGGATACAGAACAAGGGCAGGGGAATGGGGTGAGTCTGGATGGACATTCTGGTTGCCATGGTCCAGTCATACTGGGAGTCTCGTGCAATATGTCTGCAAATGAGTGTGTTTTGGAGTGGAAACAGAGTGGGGGAGACTGAGAAAAAATGTCATTGAAGGATATGTTCACAGGTTTCAGAATGCTGAAATAAAGACATTTCGATAGTATCATGCAACACGGCTCAGTACTTTGAAGAATGATGAGTGAAAGGGATATTGCTGTGAGTTTAGACAATGGAGACTTTTGGATGAGCATTTGTTCTGCAGCTTTGTAACTAGGAGTGAGGACAGCAGAGTCTTCGCCTCACTGGGCTGAATCTAACAAAATACTGTCTCAGTGACATTTTCATTAAGTGTGACAGAGGGATTGTCTGCACGAGGCTGAACTACTTTCCTGGTGCTATCTTACCAAACTCATCTCATTAACTACCCACCCCACTCCATTGTGTCCCACTCATACAATGCCAGCCAGATTCTCCCACCCATCATGACTGGAGGTACTCAAAATCGCCCGGATGCCCCTCGATATTCCATGACCCCTGACACTGGGGCCATCTTTAAAAGGCCAAGGGGCACATGGTTGAGCTTTCTCAGTTTGCAGCTGCCCTGCACAGTTTACCCTGAGCATGGCAGATAAGGGGAAATTACATCACGTTTTTCGACAGGGGCACGGAGGTCCTGTTGGATGGGCTAGTACAAAAGGGGACCATTCTCTTCCCAGAGGGATCACACCACCAGACCCACCGAGCCTGGTCTGAGCTCACCACCCAGCTCAGTGCAGTATCTGTGGTCTGAGTAAATGTCCAGCAAAACAGGACAAGCTTCAATAACCTTCCCCACTCTGTTAGGATAAGGGTCACCATATTCTCTCTGCTCCCTCAGACTCACTGTATGTCTGTTATAGCACCGGTTCCCGAACAAGGCTCATGCTCTTCCACTCTCACTACTGCATACCGCACCATCCCTATCTTTCTCTCTGCATCTCTAATGCCCCCCACAGAGTTATAGAATATTCTGGAGAATGCCAATTATGGAATTTTCCAGATCATGTTCCAAGTTTCAATAAAGCGGCTGTGCCCCAGTGTGTGACATGTAAGAGGATGGAGTAGATGTGTACGTTTTGCAAATCACACACAATTGAAATCCATCATGAGGCCATTCAGTACTTCAAATATGCTCCAACATTCAATACGTTTGGAGGTGAAATGATGGTTTTCTCAGCTCCACCTGACAGGAACTTTCAGTCATTCGACCCCCAGGCTCCTGTTACCGAGCAGACGATTCTCAGAAACTTTCTACCCCATGTTTCTTCTTGCATGTGTTCCGAAGGCATTTCCCATGGGGACAGACTCTCCTAACAATATATTTCATCTGCTTTATACATTCATACAATAGTCAGCATGCTTTCCACAGACCAATCAAAAACATGCACTTATTTTACGGTTCTCGATATCCAATCACAATTAGTCATTCTCGTTATTTCACTTGTCTCACCTTATTGTATTCAGCCAAAGAAAGCTTCCAAACACTTGTCTCAATGTAAAATACAATTTCAAGCAGAGAACGTTTTTATCCTCAGCCGTTATCATGACCGTTATCTCAAATATACCTTTTTCCTTGTCATGAATGTTTCTCTTGCCCTTTGTCTGGGACTGATTCTGTGTGTAACAGTTACACAGTCTCCCACTCAGTTGGCTGGATGGTTGGTTTGTGATGCAGAGGGACGTCACCAGCGCAGGTTCAATTCCCCACACTGACTGAGGTTACCATGAAGGGGATGCTCTCTCAACCTCACCCCATCACCCAAGGTGTGGTGACATTCAGCGTAAACCAATATGAGTGGTCTATCTAGTGAGAGCTCTTTGGGACTCTATTCTATCAATGTTAGCATTTTATTTTTTTTAAATTTTTTGACTGAAAAATAGATTTTTATTATTATATTAAAACAATAACAAAACAACACAAATAACTGAACAATATTTCACTCATGTGCATGTACATACAACATAAGTTAAAGTCTATAAATGGACAGAAGAAAAACAAAAATATACAATAAATAATAATAAATAATACAGCTCAGAATAAGAAAGCGATAGCTCTTGTTCTTCGAGAGCATTAACTGATACACATTCATATGTTCACAATTCTTCATATTAGATTCATTAGACAACATCGTCATTGCTATATAAAAGACCTTTTTAGAATGGCAGATAAGCCTAATCGTGGTAATCCAAAAAAGATTGCTATACCTTATATAAATCTCTGCTTTCTGGCCCACCATACAGGTGAAAACGTCCAAAGGGATATTCTCCATGGCGAGCTTACGATGAGCCAACAGACCCGGGGGGTGGGGGGGAGACGGGGGTGTTTCAGACATCAGACACAACACAATACTTTTCCTAGCACAGGAAGTGTTGGGGAGATACTAAACGAGTATTTTGCATCAGTATTTACTGTGGAAAAGGATACGGAAGATATCACATGTAGGGAAATAGATGGTGACACCTTGCAAAATGTCCATATTACAGAGGAGGAAGTGCTGGGTGTCTTAAAACAGGTAAAGGTGGATAAATCCCCAGGACCTGATTAGGTGTACCCTAGAACTCTGTGGGAAGCTAGAGAAGTGTTTGCTGGGCCTCTTGCTGAGATAGTTGTAATATGGATAGTAACTGGTGAGGTGCCAGAAGACTGGAGATGGCTAACGTGGTGCCACTGTTTAAGAAGGGTGGTAAGAACAAGCCAGGGAACTATAGACCAATGAGCCTGACGTTGGTGGTGCTCAAGTTGTTGGGGGGAATCCTGAGGGACAGGATGTGCATGTATTTGAAAAGGCAAGGACTGATTAGGGAGAGTCAACATGGCTTTATGCGTGAGCAATCATGTCTCGCAAAACTGATTGAGTTTTTTGAAGACGTAACAAAGAGGACTGATGAGGGCAGAGTAGTAGATGTGATCTACATGGGCTTCAGTGAGGCATTCGACAAGGTTCCCTATGGGAGACTGATTAGCAAGGTTAGGTCTCATGGAATACAGGGAGAACGAGCCATTTGGATACAGAACTGGGTCAAAGGTAGAAAACAGAGGGTGGTGGTGGACGGTTGTTGTTTTTTAGACTGGAGGCCTCTGACCAGTGGAGTGCCACAAGGATCGGTGCTGGATTCACTACTTTTTATCATTGACATAAATGACTTGGATGCGAGCATATGAGATACAGGTAGTAAGTTTGCAGATGACACCAAAATTGGTGGTACAGTGAACAACGAAGAGGTCACCTCAGATTGCAACAGGATCTGGACCAGATGGGCCAATGGGCTGCGAAGTGACAGATGGAGTTTAATTCAGATAAATGCGAGGTGCTGCATTTTGGGAAAGCAAATCATAGCAGGACTTATACACTTAATGGTAAGGTCCCAGGGAGTTTTGCTGAACAAAGAGACCTTGGAGTGCAGGTTCATAGCTCCTTGAAAGTGGAGTCGCAGGTCGGTAGGATAGAGAAGGCGGTATTTGGTATGCTTTCCTTTATTGATCAGAGTATTGAGTACAGGAGTTGGGAGGTCATGTTGCGGCTGTACAGTACATTGGTTAGGTCACTGTTGGAATACAGCATGCAGTTCTGGTCTCCTTCCTATCGGAAAGATGTTGAGAAACATGAAAGGGTTCAGAAAAGATTTATAAGGATTGGAGGATTTGACCTATAGAGAGAGGCTCAATAGTCTGAGGCTATTTTCGCTGGAGCTTCAGATGCTGAGGGATGACATTATAGAGGTTTTCAAAAATATAAGGGGCATGGATAGAGTATATAGGGAAAGTCTTTTCCCTGGGGTCAGGGAGTCCAGAAGTGGAGGGCATAATTTTAAGGTGAGAGGAGTAAGATATAAAAGAGACCTACAGGGTAACTATTTCACACAGAGGGTGGTACGTGTATGAAATGAGCTTCTGGATTAGTGGTGTTGGAAGAGCACAGCAGTTCAGGCAGCATCGAAGAAGCTTCGAAATCGATGTTTCGGGCAAAAGCCCTTCAACAGGAATAATTTATTCCTGATGAAGGGCTTTTGCACGAAACGTCAATATCGAAGCTACTTGGGTGCTGCCTGAACTGCTGAGTTCTTCCAGCACCACTAATCCAGAATCTGGTTTCCAGCATCTGCAGTCATTGTTTTTACCTATGTAATGAGCTGCCAGGTGAAGTGGGGGAGGCTGGTACAAGTGCAACATTTAAGAGGCATTTGGATGAGTATATTGAATAGGAAGGGTTTGGAGGGTTATGGGCCGGGTGCTGGCAGGTGGGACAAGATTGTATTGGAATATGTGGTCGGCATAGACGGGTTGGACCGAAGGGTCTGTTTCCATGCTGTCCATCTCTCTGACTCTATGACTTATATTAATCTGTTTTTGGTGCATCATACTGGTGAGAAAGTCCAAAGGGATATTCTCCATGATGAGCTTACAAAGACCCAACACATCCTGGGAGTTTCAGACATCCAACACATCAGAATATTATTTCCTAGCACAGAAAGTTAGGATACATTTTTTCACATGTGCATCTGCGTAAGATACTCTGGGCAGGCGCAGGAAAAGAGAAACTATCTCCAATTCGGTCCTCAAGACCCACTCTACTACACCGAACACAGTTTTCCAATATATCCAAAGCCTGCAGCAGGACCACATTCAATTAGTAAGAGTGCCTGTAGTCATTCTGTATTTAGGACATGCTGAAGATAATCCCACATTGAATTTTGAGAGAAAATCTGGTGGTAGATCGACCCTATGAAGAATTTGCAACTGCATAGAATAGGTCCTATTAGAGATCAAAATCCTTCGAGCATTTTCACAAATATCCTCCCATGTCTCTAAAGAGATCTAAAGCCCCCAACTCTCTCGCACAGACGTCACGAAGCTGCACAGTCTTGTCTGAGGGGACACTCTCCAACAAATGATAAAGGGTACTGACGTTAAGATTGTTTGTTCTAACTTTTTCAACAAACACATCGGCCTGGACCCAATATACCGGCCACAACAGCGGACAGCTGGAACTGACAACCGGAAGCGGCAGAGACAGGCCACTATAAATGCCGGAGGAAACATCACAGAAGCGCTTCACAGGAGGCTCCCAAGCACTGAGGATGTCACCTAGACAGGGGACGAAACGTTTGCGAGACAAATTCCCAGCTCGGTGAACAGTTGTTATTTTATCTAAGAACAACAGACTAATAAGGGTTCACTTTGTCTGAGAGGGCTTAATGTCTACCCATATTGACGCCGAGGCCTCAGCGGCCCAGGCACGAACATAGAATGATAAAAAAGCTTACTTGATAGCTTTTAATTGGTGGGGTAGTTGGAATTTTGTGAGCTTGATAAGGAATCGCTTATGGTGACAAATAAAAGAGCTAAACCAGCCATTAAGTATCCTAAATATCTGTCTGGGAAACATCAAAGAAAACATTCACAAGGGATATAGGAAATGAGGAAAGACATTCATTTTAATAACAGCTATCTGACCTAGCCAGGATATTTGAAATGACTCCCATCTTTGAAGGTCTTGTTTAATTTTGTCAAACAAATGGACACAGTTCACGTTAAATAAATGATCAAAGACAGATGTAATGAATATACTGAAATAGGGAAACCACCCCAGTGACCATTTAAAAGGAAACCAGGATTTGCCCTCAGTATCAGGTATTTCCCTAAGACCTCCCATAGGCATGGGCACCAACTTTGTAAAATTAATCTTATCGCCCAGAAAGGCAACAAGCGAATTAATGCATTGCATCACATGACCTACCGAAATTGCGGGATTTGACAAAAATCATAAGACCCTCATCTGCATACAATGTAATCTTACATAACTTCCATCTCACCTCTGTGGCAGATATGTTGGCACCCCTACGGATGGCCTCCGCCAGTGGCTCAATCCCCAACGTAAACAACAATGGTGAAAGGTGTCAACCTTGTCGGCTGCCTGGAGAAATATTAATATTACTGGTTGGCCACACCATTAGTGAGAATCACAGCCAGAGAATCACGGTAAAGGATCCTCACCCACTTGATAAAAACTTTGCGTAGACCAAACCGTTCTAATGTACAGAAGAGATAAGGCCACTCAACCCAATCAAGTGCCTTCTCTCATCGAAAGAGATCAGTAATCACTGGACAGATTGTTGTTGACACTCTTGGATCATATTGAGGAAATTCTTAACATTGTAGGAAGATCTGCGGCCCTTTATAAAGCCTGTTTGGTCCTCTTTGGTAACGGAAGGCAGCAAAGTTTCCAGCCTAAATGCACGGGTCTCAGATAGGATTTTTGAAACCAACATTTAAATGTGAGATTGGCGTGTAAGCAGCACAATCCTCCTGGCTCTTCCTTTCTTCATCATCATAGAGATATGAGCCTCTCTTAAGGATGGAGGGAGGGGTTCGTGACTGTATGAGTGACAGAACATGTTAAACATCAGCCCTGACAATAGGTTTATAAATTATCTATAAACTTCACTAGGAAATCTGTTAGGAACGTGCACCTTTGTATTCTGAAGCTGCTTCACACCCTCCCGCACTGACAATGTTGCATTAAGGCACACCACTTATTCAGGGTTACTCCTGAAAAATGAAAAGTGACTCAATTTTAATCCATCTGTCCTCATAATGCTCAGTCTGAAATAATTCGGAGAAAAATCTTGGACAGGAGACACTAATCTTTTTGGAATTGAATTTAAAGATCCCAATATCTTCCCAAATTGAGGTAATGGCTTAGAGAGGCGCTCGTTTTCCTGGCAAGATTGAATAAATACCTGCCTGACTTATCACCATGTTCAAACTGCCTTTGTTTTGCAAAAGTAAGTTCCTTCTTGGCTGTCTGTGTGAGCGTGAAATTTACTGTAGACCGAAGCGTTGTGATCCTCTGCAGCTGAGCCACTGAGGGTCAATCACAGTATGCACTCTCGACTGCCCTCAGCTTTGCCTCAAACCAGCGTTCCTGCTCCCCCTTTTGCTGCATCCTAAGGAATAATTATTCCCTTGAATTAAGCCTTAGCAATTTCCCATAGTATGGATGGGTTTCTGGTTGAATCTGAATTAATGGCTAAGAAAGATCTGAATTCATTACAGAAATACTCAATGAACTAACTAGAATTAACAATAAAGGGATACATTCGCCAGTGTCTCGAATCTGTTATATTTCCCTCAATCTTTCTCAATAAGTATGGTCAGCAATGGTAATAAGTATGGTCAGAAATGGTAATTGTGCAGGATGCCTCCGAATCTAAGATTGTTGCAGGGATGGGGAAGAAATCAAACCTGGTGTGGCATTTCTGCGGGTTAAAGAAGATATTAAAAGCCCTACTTGTGAGGTAGATGTGCCTCCAGACATTCACCAGCTCTAGTTCTGCACACAAATCCACCAATTGGTTATATTATAACGAGGGGATTGAGGGGCCTTCGGACATTCTGTCCACCGTGGGTTCCATAAGACAGTTGAAATCTCCCTCTACGATAATGTGCCATGATGCAAGATAACTGAATTTGGAAAATGCATTTCCCAGGATTTTAAGAGGGTGCGCCGGGGTGGGGGTGGGGTGTCGCAATTACTTTTCAAAATATTGGATTATTTACCATAGTTCAAGGCTTGGGGGATTATGATTCTTCTGTGAGTATCAAATACAATCTAGTAATTTAAATGAAAGATTGTTCTTATCTAGTACGGCTTCTCCCCTACTCCTAGTATTTAAAGACGAAAATAAAAACCCGTTCAAACCCGTCCTGCTGTAACGTCAAATGTTCCTTGTCATCGAGGTGCATCTCCTGCAATAGGAAAAAATCCACCCTCTCTTTTTTAAGACTAGAAAGTAAGTTTTCCTGTTGACTGGGCAATGGCGTCCCTTAATGTTCCAGGTGCACCATTTAAGCACATCATTTTCCAGAACACACTGCAGCAACATTTGAACTCGAGAGAGGACGAACTCGAATTACTGATCATTAATAAACAAAGTATTATAGAGCTTAAAAACCACACAGTCTAAAAGTATTACAACTGACAAGCTCTCAAAACTTTCCAAAACTAAACATAAAAAAACCCCCAAAAAACTAAAAAAATCAATAGGGGAATTTAAAATTTCCACAAAGTTTTTGCTTTCTCTGCAGAGTCAGACGAGTTCATGGATCCATTAAATGCAATACGGAGAATCGTTGGGTACCAGAGGGAATACTGATTCCCGAGTTCCCTTACTCTTCTCTTGATAGGTGTTAGACTTGGAAGCAGGTGAGCACTTTGGTGATAGCGATCACAATTCTGTTATGTTTACTTTATTGATATCAAGCGATAGGTGTATACCACTGGGCAAGAGTTACAGCTGGGGGGGAAGGCAATTACGATGCGATTAGGCACGATTTAGGAAGCATAGGCGGGAGAAGGTAACTGAAGGGGATAGGCACATAAGAAATGTGGAGCTTATTCAAGGAAAAGCTACCGTGTGTCCAAGATAGGTATGTACCTGTCAGGCAGGGAGGAAGCTGTAGAGCACGGGAGCCATAGTTTACGAAGGAAATGGAATCTCTGGTCAAGAGGAAGAAGAAGGCTTATTTTAAGGATGAGATGTGAAGGCTCAGTTAGGGCGCTTGAGGTTATAAGGTAGCCAGGAAAGACCTAAAGGGAGAGCTTAGAAGAGCCAGGAGAAGACATGAGAAGTTGTTGGCGGATAGAATCAGGATAAACCCTAAGGCTTTCTATAGGTATTTAAGGAATAAAAGAATGACCAGAGTAAGATTAGGGCTAATCAAGGATAGTAAGGGGAAGTTGTGTGTGGAGTCAGATGGGATAGGGAAGCACTAAATGAATATTTTTCAACAATATTTACCCTAGAAAATGACAATGTTGTGAAGGAAATTACTGAGAGACAGGCTATTCGAGTAGTTGGGATTGAGGTTCACAAGGAGGAGGTATTAGAAATCCTGCAGAGTGTGAAAGTCCGTAAGTCCCCTGGGCCGGATGGGATTTATCCTAGGATTCTCTGGGAAGCCAGGGAGGAGATTGCCGAGCCTTTGGCATTCATCTTCAAATCGTCATTGTCTACTGGACTAGTGCCAAAAGACTGGAGGATAGCAAATGTGGTTCCCCTGTTCAAGAAGGAGAGTAAAGACAATCTGGTAATTATAGACCAGTGAGCCTTACTTTAGTTGTTGGTAAAGTGTTGGTAAAGATTATAATATATAGGTTTTATAATTAGCTAGGAAAGAACAATTTGATTAGGGATAGTCACCACGGTTTCGTGAAGAGTAGGTCATGCCTCACGAACCTTATTTAGATCTTTGAGAAGGTACCAAACAAGGTAGGTGAGAGTAAATCAGTTAATGTGGTGTGTATGGATTTCAGCAAAGCGTTCGATAAGGATCCCCATAGTAGGCTATTGTACAAAATGCGAAGTAATGGGATTATGGGAGATATAGCAGTTCGGATCAGTAATTGGCTTGCTGAATGAAGACAGAGGGTCGTGGTTGATGAGAAATGTTCATCCTGGAGTCAAGTTAGAAGTGGGTCGGTGTTGGGTCCACTGCTGTCCGTCATTTTCATAAACGACCTGGATGTGTGTAGAAGGGTGGGTTAGTAAATTTGCAGATGGCACGAAAGTCGGTGGAGTTGTGGATAGTGAGTAAGGATGTTATAAGTTACAGAGAGACATAGGTAAGCTGCAGAGCTGGGCTGATAGGTGGCAAATGGAGTTTAATGTGGACAAGTGTGAGGTGATTCACTTTGGTCAGAGTAACCGTAATGCAAAGTACTGGGCTAATGGTAAGATTCTTGGTCGTGTAGATGAGCAGAGAGATCTCAGTGTCCAGGCACACAGATGCTTGAAGGTTGCCACTCAGGTTGACAAGGTTGTTAAGAAGGCATACAGTGTTTTAGTTTTTATTAATAGAGGGATCAGGTTCAGGAACCATGAAGCTATGCTATAGCTGTACAAAACTCGAGCGCGGCTGCACTTGAGTATTGTGTACAGTTCTGGTCACCGCATTATAAGAAGGATGTGGAAGCTTTGGAAATGGTGCCGAGGAGATTTACTAGGATGTTGCCTGGTATGGAGGGAAGGTTTTACGAGGAAAGGCTGAGGGACTTGAGGCTGTTTTCATTAGAGAGCAGAAGGTTGGGAGGTGACTTTATAGAGACATATAAGATAATCAGAGGGTTAGATAGGTGAGCCTTTGCCTAAGAATGGTGACGGCGAAGATGAGGGGGAATAGCTTTAAATTGAGGGGTGATAGATATGGGACAGATGTCAGAGGTAGTTTCTTTACTCAGAGAGTAGTAAGGGTATGGAATGCTTTGCCTGCAACGGTAGTAGATTCGCCAACTTTAAGTACATTTAAGTCGTCATTGGACAAGCATATGGACGTACATGGAATAGTGTAGGTTAGATGGGTTTCAGATTGGTATGACAGGTCGGGGCAACATCAAAGGCTGAAGGGCCTGTACTGCGCTGTAATGTTCTATGTTCTATATCATCAAAGTATTTTTTGCTGAATCACCGCCGCCGAAACGTTCCGAAAGGACATAATCCTGGAGCCCGTGAATTAAAGCCATTGGATCCTTCCCCTGAGTTCTGGAAGCTTCCATTCGTCTTTGTTTATCCCCATAACTATGTAACCGCACGCGGACAAGACGAGAGCGCTGGTCTGAGCCTGACCTGTGCACCGTAACCCAATGAACTGTCTTAGTCTTCACCCGACCCTCTTCAGTTTCGAAGTGAAGGAATCGCTGCAGCCAGTTCTCAAAAAATACTCACTGGCTGACCACGTGCTGTCTGGGCCAGCAGACCGACGATGTGAACATTCTTCATCCTGGCCCCTGTTCTCAAGGTCGTCATCATG
Source organism: Chiloscyllium punctatum (assembly GCF_047496795.1). Lineage (NCBI taxonomy): Eukaryota > Metazoa > Chordata > Chondrichthyes > Orectolobiformes > Hemiscylliidae > Chiloscyllium > Chiloscyllium punctatum. The sequence continues at coordinate 37,121,730 of NC_092751.1, read as the reverse complement.
TTCAATTAACATACGGACCTGTTTTCCAACCGTGACGATCCTCTCTTGTGAGGAATTTATCGCAGACTCTGTCATGCAGTTCGGCGCTTGACATCGTCTATTTTGTTTCCAAGGCTGTCAAGTTGCTGCTCATGTTTTTTGGAGCGCGTCTGAGAGTGGTAGTGGTTCTAGCCACGGCTGAACTTTTCTTTAATCATGCCTTCAATCATTTCTCATAACTTGGTGAACTCAGTGACCTGGGGAGTAACTGGGTCCATGGAATGAGCAGAGTGGGTTGCAGCTACAGCCTCAGGTATGCTCGATGCTTCTGATGGCTGCACCACTTGTTGGGACTGACTCGATCCTTTCCCATTTTTTGTCATTACCACTTGACAAACCGGGATCAGTAAAGATTCTATCACTCTTTTAGGGTTGAATTTTAAGTAATTTGATGAGATGGAGTGTGTTAGGGAACCACTTTGCCCGTGCTGTGATGCAGAGCCCAACAAAGCAGACTTTCCGGATCGCCACTATCTTGGATTCCCCCTTAACATTTTATCGATATCATCATTTCGGTTTGCATTATATTCCTGGATGTTCTGGAGCAGTGTGATTTTGTATCACTGTCTACATTTTCCCCTACACTGCAAATTGCTGCCCATTGCTCGATAATCCTTGACTCTGTTGTTACTTATGAACCTCTGTCTGTGCCTCAAAAATATTTAATACCTCTTCCTCCAAAGCTCTGCGGGGAAGAGAGTTCCAAATACTCTCACCACTGAGAAAACAAAAATTAACCTCAACTGTGTGTGAGATCATTTTTGCCTCCTTACTTGACAAAAGGATATAATTAATTTGGAAGCAGTTTGGAGATGTTTCACTTCATGTATTCCAGGAATGAGGGTCTTATATTATGAAAGCTTTAACAGGTTACTCTTGGAATGAGAGGTGATCTTATTGAAACATACAAAACCTAGAGGAGAGTGATCAGATAGATACCCACTGGGTGTTTGTATCGTCCAAACTTCTTGTTGTTTTTATAGAATTTCTACAGTGTGGAAGCAGGATATTCCATCCATCAAGTCCACATTGACCCTCGGAACAGTATCCCCTCCGGACCTGCCCCCGTACTCTATCCATTAACCCTACATTTCCCATCACTGACCTGTCTAATCTACACATCACTGGGCACTATGGGCAATTTAGCATGGCTAATCCACTCTAAGCTGCACATCTTTGGACTGAGGGAGGAAACTGGAACACTGGTAGGAAATCCAAACAGACATGGGGAGAATGTTCAAAATTCAAATGGAGGGTTGCCAGAGGTTGGAATTGAACACAGCTCCTTGGCGATGGGAGGTAGCAGTGTTAACCACAGATCCACTATGTGCATCCGTTAGTTCTATTAGTTACTTGTGGCTGACTTAAGAAATCTGCCTGACTTGTTCCTGTCACTGAACCTCAACCAGTCTGAGACCTTTATCATGGGCAATATTACCAACCTAGTTACATTTAAAGTTTGTTGTAAGCAGTGGAAGAGTGGGACTAGAAAAGGAAATAGTGACACCCTCCATCCTCAGTCACAACTGGAGTGAGAAAAAAATCACAAAGTGGTATTTCATTCCAGTGGGAATTCTCTTTCCTAGAATTTGGTCTGGCCAGATATTTATATTATACTGAGGCTGGCTTTGTCTATAGACAGGTGAATCAGGGATAATGGTGCATGGAGAGCAAAGTGCAACTGGGACCACAATGAGATGAGCCACGACCTTATTTACTGGTGAAGTAGTGTCAAAGGGCCGAATGACCCCCTCGTGTTCCTCAGCCCTGTGTTCTGATGTTCCATTCAGACCTTCGGACCTGCTACACAGGGGCAGATCGAGGCCACTCCGATGGTTAGGTGCAGTTGTGGAAATGTACGTGGAAAATGCAGGCTGGGCCAGAGAGTGCTCCCGCCACTCCCCCCCCCCTCCCTCCCCTACAATCCCTGCTTTCAGGCTTCCCCTCTCTGTAAGTTCTGCTCCAGATGAGGAGCATATTGCAGCCCCAGATTGGCTGGGAATAAAACCCCATACCCCCACGCAGGGTGAAAACAACAAATCCTCTGTCCTCCCTGAATGCAACATTGTACAACACGATTTCCATGAAAATGGCCCGTTACTTTCCAAAAGCATAGCATGTGAAATGAATAAATAGGAACAGGAGTAGGTCAATCGGCTCCTCAAGCTAACCCTGTCATTTAAAAAGTACATGGCTGATCTACTCCAGGGCTCAACTCCACTTTGTTGCCGACTCCTTGTATCCGTCCACACCTCTCTGGATTGGGGAATTCCAGACATCCACTACCTTCTGAGAGAAGACATCGGTTTGCATCTCAGATTGAAATCGATGTTCCTTATTCGGTATCTATATCCTCGAGTCCGACACTTTGCCCAGGAATGGAGACAACTTCTCAACATCAAATTTTTCAAGCCCCTGCCGTGTCTTGTATGTTTCAGCAGTATCACTCATCATTCATTTAATGTTGTTAGATTTTCAGGCATCTCCAGAAGTACTTTGCATGATTTTACGGGCAAAATATAATTTCTCTTTCACAGATCCACACTGACTCTGCGTGAAGCTTTTCTAAATGTCCATTCTGGCCAGGTTTTCCAAACTATACTGGTCCCATCTGCTTTCCTTTGACCCATATGCTTCTAAGTGTTTCCTAGTCATATATATGTCCAAATGATGTTAAATGTTGCAGCTGTACACGCAATCTACCACTCTTCCTCTGGCAGCCCATTCCATACCCACACCACACTCTGTGTAGAAATGTTGTCCCTTCGTCCCTTTTAAATATTCCCTCTAACACCTCTCTATGCTTGAACCCCCCTCCAGCCCATGGAAAATTCTTGGCTATTCACCCTATCCATTCCTCTCATGATTTTATAAGCTTCTACAATGTCAGCCCACAACCTTCTACACTCTGTCTGATACTAACTTCAAGAACAAGCATTTAAAGATAGGCACTGCAAATTTGAAGTGATATTAAACATCTCAGGTAACCAATACTCAGCCCAATCTTCATACTGTTATTTGTTTTTCTCCATGTTACAATACTAAGGCGACATGAAACGCTTACTAGTGCCAATAAGAAGTTAAGCATCTGAATTCCTTTGTCTAAAGGGGATGATGATCACTCCAGTGAAAATGTATCTGTGGCCATATCTATATAATACCATATGGTCAACATTCTCCCTCCTGGCCTCCCTGTGACTGTGGTTGTGTCTTCTTTATCTTGCACATAATAGAGAGAACCCCTTTCCCCTATTTACACCTTAATTTAAACCCCTTTTACAGAATCTTCTCATTCACCACTGCTAAAAGCCCGTTGATCTTTTGCCACACCCTCTTTTCCCTGCCCCCCCCCCCCCATCCCCCACTTCTGGCAAGGGATTAAAAGACTATTTTGCAATTATATTCAGTTTTGAAGAAGTGTCACACTGGACTGGAAACGCTAACACTGTTTCTCTGTCTCTGCAGATGCTGACAGACCTGCTGAGTTTCACCAGAAATGAATAGGCACAGAAAAAAATTCAATTATGTATTGAAACTATGGATACTGGAAATGAGAGTACGAAAAATGCTGGAGATACTGGTAGCTTTATAGAAGATTATCTGGACCTGAAAGTTTAACTCTGTATTCACTCCAGAAGATGCTGCAACACCTTTAGCAATTTCTTCAGCAATTTCTGTTTTTGAACAATTTCCAATGACGTATGTCAAAGATGCCCAAACATCTTGTCCAATATGGAGCACTGTACACTGGGAACTGAACAATAACGCATGGTGCAGATGTTCGTTGACTCTGAAATTGCATCAGATTGGCATCACTGACACTACAGAGCTCTGAATCATGGTCAGGGAGAAAAACAGAGGGAAACACGTTCACTTCAAATACAGAAGATGGCATTATGGAAAGGAGAAGATTCAGATTAGTACCTTAAATTGATTGAGTTTATGCAACAAATTAGAGGCGTGGCACCAAGGATAGACTTCCAGCAGAATGAGAATATGAAATTGGAAGTATTTCCGCATCAGAAACCAGAGTAGGTCACTGAGTACAGGGCTGGTGGGTGAATGGGTCTCGGTGTGAACTGAGGGGCAGTCAGTAGAATTGAATTGTAAATATTGCGGCTAAAACTGGGTTATCATCTGATGCTGTAGATCACAGCAACAGAAGAAGCAGAATTGTTTTCAATGACAAACTGTAACATTTTCCTGACGATACTTCATCAGTCTACCATTACCATCAAGCCGATCCATGGTTCAGTGATGAGTGTTGGTGAACATGTTCGGGTCGGAATCACGTGCACCTAAGCCTGATGATAACCCATTAATGCGACCACACTTGACTGGTTACACTCCAAACAGCAGGACGAACATCTGATACAGAGGGAGAAATGATCCCAAGACTAACAAATCAGATCTCAGCTCTGTCGGCCTGTCAAATGCATGCATAAATGTCGATGGACCATTAAACAACTTACTGGAAGAGAGGACTCCACAAATATCCGCACCCTAAATAATGGAACAGCCCTGTACGTCAGTGTAAAAGGTGCAGTATCTGCACCATCCTTAGCCAGAAATGTTGAGTTGATTATCCACCTCACCCTCACCATGATGCCCACAGAATCAGAGATGGCAGTCTTCAACCAATTCAATTCACTGCGCGTGACATGAAAAAACAGCTGGACACTGTAGATAAGGCCCTGACACCATTCCTGCGATAGGACTGAAGACTTGTGCTGTACAACAAGCCGTGCCCCGGGAAAGCTGTTTCATTCCAGCTCCAACTCTGACATCTCCCTGGCAATTTGGAAAATTACTCAACTGTATCCAATCCGCTAAGAGTACGATTACTGCAATCTGACCCTTTACTCGTCCTTCAGTCCCATAACGACAGTTAAATCGGTGGGAGTTCTACTTGACAGAGATGCCAAGCAACACAGAAATAATCTGCTCAGTGTGGTTTCCGATAGGTCCCCATGTAGAGATGGTGCTGGTTTGGAAATGTCACTGGATTACTAACCTGGACCAGGCTAATGCTCTGGCAGCTGGTGCAAATTAAAAACAATTAATAAAATACCAAGATCTAAAATCTGGTGTCAGTAATATTGATCTTGTGTTCAATATCAGTTGTAAACTTCGATTTCCTTCCCCAATGTACTTTTAGGAAGTGAATCTCCCGTGCTTTCCTGGTCTGGCCTAAAAGTGACTCCAGACACAGAGACGTGTGCTAAACTCTTCAATGGTCTCTGAATCGGCCAAGCAAGACACTCAATTATATCAAACTGCACTGAGGTCTTAAAGGATAAACCCGTACCGAACACCAGGCCCCAGCCTCGTTAGAAGAAAAAGGAATGGGAAACACAATCCTGTCGACCCAGCAGAGACCTCTTTCCTAACAGTTGAGAGCTTGTGACAATATTTGCAGAGCTTTCCCACACACTGCACTGAAACATGGTGACAGGAGTAGGTCATACAACACATTGAGCTTTCCCTGTGCTAGTTAATGGCCGAACATCGCCTTAGTGCAGTTTTCCCCATACAATAGTCATATCACTTAATATATTTAAACTTTGTGATAGCCTCTCCATAATTTTGCTAAAAGCCATTTTCTCAAATATGATTCCTATTTCATAAATCTCTGTTGACTTTGACTATGCCCATTAATTTCAGTCCGATACTTTCTCTAAACTGTTTAGTTGCTAATTTCATTCTATTCCCCTTATCTCACCAGACTAAAGATCCCTAGTATTGCTAGGAAGTTTTCTTTTTGTTTTGTTTTCTTCTGTGAAGGCATAACTGAAGTATTTGCTCAATAATTCTGCTATTTCCCGATCCTCAATTATCTGGTATCAAATTGTAGGAAAGCTGCACATTTCTTTTGCTTAATTTTGCCATTAACATATTTTCAGAAAATATCACAAGTTCTGTCTTATAAACTTTGTTAAGACATTCTTCAGAAACCTATCAATTCCTATTTTAAGATACTCAGTGATTGGCCTTCCACAGCCATACAATCACAGAAGCAAAGACTGTACTATCAGAAATACAGCACTCTCTAAATTAGTCCCACCTTCCGACACAATACCAGTAGCTGTGAATCTTAAGGCATTTCAATTGCACATAATAGTTTTGAGGTTACGATGACAACTCGCCTCTCAAGAAAAGCATTTCAGACCCTAACACACTCTGGATGAAAAGAAATCCTCAAATCGTCACTAAACCCCAAACCCTTCACTTTAAAAGTGTGGCCCTTTGACTAAAAGGAACAGCTGCTGTCCATCCACACTGTCCATGCTCCTCGTAATCCTATCCATCAGAATCACGTCCCCCTCAGCCTCCTCTCCTCCAAACTAAACAACTCAAGCTTATCCAGCCTCTCTCCATAGCTGATATGCTCCATCCCAGGGAACATCCTGGTGGATCTCCTTTGGACCCCGTCCAGTGCAGTCACATCCTTCCTGTAATGTGATTCCCAGAACTACACATCATGGCATCACCAAAGTTCCGCATAGCTCTTATAATCTGTGCCTCAATGAATCAAGGTTATGTTTACAGTCCCCTATGCTTTCCCAAATTGTGTATTAACCTGTCCATCACATTCAGGGATGTGTGGAGAAGCACCCTCTGAGCTTACGAGTGTGCTGCCATTCATTGAGTCCTTCCCTGCCTGGTTCCTTCTTCCAAAGGGTATCACCTCATATTTATCAATGTTACATTCCATCTGCCATTGATCTTCCGAGCTGACCATTCTATCTGTATCTTCCCGTAATTTAAGGCCTTCCTCCTCACTGCCAACCAACCGGCCAATCTGTGTATCAAATACAAATTTACTAATCCCACTCTCCACCCCTCGTCCATATTCACAGCGACATCATTTATGAGTACCACAAATATTAAAGTTGAAAATCACACAACATCAGGTGAGAGTCCAACAGGTTTATTCGGAGGCACTAGTTTTCGAAGCGCTCCTTCTTCATCAGGTGATTGTGTGCTTTGATGAAGAAGCAGAACTTTGAAAGGTAGTGCCGCCAAATAAACCTGGTGGACTATAATCTGGTGTTATGCGATTTTTAGCATTGTCCACCCAGTCCAAAACCAGCACCTCCGAATCACAAATAATAAGGGACACAGCACTGATCTCTGTCGTATACCATTGGACACTGGCCTCCAGTCACACAAGCAGTCAACCACCACCTCGTGTCTCCTACCACTAAACCTTATTTGGATGCAATTTGGCAAGTCACTAATGAGTCCTACCTGTTCCCTGGTCATTCTGTTCCGCTGGACACACTTGTATATTATCTGGGAATTCTCCCTAATCTTGCCCTGCCAACAGGTTTCCATGCCCTGCGTTACTTAATCCCCTACGCGTGTTGAATTTCCTCCTTCTTGCAGTCTTAAATGGTCTGTCCTTTATCCTGCCATTATTTCCCTTGATTGTGTATTAGGCAGCCGGAGAAACATCCTGTTAATTTCCAACTTGTCACATGTTTTGTGAATTTTATACATTTCACAGTGACCAACCTCTCATTCTTTGAAACTCGAGAGAACACAGGCGGAGATTCCTCATCACGCAATCTCGCCAATTGAGGGATTAATCTGGGGAATGTCCATTGAACTTCCTCTGTGGTCTGTATATTCTTTCTCAGATTTGGTGACCAAAACTGTACTCAATATTCCAGGTACAGTACTCACCAACATGCTGTTAAACTGCTCCAACATGTCTTTACATCTATATTCTGACTCCCTTAAAGGAAGGCAATCCAAACTTTAACTTACCACTTGCATATATTCCTCCAAATACCCTTCACATTCATTGCATTTACAAACTCATTGCGCGAGTTCATATAGAAAGCCTTCTGATAATCTAGAATATGCCAATTGTACTGGTTCCCCATTATCTATGCTGTAAGAATCAACTTCAAACAATTCCAAAGCTTGTCAAGTATGATTTCCCTTTCAGAAATACATACTGATTCTCTCCAGTGTTGCTGTTAATTTCTAAATAACGAATATCACATCCTATATAATAGACTCCAACAGTTTCCCCACAAATGTCAAGTTAATTGGTCGGCACTTCTCCACACTATCTCTTTTTCCCTTAGTAGATGCTGGGATCACTACCGTTCATCTATAGTGCTTGGATCCAGACTATGCAGAATGCACTTCGTAATAAACACAGTCATCGACAGTGCAACGAATACTTCTATCAGTGGTTTATTTCTGACGATTTTGGTATGAAGTATATCTGGTTTGTCAATGTTAGCAATGCTCAATCCAGCTGTATGTTAAGTAGAGCCTTGTTACTGATATAAATTGACTTTATGTCTTTCGATCCACAAGTCATATATGATGACGTCGTATTTCTGGGTGATTTTCTGGATCTTCCTCCATGAAGACAGATGCGAGCTAACTGGTTATTTGCTTGGCCATTTCCCTGTTATCCATAATAAGCTCGTCTCTCCTGATTGCAGATTTCCACATTTAACTATGCTTTTCTCCTTTACTTTGAAATATAGAACATAGATCTTTGCAGTCTTTGTGTTCCTGTTTGTTTGCATGCATGGTCGCTTTTTGATTTCCTTACCCGTTTCATGGCCCTCCTTTTCTGGATCATAAATTTCTGAGAATTCTCAGGATTCCACAACGTGTGGAATTCTTCTGAAGTCACTTCCAGTGATTAATATAATCTTTAAATTATTATGCTAATCATTGTTAACTCACTTTCTCACTCTTGGGTGTTTTACCTGAAATAAATAGACATAATTTTTTCAGATTTTGTAGTATTTCTATAAATCTGATCCTGAACATATATATTCAGGAACACTGCAGAAGGACAGGAAAGAAATAGCGGGGGCCCTGGTTGGTACTTTTGTATCATCGGGAGCCAATGGGTGAGGTCTTGGAGGAATGGAGGGTAGTGAATGCTGTGCCGTTATTCAGGAAGGGCTACAAATACAAACCGGGGAACTTTCGACCAGTAAACATAAAATCTGTAGCAGGAAAGTTCTTGAGAAGATTCTGAGGGAGAAGATATACATGCATTTGGAAAGACTGGGCCTTGTGAATGGGGGATTATGGCTCACAAATTTGTTAGACTGCTTTGATGAAGTGACCAGTAACTTTGACAAGGGCATGGTTATATGTATAGTCTATATGGATTTCAGTCAGGCCTTCAATAAGGTTCCACATGGTACGCTGCTCTTGAAGGTTAGATCACATGGAATTGAGGGGGAGCTGGCAAATTAGGTCGAAAATTGTATTGATGATAGGAAGAAGAGGGTAATCGTGATAGGATGCTTGTCGGACTGGAGGCCTGTGATGAGTGGAATGCCTTAGGGGTCGGTGCTGGGACCATATATTCATATATTACACATATCTATGATTTAGATGAGAATGTACAGGCATGATTTGTAAGTTTCAAGGTGACACTAAAATAGGTGGTATCGTGGACAGTGAGGAAGGTTATCAGAAATTACAGCAGTACCTTGATCAGGTGGGGAAGTGGGCCGAGAAATGGCAAATGGAATTTAATTCAGATAAGTGTAAGTTCTTGCATTTTAGAAAGTCAAATCAAGGCAGGAGATTCATGGTGAAAGGTAGGGCCTTAAGGAGTGTCGTGGAACAGAGTGACCTTGGGAATTCAGATGCACGGTTCTCTGTAAGTGGAGTCCCAGGTAGACAAGGCACTGAAAAAGGCTTTTGACTCACTTGCCTTCATCAGTTAGAGCACTGAGTATCGAAATTAGGGAGTTATGTTGCAGTTATACAAGATGTTGGCGAGTTCATACTTGTGGCGTCATGTTCAGTTTTGTTCAAATTGCTCGAGGAAGGATGTTATTAAACTGGAAAGAGTGCAGAAGAAATTTACAAGGATGTTGCCAAGACTCAATGGTCTGAGTTATAGTGAGAGGTTGAACAAGCTAGGAGTTTTTATTTTAGAATGTATGAGGCTGAGGGGGATCTGATAGTAGTGTATGAGGTAATGGGAGGCATGGATAGAGTCAATGCACTCAATCTTTTTCTTCCCCAGGATTGAGCAATCACTAACCTTGCTCTGAAGCAACTTTGGAGGAATAGTGACATTAATATGTTGTATTTTACACGGTGTCTGTATTCAATGTGGAATGTTCGAACATTCTGGTCAAACACCATGGAAGCCCAGAGGTTAGAGGGTCAAGTTCGCTCCAGTGAATTGGGAAAGTACAATATAACATTCAGTAGGAGAACAATGATTGTTAGACCCATATAGTCTTATAGCACGGCGACAAGCCATTCGGCCCAAACTGGTCCATTCCGAACAAAATGTGTGAATGGACATTTTGTTCGGAAAGGACCAGCTTGGGCCGAATGGCCTGTCTCCGTGCTGTAAGACTATATGGCTCTAACAACCATTGTTCTCCTACTGAATGTTATATTGTATTTTCCCAATTCACTGGAGTGAACTTGACCCTCTAACCTCTGGGCTTCCATGATGTTTGACCAGAATGTTCAAACATTCCACATTGAATACAGACACCGTGTAAAATACAACATATTAATGTCACTATTCCTCCAAAGCTGCTTCAGAGCAAGGTTAGTAATTAGTGCTTCCGACCACACAATAGACAATAGACAATAGGTGCAGGAGTAGGCCATTCTGGCCTTCAAGCCTGCACCACCATTCAATATGATCATGGCTGATCATCCTTAATCAGTATCACACAACACCAAATCCGAAATAATCTGCTCACTAGTTTGGTTCACAACATACTCTCCAACCTACCTGATATACACTAAAGGAATTTATATTTCACAACTTTAGCAGTCACTTAGTTAACTCAGTTTCGATGCAACTTGACGCCATCCATTATTACTGCAGAACCCACGAGAATTTGTTACACATTCACAGGATGAGGGCTTAGCTGGATAACCAGCATTTACTGGCCATGCCAGACGGCATTAAAGGGTCCACAGCGTTACCTTGGATCTGGAGTGACATGCAGGTCAGACCAGATAAGAACAGCCGTTTCCTTCCCTCAAGGACATCAGTGAACCAGATGAGTTTTTCCAACAATCAGGAATGGATTCCTGATCATCATACACCCTTGATTCCAGATACTTATTGAATTCAAATTCCACAGTCTGCCATGGCAGGATTTGAGACCATGTCCCCAGAACATTACCTGGGTCTCTGGGTTAAGAGCTCAGTGATAATATCACTAGGTCATAGCTTCCCTTTACATATAGTTGCATATATAATTTCCATAGCATATGATGCAAAATATTTGCGCGATAGTTTTGGTTCAGATATATAACACAAGTTTGTTTCTCCTTGCTATTTGTAGGACCCACCCAAAGTCATTCTGTGGAATCTGAGGGACAGAGCCTGTGTCGTTATTAGTGATCGACTTGGATAAGACATTCGGGGAGGCTCACCTCGATGCTGAGATGATCTGAAGACAGGTCCAGCAATATGGGACAAGCATTAATATCCATTCCGCTCTGTCAGGATAAGTGTCACCGTATATTCTCACTGCTCCCTCACACTCACTGTTTGTCTCTTATAGCACCGACCCTCGTCCAAGACTCACACTCCAAAAAGGCTCAAGCATGTCCACTCCCGCAGTTGAATTCAGCACCTTCCCTCCCTTACATTTTCTGTCCCTGATGCAATAGCCCCGCACACTAATAGCACGACATGGATACAACACTATGGGCAGACTCCCTCCGCCCACCTCACCATGTCACACCTCACCTAGTCCAGCACTAACAGCAGGGCCATCCACTTCCACCCACACTCATTTCTTCCCTTTCTCCCAATCCAGGAGAAACAGCCTGGAATAGGACAGAAAGGGCCACGCCGGCTGGTGGAGTGCCCGATATCCGTTCCCTCAACCCCCTACCCTGATATGTGGGAGGATCCTGGAGAGAGCTGGAGAGGACCAGGAGGCCTTGGGTGGAGATTCTGAAACATCCACATCCCACCAACCTAATAAGGAGCAGTGTTTAGTAAAGAGCAATTCTCAATTCAAACCTACTGTCAGTTCCAACCTCATCTCTCTCACTCGTAGAAGAACAGATACCCCATTGCACAGAGATGCAGGCATTGAAATACACAGACGGATTGGTAAATACCCCAATATACTGACATACACAATGCATACAAGGAGATAAGCATGCACACATGGAGAAGCACACAAAGACATAAAAAGTCACACACAAATGGACACAAACACAAATAGAAACACACAGGCTGAAACAAAGACAGACAGACTTAGTCACACAAATAGAAAAATAACAAGTACATGGGCATACACTTAAATACACATTAAGACACAGGCACGAGTGCCATTAAGACAAATAAATAATTTTTTGATTTATAAGGAGATCAAGGATTCTGGGAGAAGGTAGAAGAATGATGTTGAGGAACATATTAGAAATGACTGAATGGTATATCAGACTCGATGGACCAAATGGTCTAATTCTGCTCCTTTTTGTAATGCTCGTCTGGTGTTATGCTATCAGGTATTCTCTTCCTGAGACAGCAACAGCAACATATTTGATTGGAAACAGTCAGTGGTAATGTGGGAAAAGATTGGACGGCAGAATGGTTAATGTCTATTCCTAGTTATTGTACCACTATATCCGAAAAGGGGCAGTGGTTTGATATGAGGTTAACACAGTTTTTAAAAAATGTGTCCCACAATGAAAGAAGGATGTCCCTTTCCCTTTACTGTTGAGCTATCTGTGGTGTCCTCATCCTCAGGGAGCTGTGAAGACTCGGTTAATTTAGGTATTTTAGTTTGAGATTGACTGATCTTTGCTGGACAGGAGAGTCAATGTTTATTGAGTACAGACAAGAAACGGATGGTCAGACACACTCAGATCAGCCATGAGTATTCTGAATGGTGCCACCAAATGGCCAACTGCTGCCCCTTTCCAATGTGTTGTTCCCTCAATCCAACCTCCCGGCCGTTACAGAGATAGACTGCTGCTCTTACCCCATGTGTTGTTCCCTCAATTCACTCATCGATGCTTTTACAGAGATGTACTGCTGTCCCTACCTCATGAGTTTTTCCCTCAATCCACCCCTCAAAGCAGTTGCAGAGATATACTGCTGACCCAACCCCAATCCACCCCTCAGTGCGATTAGAGGGTAGAGGACCATCCCATTCAGCCAGACTGGATCATTGCAATGAGATGGGAGGAGACCATTCTACCACTCTAAGGAATTACACAGGAATATAGGATGAAGTAATTCAGCTCGTTGAGTACATTTCACAGCTCAGGACGAGGCCATTCAACCCGACTGAACTGCTGCACAGGAACAGGGATGTTGTCACTAACAGGAAATAGACAGTAGTGACATATGATTTTTTAAAATAAAACTGTAACTAGTTTTGACTCAGAGATCACTGTAGGGTCATCAATGATCAATAATCTATGTAAAATATCTGGATGAAGGGACTGAATGGATCAAAGCTGAACTACCTTGTACACCAAAATGATCATTCAATAGATCTTCAAATGGAGGGAGTGAATCTGCATTATGATGTAGACAGGGAAGGTTAGTGAGCAAACCATCAGCAGAAATGATATAATGTGAGTTGTCTATTTCAGTCTGGAACAATTTAAATGGAGAGAGATTGCAGAACTCTGTGATGCAGATGTTTTTCATATTCTTGGTACATGAATCATATGAAGTCTGTCTGCAGATGCAGCAAGTGATTCAGAAGGTAAGTGGTATTAGGTTTAATTAGCAATATTTCACTGTATCTGTGCTGAGACCACATCAGATACACTGGGTGCAGTTCTGATCCTCTAAACTAAAAAAAAGGATTCAATTCCTTTCAAAGATGTTTCCCTTTACTCATTCCTGAAATGAAGGCCTTTTGTTATCGGGGATTATCTGTTTAGATCTGAGATGAGAAATCTTACTGAACCACGATTTTCAGAGAAGTCTTTCAGCTGGATACATATTTTCTCTTGTTAAGAAGACTAAAGCTAGATAATATATTTTTTGAATGAGATGCATTGGTATTAAAACAAATATTATGAAGATATCAACCCATTTTGAAAAATTACGCAGATGCATATAAGCATCCCATCAAATCATAAAACGGACACATTATTTTCATTTGCTAATGCAAGGCACTGTGCACAACAACAGCAATGATGCTGCATACAGCATACAGTCTATTATCATCCATTCCAGAGAATGTACATGGAGAGTGCACATGGCCCAGTTTGGTGTTCAGTTGACATTCTTGTATTTTTCCACACAGAGACGGAGAAAAATATTACTTGCTTCTGGAGCAGCAACCAATTGGTCTCTCTCTCTCTTACTTTGTTCTGCCTGAAAACAAGGTGTAAGAGCAGAAAAATCCTGAGTCATCTTTACCACTCGTGGAGGATTCCTGATTAGGATTCATAGGAATTTCTGTACAGTTCGAAGCAAAGGGAATTCAGACAAATTCAAATCCAACTGTTCCGGGAAGAAATCCTCATTCCCAGACATTAGTGTGAGCAGAAAAAATTCAAAGCCAGAAACATATTTGAGACACTCTATCATTTTACCATTTGTTCACAGTTCAACTTTCTGTGTCTCAGTTTTTTCTAGAAAATTACCCAGTCTGAGACCTATATCATTGGACACAGCACTCAACTGGTTACATTTAAAATTTGCTTTCACCAATAGAGGAGTGGGAAAAGACATGAGTGACCCTCCAACATTGGTCAGAACACGAACAAGAGATTCTCAAAAGGTTTTTAAGGTGTGAATTCCCTTCCACAGAAAATTGTGATGCCTGGATATTTCCATTTGTTCAAAATTGTCTATGTAAGGCATTTGAAAGACAAATGAATGTAGGGAAATGGTACTGACAGAAAAGTGCTGCTGAGACCTTAATCAGATCATAGTGCATGGTAGAGCCGTGACAAAGTGTCTGATGACCCACTCTTGCTCCACAGTCCCGTGTTACTATGGTGCATTCAGCCTCTCACAGCTCCTGCAAGGTGCAGATGGAGGCCAATGCTCCACAGTAACACAGGATTTCATTTGATCCCTCACAACTGTCACACTCAGATTGGGATAGATTGGAAAACATTATTTGGAAATCCAGGCCGGTTTTGAAAGACGCCTCTCGTCTGTTTATAGAGTGCCCCGTCTCTACAACTTGTGCTTCATTTGTTGGTCTGGTCTAGACCAGGATTCGTTATGCTTGAAGCTCCATACCTCAATCAGAGATGACTCAAAAATGTTTTGCTCTCTCTGATTACAACATACAAATACAGTACATACAGGAAAATTACAGCCGTTTACATTGAAATTACTGGAAATGAAAGCATAAGGAATTCGGACGGTCAAGCCATTGTATACGACCATGGCTGATCTACTGTTCGCATTAACTCCTCCATAATGCCCAGTTCTTCACACTCCACAGCTCTCTGACAGGTCAAAGATTCATGTACCGCCTCTTTAAGTACTTTCAGTGATGTAGCTCCCCTAACTCTCTAGTCCAGATAATCTCTGACATTGATTACCCTCAGTGAGAGGAAAACACTCTCTACACGTACACAGTTACCTATTGATTTGAACAAGAGGTGAACACAGGGGCTCAGGAAAGAATGAATGGCCTTGATATCAAGGCAGTAGTTGATTGAGGGTGTCATCGGGACCACCTAATGTTTTGAGCTTAATGGGAATCAGGTCTAACCTCCTCACTCTTTGGGGTCTTTCAGAGCACAAAGGAAGGTGTTTGTGGTAGGTGTCCAACAATCCTCTCAGTCCAGGGACAACTCTTCAGGAGATCCTCAGATTAACTTCCTCAGCACAAACATCTTCAGCTCCTTCGTCAACGTCTATGTGCCTCCATTCCCGTCACCCCTCATCTATCCCAAGATCAGAAGTGGAGTGATCACTGAAGATCACACAATATTCAGAACATTTTGTCCCCACTCAGCTCCTGAACGGGTCTGTGTCCATATTCAGCAAGACCCAAACAACATTCACGTTTGTGCTGTTAAAGTGTCGATAACATTCATGTAACAGAACGGCCAGGCACTGCACATTTCCACAGTTAAAAGCGGAGCTCATTCAGCATCTCAAGCTGGTTACACCCGGATATGTGGAAACTATTCAGCCCATCGAAATGACTGATCAAGAAGAGGGACAGCCCATTCAATCCTCCTGCCTGTTCCACAGGAAGAGGAGGCGTCTGGTCAGTACATTGAACTGTTAAACAGGAACAGGCAGAGTCCAGTAAGATCCCTAAACCTGTTCTATGGAACCAGGAGGAGACCATTCACCCCTCGAGACGCTTTTACATGAATAAGAGGGTGTCATTGATGCTCCAACCTGGAAAACGAATAGAGCAGAGACTGCATTCATAGATTGCTCACAATGTTCCTCGTGGCTCCATTGCCTGTGGAACAAATGATACTTTAACGTGTTTTGCCGGCAGTGAGGGAGGAAAGCAAATGTTTTGTGCCAAGCCTCAAGGAGGCATCTTCCATCTCCAAGAAGACAGACCCATGTTCTCCGTTGGGGTCAGAAGCTGGTGGGGACAGTTAACTATTTTAGAATGAAGGTATTGTGGCTCTTGTTGCGATGGTGAATAACGTGAAGTTCTATGTATGATCACACACCAAATGCACTGTATTAATGTTGGAAGAGTTTAGTTAAAGACTGGCTCTCTCTCAATCGAAATGGGGAGTGGCATGTAGTGAGAGGAACGTTCTCAAAATCTTTTAAGCCATCGAGAATCATGTAAACCAAGTTAACAAAACATGGAATTTATCATCGTATTAGTTCTGTTTGGAATATAATGAATGACTATACATCACCTTACGTTTCAATGCAATCACCTCTTATTCTTCAAAGCGCTCCAGAATAATCCTCATGCATTCCCGATGGTACAATCAACCCAACAATTAGTCTGGTGAAACTCCTTTATACTCTTTCTGCAAAGAGGATTATTCCTTATAGAGGAGAGAAAATCTCTGCGCAATACCCCAAATACTATCTCAACAATACTCTAGGGTTGATCACAATAATTCTGTTCCCTCACTTACCTGTCTCAGCTTCTTTCCCGTGGTATAAAAAAACATTCCTTCTCTCTGCACTGCGAATGATGTGGAATTTTGAAGTTTCTTGCTTCTGTGCATCGGTCATTACCAGAGGTGTCGATGGAGATGCATATCACGTTCAGAGGGAGACTCAATCAGAAAGAATTCACTTGAAACAGGGAATGGTCACCTACCTGAAAGAAAATGCCTTACAGGAGAATGGAAATCAGGCAGAGAAAGGGAGCTATCTTTCCTTTTGTTCTTCCCTCACGGGATGTGTGCAGCCCTGGTCAGGCCAGCATGTTATGCTGATCTTGGACTGAGTGGCTGATTCAGCTAATTCACAGGATAATAAAGAGTTAACCCCATTGCTGTGGGTTTGCATTCACACAGAGTCCTCAACATAGAAGGATCACCCATTGCCTTCTCTAAAGCAAATAGATATGCTTCTGTTGAAAACTAGTGGTGATGACTTCATTTGCATTCCATCAACTTCCTTCATGTGATACCAACAGATTATTAATCTGTGCCGTTTGATTATGAGTCAATGACTTGACCACCATGCACTGTCTGTCCATCTGACAGAGTCTGTGGAAAGGACAAATTAACCAGCTCAAGTGCAAATATTTTGTGACGTAAGCATAGTTATAAGGGACTTGAAACGGTTATATCTGGATCTACCAAAGGCACAAACGATGGATTATTTAGCAGTTGCATTGAAGCTGAGAAGCTGACTGAAATATCCTGACAGTGGCCTTGGGCAGGATTAGTGAGTGGGGAGAATATGTAGAAATGTAAATATGAATGAAGAAAAAAGATAATGGAGATTAGGAACAGTCTGGTTTCTCCTTTCGTATTGTTGAGTAAGTTGTGAATAGTAATTTGCTAGTTATAATCAGTAAGAAATAAAATATTTGACTGGATCTGAAATTGATGACTTCCAAATTTTCAAATTTGAATATGAACAGCAATTCAGTTCAATTCAGTTTAATGGTCAGATGGAATGACTTACCAGGAACACCAACTATAGCAAGGATGGGATAATAACCACCTTGAATAATCCAAATGATATCTTCGACCCACGATGCTAATGATACCCAAGGCTGAGAAAGATAGAAAAACCCCAGGATAAACTCCTGTCTGTTATTGTAATATTCCAGTCTAATGTTCTCAGATTCTGATCCATTAATGGGAACATCCCAGTCTAATGTCCTCAGATTCTGATCTCTCCTCCCCCTGTCGCTCGAGCTGCTGATCCCTGTTAGTCCAGTCATTGATGCTCCCGCCCAGACTGGGATAACACATTGAACCGAGTCCTTAATTAATAGAAGAGGCAAATCCTCCAGTGACACATCACGGATCCACGGAGTATGACATCAATTTCAGTTACTGAACAAATAGCTCCAGCCCACGCCTTTCAATTCAATATTGTTTTATTCAAATTTAAAACAATGTCATTTTCTGGATGGGCTATGTGAGGGTGACTGATGGAACAAATCTTGGGTCTGGTAGATCAATTGAGTGTAACCATTCAATCTGCCTTGGATGCAGAAGTAATGCCATAAGTTTATCAGAACGTCTCTGATTACAAATGGAAACATACATCCTGGAACTATTGATCAAGCATCATAATTTCAATAAAACATTGATACAATTTTTATAGTTCATGATCTGAGGCGAATGTGCGTCTGAGAAGCGTGGGGTTGTCACGGACAAGTAGCATGGATATGTTAACAGAGAATTGAACGTGACAAATGCAATTCAGATTGTTATTCCAGGTTTAGAGAGATGCAGATGAGACCTGTGCTGTTGATGTTATCGATGTTAGTGAACTGTGATGAAATGTCATTTACTGGACTTCAATTACAGTGTGATTATGGCATTGTGGAGGAGACAGGAAACAGAGAGAATTGTGAGACTTGGCTGTTCAGACTGGAGGGAGGGGCAATAATATTCCTCAGTCATCAGTATTGGACTGTTATTCTTTATACCTCATATGAAGAACAGATTCAACGATACATCTAAAGTGAGGAATGAGGAGTAAAATCTGTTTATTGAACACAAAATACGGATATAAAATGATTTTCTGTTCGTACTAAACTATGGGAAGTACAAAGAAATAAGATACATTCATGATATTGAGCGACATGAATTGAAATGTGTATTACAAAACCATGGAGGTGGTGTCCAATCTTTATCAATCATTATTTGGCTCACAGATAAGATGCTGATTTCCCCTCTGACAGTGATCCACCTCAGTGAGATTCTCTGGCGCAGTATCTCAGTATCGATCACGATTCACAGTTCCTGTTGTTGTTCACCCAGTCTATTTAAATTAAATCACCTTCTCACTGTAGAGAAAAAGAAAAATCACTCGGCCTTTTGGACTCTGTTTAACTGTCAGCAACTCAGCTATGTGATATTATTGGCGATAAATGCTCTGGGACCACAGCCAGTATCTGCACAATGCTCAAACGGTATGGCAATAGATAAAGGCCTTGCAGTCAGTGAGAATTTCAAAATAAAACTTCCAATTTCTGTCTGTTCCTGTCTATCTCCCCTCATGCTGTCTTCTGATCTATCCAACTCACCCTCTTTTAACATCCCTCCAATCACTCCCTGTTTCCAAATTGTGCAGTTGTACAGCTTGATGTTTTGGCCGTTTTGGAGAAATGGATAGAGCAGGGATAGGACTGATTGTTGTAGGGTCCGGGGTTTAGATGATTCAATAAGAACAAGGAAGGTACTAACAGTGGGGCAGGGGTGGGGTTTGGGGTGGCATTGAAAATCAAAGACAGAATTACGTTGGTAGAAAGGATGCTTGATAAGGACTCGTCTAGTGAGGTCGTATGGGAAGATGTTAGAAACAAAAATGGAGAGGTCACCCTGTTGAATGTTCTCTATTGCCCTCTGAAAAGTTCCAGAGATATAGAGGAAAGGATTATGAAGATGATACTGGATAGGAGCGAAAATAACAGAGTAGTTGTTATGGAAGAATTTAACTTTCCAAATATTGACTGGAAGTGCTGCAGTTCACTTACTTTATATGGGTCAGCTTTTGTCCAATGTGTGCAGAATTGTTTCCTGACACTGTGTGTAGATAGGCCAACAAGGGCCGAGGCCAAATTGAATTTGGTACTGAGTAATGAAACAGACCAGGTGTTAGATTAGGAGGTAGGTGAACACTTTGCTGATAGTGACCACAATTCAGTTATGTTTACCTTAGCGATGGAAAAGGACAGGTGTATACCGCAGGACAAGAGTTAAAGCTGGGGGAAAGGCAATTATGATGCGATTAGGAAAGGTTTTAGGATGCATAGGATGGGGAAGGAAATTGCAGAGGATGGGTACAATTTAAGTGTGGAGGTTTTTCAAACAACAGCTACTGTATGTCCTTGATAAGTTTATACATGTCAGGAAAGGAGCAAGTGGTCAAGTGAGGCTGCTGTGGTTTACTGAAGCAGTTGAATCGCTTGTCAAGAGGAAGAGGGAGGCTTATGTAAAGATGAAACGTGAAGGCTCAGTTCGGATACTTGACAGTTACAAGTCAGCCTGGAAGGACTTTAAAAAAGAGCTAAGAATAGCCAGGAGAGAGCACGAGAAGTCTTTGACAAGTAGGATCGTGGAAAACCCTCAAGCTTTCTATCAGTGCGTCATGAATAATAGAATGAACAAATGAAGATTAATGGCAATCAAGGACAGTAGTGTTAAGTAGTGTGGAGTCTGAGGAGATAGGACAGGCTGTAAATTAATATTTGAATCAGTATTCACAATGGAAAAAGAAAATGCTGTCGAGGCCAATACTGAGATACAGGCTATTAGACTATACAGGATTGAAGTTCGTAACGTGGAGATGTTAGCAGTTCTGGAGAGTGTGAAAATAGATATGTCCCCTGGGCCAGATGGGATTTATCCTACGACTCTCTGAGAAGCTAGGAAGGAGTTTACGCAACCACCTATTCGGATTTTTACATCGCCATTGTCTACAGGAATAGTGCCAGAAGACTGGAGGACAGCAAATGTGGCCCTTTGTTCAAGAAATGGAGAAGAGACAACCCTGGTAATTATATACCTGTCTTACTTTGGTTGTGGGTAAAGTGTTGGAAAGGATTATAAGAGATAGGATTTACCGTCATCTAGAAAGGAATCATTTGATTAGGAATAGTCAACAAGGTTTTGTGAAAGGTATGTCATGCCTCACAAATCTTCCCGAGTTCATTGTGAAGGTGACCAAACAGGTGGATGAGGGTAAAGTGAGGTATGTGGATTTCAGTGAAGCGTTTGATAAAGTCCCTCTTGGTAGGCTATTGAAGAAAATATGGAGAGCATGGTGTTGAAAAAGCCGAACAGATGAGGCAGCGTCCACGATGCATGCAAGTTGATGTTTCTCTTGGTAGCCTTTCATCAGGAATCAGTTTTCTGGTCTGCAGCGTCTGTAGTTTTCATTTTCTCCTCGATCCTCGGATGTTGCCTGACCTGCTGTGTGTTTCCAGCGCCACACTCTCGACTCTGATCTCAAACATCTGCAGTCCTTACTATCTCCCAGAAAATATGGAGACGTGGAATTGTGGGCGATTTAGCGTTTGGATCACAAATCGGCGAGCTGAAAGCAGACAGAAGGTGGTAGTTGATGGGGAATGTTCATCCTGGATTTCAGTCACTCGTGGTATACTGCAAGCATCTGCTTTGGAGTGACTGCTGTTTGTCCTTTTGAATAACCTTAATGAGTGTACAGAAGGATGAGTTAGTAAATTTACGGTTGACAGTAAGGTCGGTGGATCTGTCGGCAGTGCTGAAGGATGTTGCAAGTACTGAGCTGTAATGTTCTATGTGCATAGCCCTACAATGGGCTAAATAGCTTCCTTCTGTGATGTAACGATTCTGAGGTACTCTGACCCACAATAAAAGCTTTAGGTGCCTGGAGAGACAAGCTGGTCCAGTAAAGGACACACACTGCATAATCATCCATCATCTCTTCCTGTTTTCTGATATACAGCGGCCTCAAAATATCAGTCCAAACAAAATAGATTGATTCAAATTCAAGCAGTCAGGAGGACGTTCACCCGAGGGGATTACCGTCAGAGGATTCAATGAATTTTAAGGTTTCAGAATAACACAAAAAATAAAGCAATATCACAGCAGCATAATAATTGGCAGCAGAGTAAAACTTACAGTTCCAGATATTTTCAAGTTCAGCATTGTATTCAGTTTTAGTCACCTTGCTGTAGGAAGGATGGTATTAAACTGGAACTTTACAAGGATGTTGCCAGGACTCAAGGGTCTGAGTCATAGGGAGATGTTGGATAAGCTGGGACATTTCTCTTCAGAGCGCAGGAGACTGAGGGGAGTGAAGCTCGTCATGGTCCACATCAGTTCCCATCTCCCAGCCTGCCTCGATCCCCGACAATTTTCCTACCCGTGGAATGGGTCCATAGCGGGTGCCATATCCCTGGAACAGCTGGACAACAAGGACACCCACGTCAGATTCCTGCTCATTGACTATAAGTTCACCTTCAACACCATTATTCCTTTCAGAATAATCACAAAACTTCCTGACTTTAGTCTCGGCTCCGCCCTCTGAAGTTGGATCCTCAGCTTTCTGACCCACAGTACACAATCAGTGAAAATAGGTAAGTGTGTCTCTTCTATGATAACATTCAACACTGAAATACCAAAGGATGTGTCCTCAGCCCACTAATATACCCCTGTACACCCACAACTGTGTTGCCAAATTTGGAACGAATGCCATCTACATGTTCACTGAAGACACCATCATAGTAGGACAGGTATGTAATGATGGCAAGTCAAAATACAGAACGGAAATAGAGGACTTAATGATGTGCTGCACTGAGACCATTCTCTAATTCAACGTCGGCAGAACTAA
Source organism: Chiloscyllium punctatum (assembly GCF_047496795.1). Taxonomy (NCBI): domain Eukaryota; kingdom Metazoa; phylum Chordata; class Chondrichthyes; order Orectolobiformes; family Hemiscylliidae; genus Chiloscyllium; species Chiloscyllium punctatum. The sequence goes on along the minus strand of NC_092751.1, from coordinate 37,098,764 downwards.
CCAACTGATCAATGACTTCAGAAAGAAATGAGGAGAACATGCCCCCATCTGCATCAATGGAACTGAAGTTGAAAGAGTGGAAAGCATTAATTTGCTTGGAGTGAGGATAACCGACCTCTCACGTAGATATGACAGCCGAGAGGGCAGAAGAACGCCTCTTCTATCTCTGGCAGCTCAGGACATTTGACATGTTCACAAGGACCCTCACCAATTTCTACAAATGCACCACTGACAGCAAAGTATCTGGGTGCATAATGACCTGATGTGGCCACAGACCTGCCCAGGATAGTACGAGAAATGACAGAAGGTTGTGTGCACAGCCCATGCCATCACGGAAACCAACGTCCTATCCATTGTCTCCATTTACACAGCTCACTGCCGTGGAAAGTCTGACAGCATTTACAAAGACCCATCGTACCCTGGATCTCCTACAATCTCTTCCATCATGCAGACAATACAGAAGCTTGAACACACAAAACAGCGGCTCATGAACAGCATCTTCCCAGCCCATTATTAAACTGAGGAATGGACTCTCTAACTTCAAATAATGCTGATCTTGCACACATTGATGTTGCCTATTGCATGCCCTTTCTGGTGCAGCCTTTATGCCTCAGTATTGAATCCTTCACCCTGGGAAAAAGCTTGTCTCTATCCACCCTGGCTACACCCTTCATGATTTTGTAAACCTCAATCAGGTCCCCCCTCAATCTACTTTTATCTAGTGAAAATAAACCTAACCTACTCAGCCTCTCTTCATAGCTAGTATTTCATTCTGATTAGTAGACAGATTAGTAAGTTTCAGTCACATAAGATACAGAATATGCTAGTCACAAATGGCTTGAATGAAGAGGGATATTTTTCAGACTGGAGGGTTGTGAGCAGCAGTGTGCTGTAAGAATCACTGCATTTCATCATTTATGTAAAGGATTTAGATGTGAATATTGGGGCCATAGTTAGTAAGGTTACAGATGACATCAGAAAGGTGGTGTAGTAGATTATCTCAGAGTTAAACAAGACCGCAATTAGATGAGACAAAGAGGCAAGGAGTAACAGATGAAGTTTAATTTAGATAAATATGAAGCTTTGCAGTTTGGGAAGGCAAATCAGGGCAGACATTATATCATGGTCAGGTCCTGGGGCGTGTTGTGAAACAAAGGGACATAGGGCTGCAGGTGCATTGTTCCTTGAAAGCGGAGTCGCAGGTAGACAGTGTGGTGCAGAACACATTTGGCACATTTGCCTTAATCCGTCAGAGCATTGAGTATAGGGGTTGTGGTGGCATGTTGTATCTGTACAGGATGTTGGTGAGGCCACTTTAAGAATACTGTGTACAATTCGGTTTTCTGCAGAAATAACTTACACGGATGTTCCAGGACTGGAGGTTTGAGCTTTAGGGAGAGGCTGGTTAGGTTGAGGTGTTTCCCCCTAGAGTGTCAGAGACTGAAGGGTGACATGAAAGAGGTTTATAAAACCATCAGGGGCATGGATATTCTGAACAGCCATGTTCTGCTCTCCAGGATTGGGGAGTCCAGAACAAGAGACCATAGTTTGAAGGCGAGGGGGATTGATTTAGAATGGACTTGAAGATATATGTTTCACACAGAGAGTGGTGTGTACCGAAAGTGCTGTCAGAAGAAGTGGTGAAGGTGGTTACAATCTCACATTTAAAAGTATCTGAAAGAAGAGGCATATTTGTCAAATGCTGGCAAATGGGACTGGATCAGATTTGATGTCTGATCGGAGTGAAAAGTTAGGACTAACGGGTCTGTTTCCGTTCTGCATGACTCTCGAATTCGATAAGAAAGATGACGAATAATTCTGAATGGCCCTTTCAAGTGGGAATTCTCTTCAGTGGAAGTTTATCGTGCCTCTCTGTTCACATTGATTGAAAGCTGCATTAGTTAAATATTTGACAGAGAAGTGAGTCATGCACAATGGGATATAGACAGGGAAGTGGGGCTGAGACCACAACCTGATCAGCCACAATCTTATTGCCAGGTGGAGAAGGCTTAAAGTAACTAATGACCCACCCCTGCTCCTCAGTCCCATGTTTCTGTATTCCATTCAGCCCATCAAACCTGCTAGACAGGAGCACTTAGATGCTACTTACTGCTATAAACTGGTGCACAGAAACAGAGGAGACCATTCAGCCTTTCAAAAATGTCCCACACGCTTTGAGGTGATTTGGGAAATGTAATTGGAAAACCCAGGCACGGGTATGAAAGAAGCCCCTCATCTCTTTTTACAGAGCTTCCCCTATTTGCAACTTGTGGTCCATTTGTTGGTCATGTTTAGACCCAAGTTCACTGAGAATACAACCCCCATACCTCACCCAGAGATGGCTCACAGAATCCTCTGGTCTCCCTGACTGCAATATGCAACAACAGAGCATTCATGAAAATAACACCCACTAACTTTCCAATAACAGAATGGGAGAACATCAGAAACAGGGGAAGGTCGTTCACTCCCCAAGCCTGCCTTGCTCTTCACTAAGATCATGACTGATCTGCTCGTGGCCTCAAATCCTCTTTCTTACCCAATTCCTCATAGCCCTCACCTCTCTGACAGGGCAATATCCATCTACCTCCTCTTCAAATACATTCAGTCATCTCACTCCCCAACACTTTTGAGAAGAGAAATTCTGACATTCAATACCACCTGTTTGAAGAAAACACTTGCTGCTCCTATATCATGGTTTATTGATATGAACAAAAGAGGTTGACACATCAAGGAGCTTAACAAAACTGAACTTACTGGGAATCAGAGTAAACTCTCCAGTGTTTGGAGTCAAACGTGGCACAAAGGAAGATGGTCATCATCTCAGTCCTGGGTCACCTCTGTGGGAGATCCTCAGGGTAGCTTCCTCTTCACAAACAGCTTCAGCTGCTTCATCCATGTCTCCCTCCCCCCACCCTCCCCACCATAAGATCAGAAGTGGGGATGGTCGCTGAAGATTCCACTATGTTCAGAACATTTTGCCCCCCTCAGCTCCTGAACTGGTCTGTGTCCGTGTGCAGCAAGACCCAGACACCACTCAGGCTTGTGCTGTTAAAGTGTCGGTAACATTCATGTAACAACACTGCCTGACCCTGCACATTGCCACAGTAAAACAAGAGTTCATTCAGCACCACACGCTGGTTTCACAGGAATGTGAGGAAGCCATTCAGCCCATTGATATTATTGGAGTAGAACAGGGACAGCCCATTCAGTGCCTCCGGCCTATTACTCAGGAAGAGAAGTCTCGTGTGATGGACCACACCAGAGCCCCTCGAAAATATTTGAAGGCAGTAGCCTAGAGTCTAATGTTTTCTTATTTTAAATGGAATGTAAAATGTCTGTTCCAGATGCAATGTAACAGCATCAAGAGAAAATTCAGAGAGAGTAACAGCCAGGAAAAATTCCCTGAAGCTTCCAACTCTGTTGAGACCCCAATAGTTTCTGATGTTACCGAGAAACCAAAACCCAGAGATCCTAATCTGCGAAAGCTGGCCACACCCATTCAGGCTGCATTAAAATAAACCTAAGGCCTCCCTCGCTGTTTACACAAAAGTCATAACTAGCCAGCTTGGTAACGATTGTTCAATCACTCTCTTAAAAGAAACCAGGACAAAATAACCTCGAAGAGCTACAGCATCATCACACTTGTCAGTACATCGAGCTGTCAAACAGGAACCAGGGGTAACCCAGTCAGGCCCTTGGCCCTGTCCAATTTGACGAGGAAGAAGCCATTCAATCCCTTGAGTCACTTACACAGGAACAGTCGGAGGCCATTCCCACCTCAATGCACTTACACAGGGGCAGAATGAGATAATTGATGCTGATTCCTGATGAATGTCATATTCCCGAAACGTCTATTCTCCTGCTTCTCAGATGCTGCCTGACCTGCTGTGCTTTTCCAGCAATCGACGCTCTACTCTGATCTCCAGCATCGGCAGTCTTAAGTGTCTCCAGATTGATGCTCTAACATGATGACCAAGTGATTTACATATATTGTAAAAAGCTGCGGTGCCAGCACGGATCCCTGCGGTACCCCACTGGTCACTGCCTGCCATTCCGAAATGGAGCCGTTAATCACTACCCTTTGTTTCCTATTAGCCAACCAATTCTCTATCCAATCTAGTACTTTGCCCCCAATACGATGCGCCCTAATTTTACTCACTAACCTCTTGTGTGGGACTTTATCAAAAGCTTTCTGAAAGTCCAGGTACACGACATCCACTGGATCTCCCTCGTCCATCTTCCGAGTTACATCCTCAAAAAATTCAAGAAGATTAGTCAAGCATGATTTCCCCTTCATGAATCCATGCTGACTCTGTTCTGTCCTGTTACTATTATCCAGATGTGCCGTAATTTCATCCTTTATAATAGACTCCAGCATCTTTCCCACCACTGAGGTCAGACTAACTGGTCTATAATATCCTGCTTTCTCCCGCCCACCCTTCTTAAAAAGTGGCACAACATTAGCCGCCCTCCAATCCTCAGGAACCGACCCCGATTGTATTGAACTCTGGAAAATAATCACCAGCGCATCCACGATTTCCCGAGCCACCTCCTTAAGTACCCTGGGATGCAGGCCATCAGGTCCCGGAGACTTATCAACCTTCAGACCTAACAGTCTCTCCAACACCAAATCCTGGCAAATGTAAATTCCCTTAAGTTCAGGTCCTTCAGCCACTGTTACCTCAGGGAGATTGCTTGTGTCTTCCCCAGTGATCACAGATCTGAAGTACCCATTTAATTCCTCTGCCATTTCTTTGTTCCCAGTAATATATTCCCCTGTTTCTGTCTTCAAGGGCCCAATTTTTGTCCGAACCATTTTTTTGCTTGGACATACCTAAAAAAGCTTTTACTATCCTCCTTTATATTCTTGGCCAGTTGACCTTCGTACCTCATTTTTTCTCTGCGTATTTCCTTCTTACTAATCCTCTGTTGTTCTTTAAAAGCTTCCCAGTCTTCAGTTTTCCCACTTATCTTCGCTAAGTTATACTTTTTCTCTTTTAACTTTATATGTTTCTTTACGTCCCTCGTCAGCCACGGCCGCCCATGTCTCCTCCTGGGATCTTTCTTCCTTTTAGGAATGAACTGATCCTGCAACTTCTGCATTATACACAGAAATATCCGCCATTGTTCCTCCACGGTCTTCCCTGTTAAGGTATTGCACCATTGAACTTTGGCCAGTTGCTCCCTCATAGCTCCATATTTCCCTTTATTCAACTGAAATATTGTCACTTCCGATTGTACCCACTCCCTCTCAAATTGCAGATTGAAGCTTATTGTATTATGGTCACTCCTTCCCAATGGCTCCTTCACTTCGAGGTCACTGACCAATTCTGGTTCGTTACACAATACCAGATCCAGAATCGCCTTATCCCTGGTCGGCTCCAGCACCAGCTGCTCTAAAAATCCATCTCTGAGGCACTCCACAAAGTCTCTTTCTTGATGCCCGATACCATCCTGATACTCCCAGTCTACCTGCATGTTAAAATCCCCCATAACAACTGCAGTAACATCTTTGCGACAAGCCAATTTCAGCTCCTGATTCAACTTACATCCGACATCCAGACTACTGTTTGGGGGCCTGTAGATGACTGCCATGAGGGTCTTTTTACCCTTAGTGTTTCGAAGCTCTATCCACACTGACTCTACATCCCCTGACTCTAGGTCCCCCCGCGCAAGGGACTGAATATCCTCCCTTACCAACAAGGCCACCCCACCCCCTCTGCCCGTCAGTCTGTCCGTACGATAGCACGTGTAGCCTTGAATATTCATTTCCAAGGCCCTGTCCCCATGAAGCCACGTCTCAGTTATCCCCACAATATCGTATCTGCCAATTTCAAAAAGAGCCTTAAGCTCATCCACCTTGTGTCTAATGCTTCGTGCATTCATATATAGAATTTTTAATTTGTTACTGCTCTCACCCTTCCCCTCAACCCTTATTTCACTCAACTTTACAGCATGATGCCTTTTCCAGTTTTCTGCCTCCTTGATACAGTTGTCTTTCTTGACTTCTCTTGTTCTAACTACCCCTTCAATTTCCTTTTTAAACATCCAGCTTGTCCCCTCCCCCCCCCCCCCCCCGCTACTTAGTTTAAATGTAGCGGTGTTGCAGCAGAAAACCTGCCTGCCAGAATGCTGATCCCTGATCTATTAAGGTGCAAGCCGTCTCTCTTGTAGAATTTATGGTTACCATAAAATATACCCCAGTGATCCAAGAACTTGAAACCTTGCTTGCTGCACCAGTTCCCCAACCACACGTTCAAGTCCATTATCTCCCGGTTTCTGGCCACACTAGCCCGAGGAACTGGAAGCAAACTGGAGATAACCACCTTGGACGTCCTGCTTTTTAGCCTTCTTCCAATTCTCTGAAGTCTCGCTGTAGTATGTTCCTCCTCTTCTTCCAAACACCAAACACCCAGAAAAGTTCGCCTCACCTTGTAATCTGTTAAAATATGAGCGACACAGATCTCATACATTCCACTATTGAAACAAAAATTAACAAGTTAGTTTCTTAACTTTAATTGTGAACTCTAAACAACAACTATTCACAAATACAAGCTCCTCTTTTCTTAGCTACTTACTATCTGACTCCAACTCTGCAAAAATATTCTGTTCCAACAGCCTACATATTAAACATTACAATCTCAAGACCACACAGTCTCCATCTTCCCCACTGTGTTCTCTCTTGCAGCTGCTGATCTCCCTGGGTCATGTTTTTTATTGCAAGTAGGTTTACATGAACATGTGTCTTTGATAGAGAGTGTTTTAGATGGCCAGTTAGCACTCCTGCTCGACAGCAGTTACTCTGCTGTTGGATGGCAGTGGCTCTCCCTCTAGTGTTCAAATGCGCGGCTTATATACTTCCAATGATACAATAATTCTCACATTTGATTGCTTTCCAGGTACCCAAACGATAATATTCAAATTCCGTTGGCTTCTGGTATCCTGAACGTTATTTAAACTCTTCGGTTGTATTTGAATTGTTGTCAAAACAGCAACAAAAACTCAGTTATCATTTCCCAGCTAATTGTGACATATGGAACAATCTGACATTTAGCTGGCATCTGTGCTGTACTTTCTATTCAACAAAACCCATTCTGTCTTAAAGTGACCTGACATGCTTTCGGCTTCATAACACCTCCCCCCTGCAGAAAAATAAAGAACCATCAGAATGAAAAGATGGCTTCGTTTCTTTTCATCTAATTCTTAATCACATTGTGATGAAATACAAAAGAATTAATCTCATTTAAATGATTCATATTAATTTTGCACACATATAAAACACTGGGATAAGTCAAATCTTATCAACACCTGTTCCTTTAAATCCGCGATAACACATCTGCTATTACATTTTAGGACCCACAGCATGTACATTGTGTAAGTTAAAAGTCGGTGTGATAAGACTGCAATGAAATACTCTCATATTCTGGTCTTTAAATATTCCAAAAAACGCGAGAGGTTTGTCGTTGTCCACAACCATCTCCGACAATTTGCTTGTCACATAAACATTAAAATATTGTCAGGCCAGTGCGAAACCTAATCATTCTTTTTCAGTAATGGAGGTGTTGTATTTTGTTTCTGGTGGATATTGAGTTTTTTCGACAAGTAGCCAACTGGCCATTCAATCCCATCATCATCTTTCTGTATCAATACATCTCCGACCCCTATATCCCGAGGGTTTCAGAATATTTGGTATAGCTAAAACAGGTGCGGTGATTAATCCTGCTTGAACATTCTCAAATGCCTCCTGGCATTGTACTGTCCACCACAATTCTGTGTTCTTCTTTACTAAGTCCATCAGTGGTGCCAATACGCTGCTGAATTTTGGAACAAACTTCCGAGAGAATCCACTCACTTCCAAAAATTGAAGCATCTCTTTCTTCGAGGATGGTCGTGGAAATTCCTCAAAGCACTTCGTTTTTATGTTCCATGGGGTCAAACTTCCATGTCCAATGTAATATCCCAAGAACGTCACCTCTGCCTTCGTGAATTCTGTTTTCTTTAAGTTTATTACCAAGTTTGCTTCTTGTTATCGTTCAACATGCTCTGCCAACTGTAACATGTGAGCTTTCAATCACTTGCTAAAGGTCACTACATCATACAGATAAACTACACCATTTGTTCATCTGACTATAACTCTGTTCCTGAGTCACTAAACCTGGCTTTGAAGGGAATTCCTATCACTTTCGGCAATACTAATATTTCATTCCCACAGGAAATCGTCAAAATTTCAGAGTTTTCATCTGCCACGTGCTTCATTCTATGCTGTGCCCTTCAGGTGCTGTTTAGCGAACTCACCTACTCCATCTAATCTCTCCCTCACCTCACATATATAATCCGAGTGTGAGATCTTTGACTCCGCTCCTGTCAATTTATATTCAATTAATTCCAAAGGACCTCTCACTTCATGTACAAATATTAACTCAAAGGAAGTAAACTGAGTAGATTTATTTGGGGCAAATATTTTTTGTCTAATGGCAAACAATTCAATGAGACACCTTCATTCCAATCATTCCGGTAGTCCTGACAATACACTGTTAATATGGTCTTCAGCGTCTGATGTTAACTCTCCAAGGATCTCTGGGATTCAGGATGGGATGCCCTTGATGAAAACTGCTGTATGCCTAAGCCATCCATGACTTCCTTAAACAGCTGAGCGGTAAAATGAGACCTAGGTCTGACTCAATCTCTCTGCGGAGCCCACAGTGAGTAAAGAAAGCTGCCAACCCCTTCACTTCCCTTTTTACCTTAACAGTCCATAATAGAATAGCCTCTGGAAATCTCGTAGACACATCCATTATGGCTAGCAAATAATGGTTTCCACTTTTATTTTAGATAGGGGAGCGACACAACTAATCATAACCTACGTGAAATGTTCTTCGAATGCAGGAATTGGTAACAAAGGTGCTGGTTTTATTACTGTCTGTGACTTACCTATCGTTTAGAATGTTTGACATGTGCAACAAAAAATAACCACGTCCTTGTGCATTCCAGTCCACTAGAAATGCCTCTGTACCTTAGCCTGAGTCTTCTGTACACCGAAGTGATCCCCTGCAGTTAGTTTATGTGCTAACCGTAACACTGTACGCTACCTCTAAAACAATCTGGTGCACTTCAGCCCATTTCCCTTCTGCAGTAACCTATCGGGGTCTCCATTTTAATTTTATGATTCTATCTTTAAGTTCGACAATATATTCTGATTCCTTTTCTGTGTGTGTGCATGTGTATGTGTGTGTGAATGTGTGTGTAAATATCTGTTGTAAGTCCATTAGCCTTTCAGGACTAAACCCCTCTGCCTGACCCTCTGCCTGTTCAGGTTTTTCCTGCACCGTGACATCAAACAGGGGGTCAGTTCACTAAGCATCAACTCCTTTGGCTTTTTATTTTGGTTTTCCTTCCTGCTCTAACTTATGACAGTGGAATCTTGTTACTATACAGTCTGGAAAAATCCTGGGTATTTTTCTTTTAACTCCCCAATTCCCTAGTTTTCCTTTTGCCTTCTCCAATACAAGGGGTGCCACTCCCACCTTGGATCCTGTTAAATCGTTCACAAGAATAAACTATCTTCCTGGAAATGACACTCTGTTACTCACTGTCACTGTTACTTCCCCAACCTTGATTTGGCATTCCATCCTGATGTCACACAAGGGAATACATAATATCTAACCCCATTCCACAAATTGTTACGATCTTGATTAATATGACAGAAAGAGTGAAAATACTTTCATCTCTCACTATTAGAGGCCGAGGGAAAGTGAGGGCTGCAGATGCTGGAGGTGAGAGTTGAACAGTGTGGGGCTGGAAAAGCATAGCCAACCAGGCAGCAACTGAGGGGCAGAAGAGTTGACGTTTCAGGCATACATTCTTCATCAGGAAAGTGGGAGGTGGGGTAAGGGAGGGGGAAGGGGGCCGAGAAATAAATAGGAGAGTGGGAGTGGAGCTGGGTGTACGATAGCTTGGAAGGCAATAAGTAGACGCAGGTGGGGTGTGATGGTGATAGGCCGGAGAGGAGGGTGTTGTGGATAGGTGGTAGGACAACTAGAACCCTCAAACTAGAACCATCATCAACGTTGACTTCACCAAATTCCAAATCTCCCCTCCCCAACTTCTGCCAGATTGAACCATTCAACCTAGCACTGCCCTCTTGAACCGCCCTAACTGGCCAGCTTCCTTCCCACCGACCGACTCCACCCTCCAAACCGAAATATCACTATTACTCCCACCTACATCTTCTTCTCGCCTTCCCAGTGACCCTCCCACCAGCCCAGCTACTACCCTCGTATTTATCTTTCAGCCCCATTGTCCCCCCACAACATTCCTGACAATCGGTTTCTGCCTGATATTCGATTGTTCTGCTTTTTGGATGCTGCCGGATCTTTTGTGCTTTTCCGGCGCCTCACTTCTCAACTATTCGAGACTGAGCAGATCCCATATCTCACAAAATTATAACTTCTTGTCCTTCTCCCCCTGATCTTTCTAAGTAAACTTTATCTACTGTGGCGAATTCTTTCAGAGATCAGGTACCGACTCCATACCCACACCCTGCCTCGGCTGTGCACTCTCCTGCAGCTCCACGGCTCTACTTGGGGTCTCCTTTACCAGTTTCACTCATTCCACTGGGCTTAGCCTCTTCTACCGCATCTTTCCCCAAAGTGCCTTCCTTCAACGACCATCACAGTGTGTCCCAGCTTACTTCAATGAAAGCACCTTTTCCCAGTGCCCTTCTTGAACCATCAGCACTGTAATTTTATGTGTTCCACTCCCTTATACTGAGAACACCTGAGGCCTTTCACCTCCTTTCAACCCCTTTGGGCTTCTTTCTTCACCTGTGGTAAACTATTGTGCGCTACTGTTCGCTTTACAATGTGTGAACTGCCCTTCTTCCAATTTATATCCCTCATAGCATGAAAATTCTCCTGGAAGCTAAATTTCATCTCATGCACCAATTCTTATTTACCTGCCATTTCTGCCGCGCTTCTCGCTTCTTGAACTTTCTGTTCGTGCACATGAATTTTTACCATCTCTGGAAGTGAGTCTTTCAACTTCTCCAGCATAATAATCTCCCTTCGAGCCTCACAGGTCTGATCTATTTTTAAGTCCAGCACCCATCTATCAAAATGACTGTAGTTAATTCTTTCAACCTTAACATAAGTCTGACCTGGTTCCGTCTCTACTTTTATGAACCTCTGTCTATATGCTTCTGGTACCAATTCATAACCAATCAAAATAGCCAATTTGACATCTTGATAATCTCTTGACCCCTCATCTGACAGCGCTGCACATACCTCACCAGCTGTGCCCACCAGCTTAGTCTGAATGACCATTACCCACCAGTTCACTGGACACGTCATCTGCCGAGTCATTTTTTTCAAATGAAATAAAAAAGGTTTTGACATTTTTCTCACTGAAATATGGCAAGGCATTAACATAGTTGTATACATCCCGACGTTCTCCCTTCATCTCCATCCTGTTAATTTAACTTTCTTGTCTAATTCCCAACTTCAGATTCTCAAATTCTCTCTCTCTCTTTCTTTTCCCTCTCCTTCACTTTTATCTCTCTCTGTTTCCGTCTCTTTCTTTATCTTCTAACTTCAGTTGCCATATTTGTAATTTAAGTTTTATCTTACTCGACTGCACTTGTCTGTTTCTCTGACACATCAAAGTGCTTTACCAACTCCATTACAAATTCAGCTTTCCTTTTGTCCCTGGTTAAACCCAATTCCAACCTATTTGCTAATTCTAAAAAATATCCTCCTTTTGTCTTTCTAAACTTTCTTGGCAAATTTGGGAACCTCTTTAGTAATGTTAAAAGCCTTTTCCCTCACTTTTAATTTAAACCACCACCAGTAAACAAAATTAAAAAGAATTTCTGACCGGTTTTATTTGAAGATCTAGGTCACTAATTGCAATGTGTTGGAATTTGCTGGGACATTTTGTACCTGAAATCTGTTCAAATCTGTCCAAGTCCCATACAGCAGGGACCAAACTGTGCAGACATCTATGTCGAGCCCTTCTGTTAATTAAAACCACAAACCTAAAAAGCTCACCTCACCTCGTAATCTGTTAATACATGAGTGACAAAGAACTCCCAAGTTCCACTAATAAAAGAAAAATAACAGTTTGTATATATGCAAGTTAGCTCGCTGTGCTTGAAGGTTTGTTTCCTGACGATTCGACACTATGACTAGGTAACATCATCAGTGAGAGTCTCTGCTGAAGTGCTGGTGGTATGTTGCGCCTCTCTATTTATAGGTCTTGGGTTCTTAAGATGGGTGATGTCATTTCCAGTTCTTTTGTTTTACAAGAGAATGTAGATAGGATCTAAACTGATGTGTTTATTGACAGACTTCTGGTCAGAATGCCATTCCTCTAAGAACGTCCTTGAGTGTCTTAGTATGTGTGTGCGTTGTCCCAATCAAAGTGGTGCCCTTCTTTGCCTGTATGTATGGAACATAGTGATAATGGGTCATGTCTTTTGGTGGCCAGCTGGTGTTCATGTATCCTGGTAACACAACAACAGGACCAATTCAATGGCGGAAGAATGATTTTATATACACTGTTTAAATAATGTGTGTGTGCAGATAAGTAACATTTTTCATATGTGCACAACACATTCTAAATGAACAACGGAGACACAGTTAACAAAAAGAGATGCATAGGATATATAAAATTGATAAAACTTTAAAACGTCTTTTTAGTCTCATCTAAAATGATATGTTCCCCTTCCCTCAACGTTCCCTGTTTTTCTGGAATTCTCCACTCCAATCTCTCATTCATATCAGGATGTGTTATAAATTCTTGCTTCTGGTGTCCCAACTTATTTCAGTTAATCCCCTTTCTACCAGAATTCAATATATTGGCCTGTTGGATACTTTCCAAAGCTAGTGTCTGTCATATTATTGGAGATGAAAATTCTGGCATCAGACTCAGCATTTGAACATATTGCTTTGTTGTACATGCCCTATACAAAGGACCACAGCACACAGGAATTGCCAAAACACTGAGGGATGTGCATCTACTTCTTTCGATGATCTAGTTTTCTCATTTTTCATCTTTCCTCATCTATGTTGTCTCGCTCTTTCTCTCTTTGTATCTCGTTAAGAGATTTACGAATTATTTTTTTGCGTCTCCTCTCTCAAAGCTCCTTCTTTTGGTTTATATCTATTGGTCTCTTCTTGATGTAATGTGATTATAATTGAACAATGTAACTACAGTGACAGGTGGGAGGAGCTGGCCAGAGTTAATTGGAAGGGGAGCCGAGCAGGGCAGACCATGGAACAGCAAAAGCAGGAATTTCTGGGGATATTTCGGACGATATCAGAAATTCTCCCAAAGGTGATGAAACGTACTCATGGCAGGACAAGGCAACCATAAGGTATCAAACCAAAAGAGGAAACATACAATGTGGTGAAGATGATTGGGAATCCAGAGAATTCATTGGCTCGGAAACTACATAAGGCTGGCATCACTGTCACTGCAGAGCTCTTAATCATGGTCAGGGAGAGAAACAGAGGAAACACATTCACTTTAAACACAGAAGATGGTATTACTCAAGGAAAAAGATTCAGATGAATTAAACAATTGATTAAAAACAGTTAATTGGTTTTGCAGAATGTCAGATTGAAAGCATGACCCGGGAAGAGACCCTCAGCAGAATGAGAATATGAAAATAGAAGTGTTACCACATCAGAAACCAGAGTAGGTCACTGAGTTCATGACTGATGGGTGAATGGGTCTCGATGTGAACTAAAGGACAGACAGCAGAATTGCATTGCAGATATTGCAGCTCAAAACTGCGTATCGTATTTATGTAGTGCTGTAGACTACAGCAGCAGGAGAAGCAGAACAGCATTCAACCATAACCTGTAACTTTTAGCCTCGAATAATTTCCACAGTCTGCAATTACCATCAATACGATCTATGTTTCAGTAATGACTGTGAGTGAACATGACTGGGTCTGAACCACGTGAACCTAAACCTGATGCTGACCCATTAAAGCTACCACTCTTGACAAACAGATCTGATCGAAGCTCCGCAATCCTGTCACATTCTGTCGTAAATGGTGATGGATGATTAAACAAATGACTGGAGCAAAGGGCTCCACAAATATCCCCATCCTCAGGAATCGAACAGCTCTGCACATCAGTGTAAATGACCAGGATGTGGTATCTGCACCACCCTCAGCCAGAAGTGTGGAGTTGATTATCCACCTCACCCTCGCCATGATACCCACAGAATCACAGATGCTCGTCTTCAACCAATTCAATTTGCTGTTTGTGACATGAAGAAACAGCTGAGCACAGTACGTACGAAAAAGGCAATGGTCCCTAACACCATTCTTGTAATAGGACTGAAGACTTATGCTGCACAACAAGCCGTGTCCCTGGGGAAGCTGTTTCATTCCAGCTCCAACTCTGACATCTCCCTGGTAATGTGGAAAATTACTCAACTATGTCCAGTTCCTAAGAGGATTATAATTACAATCTGGCCAGTTACCTCCCCCTCAGACCCACCACGACAGTCAAATTGGTGGGAGTTCTTTTTGACAGTGTTATCAAACAGCACAGAAATAACCTGCTCAATATGATTTGAGATAGGTCCCCATGTAGAGATGGTGCTGCTGTGGAAAGGTCACTGGATTACTAATCCAGACCAGGCTAATGCTCTGGCAGCTGGTGTAAGTTAAACACAATTGACAAAATATTAAGATGCAAAATCTGGTGTCCGTAAATAGTGACCTTCAAGCCAATGTGGATTGGAAACACCAATTTGCTTCACAAATGTCCTTTCAGGAAGTGAATATCCTGTGCTTTCCTGGTCTGGCCTAAACGTGACTGCAGACACACAGACATGTGATACACTTTGCAATGGTCTCTGAATCCGCCAAACAAGACATTCTATTGGATCAAACTGTTCCGAGGTCTAAAGGATAAAACCAGACAGGACACCCGGCCCCAGCCTCGGTATCGGAAAAAGGGAATGAGAAACACAGTCCTGTTGACCCTGCAGAGACCTCCTTCCTAACATCTGAGAGCTTGTGACTAACCTTGGGAAGCTATAAAGTCGGATGTGCAGTAGTCCATTTGGTCTGTCGAGTTTGCTACCCAATTCAATATAATGATCCCTGGCCCTTTATTTCCATATCGTTCTCCTTCTCTCCCACTATTCCTTTACTGTCTCTAAATCCTTATTTGTATTCAGTGTCTTGGCTTCCAGGTTCGAGCGCATTCCCCAGGTTCACCAGTCACTGATTGCAGACATTTATTGTCATCTCATTGCAGAATGGTCTGTCTGTACCTAATACTGTGGACCCTTGTTTTAGACACCACAGCCAGGGGAATTATTATCCCTGCTTCCAATCAGTCTGACCTTGTCAGAGTTTTATATATCTCACTGAGACCTCCACCCATTTTCCTAAACCCCATGGAATACAGGCTCAGTCGCCCCAAACTCTGCTCCCACAACAAGCCTGTCATCATAAAGATCGGTCTGGTCATCCTTCACTGCTCTCCCTCAATGTCAGGTTTGTCATTTATTATGTATGAGACCAAATCTGCAGAATACTGCACAGTGTTTGAGATAGGGTCTCACCAAAGCTCTCTACAGCTGCACTAAGACACCCTTACTCCTGGACTCAAATCCCCCTGAAATGAAGGTCAGCACATCATTGATCTTCCTATCTGGTTCTTGCTCCTGCAATATTGCTTTCAGTGACTGGTGTACAGGGAGATCCAGATCCTTTGCAATGTTACAGCTCCCCACTTGGTAGGTCTATGTACACTAGGCAGCGTGTGAATGCCATTCCCAGTATGGCCTTGTTTGTTCAGACCTCACTGTGCTGCAGGGACCTAGGAGGGCCGCGCAGAATGAAACAACAAAAAGGCCCATACGTCGCTTTTCAGATCAACATGTTTTAAACAATCCCTTTTCAAACGAAAAGCTGCCAATCTCTTGTTCCCACCAATGGGCACACTGTCACATAACCCACCTTGCTCTCCATCTGCCACGTATTTACCCATTCACTCCACTTGTCTTAGTCACCTTGAAGCTTTTTTACAACCTTCTCACCCACTCGCAATCCAACATCCTTTAGTTGTATCAGCAGGTTGGGATATATTGTATTTGATTCCTGCAACCAAATGTTTAATGGGTATTGTGAACAACTGGGAACTGAGCACCGATCTCTGTGATATCTGTGATATCCCAGAAACCTTCCTCTGTTATTTGCTTTAAATAATATTTATTTCCTGAATCTGGGTGTGACTGGCTGGGCCAGCATTTGTTGCCTGTCCCTGGCTGCCCCTTGAGAAGGTGGTGGTGAGCTGCCTTGTTGAACCGCTGCAGTCCACTGTGGATTCAGTGACAGTAACACCATTGAATGGCAAGGGGCAGGTTAGATTGTATTTTAGTGGTGATGGTCACGGTCTGGCATTTGTGTGACGTGACTATTACTTGCCAATTGTCAGCCTGGATACTGTCCAGGTCTTGTTGTATTTGAACATGGTCTGCTTCAGTATCTGAGGAGCAACAATCATTGCTGAACATGGTGCAATAATTGGCAAACATCTCCACTTCTCACCTTAAAATGGAGGGAAGGTCATTGATGTATGGGCCAAGGCCACTGCCCGAGGGACTCCAACAGATTTATCCTGGTGCTGAGTTGACTGACCTTTATCAACCATGACCATCTTCCTACGTGTCAGGTATGATTCTAACCAGCGGGGAGTTTGCCCCTGATACCCATTGATTCCAGTGTTGCTAAGGCCCCTTGATATCACACTTGGTCAAAGGCAGCCTTGATTTAAAGGGCTGTCACTCTCACCCCACCTCTGGAATTCAGCTCTTTTGTCCATGTTTGAACCACGGTAATGAGATCAGGAGCTGAGTGGCCCTGGTGGAGCCCAAACTGGGCGTCATTGACCAGGGTATTGCTGAGCAGGTGCTGCTTAAAAGCACTGAGACCTTCCACCACTTTACTGATGATCGAGAGTAGACTGATGCGGTGGTATTGGCCGGATTGGATTTGGTCTGCTTTTTATATACAGGTGATACTTGGGGTAATTTTCCATGTAATCGGGGAAATGTTGTTGTAACGGTATTGGAACAGCTTGGTGAGGGCAGTGAAAAGGTCTGGAGAACAACATTTCAGTACTATTGCCAGAATGTTGTCAGGGTATGTACCCTCTGAGGTATCCAGTGTCTCCAACTGAATCTGGATATCGTGTGGAGTGAATCAAATTGGCTGATGACTGGTAACTGAATTGTTGAGGGCCACTGGAGGAGGCCGAGATGGATCATCCACTCAGCACTTCTTACTGAAGATTGTTGCGAATGCATGAACGTTATCTTTTGCACTGAAGTGCTAGGCTCTTCCATCATTAAGGATGGGGATACTTGTGGAATGTCCTGCTCCGATGACTTGTTTAATTGTCCATAACTATTCTCTACTAGAAGTAGAAGGACTGCAGAGCTGAGATCTGCACCGTTGCTTGTGGGATCCCTTAGTTCTGTCTATGACGAACTGCTTATGCTGTTTGGTACGCAGGTAGCCATGGATCTTCATCAGGCAGACACCTCATTTTCAGGTATTCCCAGTGCTGCTGCTGCCCTCCTGCACACTCCATTGAATCAAGGTTGATCCTCTGTCTTGATGGTAATTGTCGTGAGGGGGATATGCCAGGCCATGAGGTTGTGCTGGAGTACAATTCTGCTGCTATTGATGACCCACAACATATTATCGAAACCCAGACTTGAGCTGCTAGATCTGTTCGAAGTCTGTCCTATTTAGCACGGTGACGGTGCCACCTAAAATGGTGGAGGTTATTCTCAACATGCAAGTGTGTCTTTATCTCCACAATGACGATGCGGTGGTCACTCTTATCCGACACTGTCATGGACAGATACATCTGCAGCTGGCAGATTAGTAAGGCTGTGGTCAAATATGGCTTTTCCCTCTTGTGGGTTCCTTCACCACCTGCCGCAGACCGAGTCGAGAAGTTATATCCTTTCGGACCCAACCAGCTCAATCAGTAATGCTGCTGCTGAACCACTCTTTTTGTGGACATTGACAACCCTAACCCAGAGTACATTTTGTGCCTTTGCCACCCTCAGCGCTTCCTCCAAGTGTTGGTCAGCTTGGAGAAGTACTGACTCATCAGTTAGGAGAGGCTGGTACATGGTAATCAGCAAGAGGTTTCCTTTCCCATTCTGTAAACTAACGCCATGAGAGTTCATGGGATACAGACTCACTGTTGAGGACTCCCAGAACAATTCACTTCAAACTGTATCCCACGGTGCCACCACTTCTGCTTTGTCTGTCCTGCTGGTGAGAGAGGAGATATCCGGGGAAGGTGATGGGGTGTCAGGGATATAGTCATACTCACAGAATCAGACCTTAAATACAATGTCAGGCTGTTGCTTCACGTGTCTGTTTATTTCTATTCACTGTCTCCTGCCAGGTGTCCCATTCTAGAAGCGTGGCCATATATTCACCCCAATCCACGAAAATTTGATTTTGCAAACTAGGCTTGGAGCTTTACCAAAATCTTTCTGAAAATCCACATGTTTTAGATCCATTGCTTCTCTTTCATTTGTCTATCAGTCTGTTTCTCAGACATAATTCCTATTTCATAAATCTGTGTTAGTGTTGTCTATGACCATTATTTTCAGTCCCAATAATTTCTCCCAAACGATTTACTTACTATGTTCTATGTTCCATGTACTATTTCGTTTTCCACGTCAGACTTGGTTTTCCTGGTATTGTCAGAATGTTCTGTGAAGACAGAACTGAAGTAGTGGATTCATAGTTTTGCCATTTCCCTGTTTCCCATTCTCCATTCTCTGGTTTCAGACTGGAAAAAACCTGCACTTTTTTTTCATACTTCTCACATTGACATAATTTGACAAGATATAACAGTTCACTCTTATAACCTTTGTGAACATTATCTTCAGAAACCCATCAATTCTTGTGTTAAGCTGCTCAATCATTGACCTTCTACATCACACACTCACAGGAGCATAGTCTCCGTGCCAACAGAAATACAGCACGACCTATATTAGGCCCACTTTCCGACAAAAGGTTCATAGCCTGGAATGTTATGGCACTTCCAAGTGCTTGTCCAAGTACTTTTAACAGTCGAGAGGTTAACTTTGATAACTCCCCTCTCAGAAAGTACTTTCCAGAACCCAACACCCTCTGGGTGAAGAAAAAGCCATCTTTAAATCCTCTCTGAACCTCAAACCCTTCACTTTAAAAGTGTGTTCCCTTGTTCTTGACCCTCTGTCTAAAAGGAACAGATGCTGTGTCTCCACCCTGTCGATGCCCCTTATTAACTTATCCTTCTGAATCACATCCCCCTCAGCCTCTCTGTCAAAAGTAAACAACCCGAGCTTATCCAGCCTCTCTCCATAGCTGATATGCTCCATCCCAGGGAACATCCTGGTGAATCTCCTCTGCAACCCCCTCCAGTACAATAACATCCTTCCCGTAATGAGGCTCCCAGAACAACATACAGTACTCCATCATGGACTAAACCAAGCCCTGTATAACACTTATAATCTACTCCCTGATTAATAAACGCTTAATCACCTCTCATCTTTTGAAACTCGAGATCACAGGCTGAGTTTCCACATCAGACAATCTTGCCATTTTAGGGATTAATCTGGAGAATACCTTTTGCAGTTCGTCTGTAGTTTATCCTATCTTAGATTGGGACTCCAAACGGTACACAATACTCTCAGTTTAGTCTCAGCAACACTCTGTGCAGCTGGCGCATGGCATCTTCTATATTTCAATTACATTCACATGAATGTAAACCTAATTTTTCGTTTCCTATTTGCTTGTGTTTAGATTACATTGCATTACAGTGTGGAAACAGGCCCTTCGGCCCAACTAGTCCACACTGACCCGCCGAAGTGCAACCCAACCATACCCCTACATTTACATCTTACCTAACACTACAGGCAATTTAGCATGGCTAATTCACCTGACCTGCACATCTTTGGACTGTGGGAGGAAACCGGAACACCCAGAGGAAACCCACGCAGACACGGGGAGAATGTGCAAACTCCACACAGTCAGTCACCTGAGGCGGGAGTTGAACCCGTGTCTCTGGCGCTGTGAGGTAGCAGTGCTAAGCGCTGTGCCACTGTGCCGCCCAATTCCTTTCACTTTAACTTTTCTTATGATGTTAGTGGGAGAGTTCTTAAAAAAAAGATCCTCTTGAATATCCAACTATACGTTATCCATTAGCTCCTCATTGCCAACGTCCACAAGAATCATCTTCAAACCATTCCATAAAATGTTTGCCACTTATGGTTTTCGTTTCATCGATGCATTATCATCCTCCCCAGTTTTCCCATTACCTTCTATATATCCAGTAACACGTTCTTTATAATCGAGCCCAACAGACACCCGACCGCGGATGACAAGTTACTAATCTGTAGTTCACCACTCTCCATCTTCATCCTTTCTTAAACTGTTGGATAATATTTATAAACTTGGCCTTATCCACACTGGCTAAATATCTTTCGGGAATGTATTGGAAAACAACGTGATAATCTGCGATGCAATCAATACGTCAATTGCTGCTTCCTCTGAAACTCTTGTACGAAGTACATCTGATCTGTCAGATTTATAAATACTCAATCCAGCTTTCTTTTAAAACATGACCTCAACACTGATAAGAATGATCACAGACTTTACTGACACAAGTCCCATGGTCACTTGGTATTTCTGGGAGAATTTCTGGATATTCTGCCTTGAAGATAGACACAAAGAAACTGTTTCTTTCCCCTGTGATTTCTCTGTTGTCTTCAATAAATTATTCTGTCCGCACACCCACTGTTCCATATTTGACCTTGTTTTTATTTTTGTTTCATACACTGATGTACTTTTTTTTAGCAGTCTTTATATTTTTCTTTTGTTTGTTTTGCTTTTGTTTATTTTGCTTTTTAGCTTTTTGATTTTCTTTTCTTGGTCATCCGTTGCTGGGTCCTATATTTCTCCGAATCCACTGGCTTACTCCGGTACTTGGCATTTTTCTAAGCTAATTCCTGTGATCTCATAGATAGTTGAAGGTGAGGCTCAAAGGATTAGGTCGGAGAGGCGGTTGGACCAGATTGATCGGAAGGAAGATGAACACATAGAAACGTTCAAAAGGGGGGAGGATGCTGAGTTGGAAGATTGGACTGGGATAAGGTGGAGTTTGGGTAAATGGGGAAACTGGTGAAACCTACATTAATCTCCTGTGGTTGGAGGGTCCCAAGGTCGAAGAAGAACCTTTCTTCATCCATGCTTCGGGTGATTAGGGTTTGGCGATGGAGCAGGCCCAGGACTCTCACGTCCTTGGCAGAGTGGAAAGGGGAGTTAAAGTGTTCAGCCACAAGGTGGTGGAGTTGGTCAATGTGGCTATCCCAGATATGTTCTCTGAAATGATCCACCTGCCTTACCAACGTAGAGAAGACCACACTAGCTTTAATGTATGTAGTAGATGAGGCGTTCTGTCTCCCTTCATCACCTATCACTTTCAACCCCACCTTCATCTACCTATCGCATTCCTAGCTACCTCCCTCCTGCCACACCGCCTTCTCATTTATCTCTCAGCCCCCATCATCCATAAGCCTCATTCCTGATGAAGGGCTTATGCCCAGAACGTCAATTCTCCTGCTCCTCGTACACTGCCTGACTGTGCTTTTGCAGCACCACACTTTTCGACTCTGATCTCCAGCATCCTCAGTCCCCAATTTCTCCTCATACCTTCAGGGCTTGCATGATTCAGATTTATGACAGTTACTTCAATTAAAACAAAAACTACCGTGTACTCAAACAGCATAAAAGAAAATCAATGTATTGTGGTCACTGTTCCCAAAAGGTCCTTTACAGCAAAGTTTTGAATTAGTTCTTTTGATCAGCCACCATCAATTTCTAAATAACCTGATCTCTAGCTCAGTGCTCGACATAATGTTAATGTAAACCATTTCACACGTGGTCATGAGATCCATTTTTCCAGCATTAGCATTCAGTCGGGTTAACACAGTTGAGATATAATGTAAACAGTACGTTATTACTGCAGTAGCCACAAATGTGTATATCTCATTTCCCGTTTTATAACATGTCCAACATTTGTATTGCAGCTTTCAGTTTGATATATAACTCCCATCAATGTTTCCTTCTCCTTGCTATTTTTGCACTCCACCTAACTAGATTCTGGAGAATCTGAGCGATGTGGGATTTGGGGAGATTAATGGCCGAGATCATCTCGCCACATCATTTATGATCTTCTTAAGCATCATTGTGACATTTTCTCCAGATCTCCCGTTATGCTAGTGGAGTAGAGAAGGACAATGATCGTACATAAATGCTCTGTATTCCCACAGAGAGCTTAGACTGCTCTAACCTGGGTGGGAACCTTACAGCAGGCTGGTAAAGCATTACTGCTGCTGTACAGGATCTTAGTGAGATCACATCTGGAGTAGTGTGTACAGATTTAATCTCTTCAATGAAGAAAGGATGTTGTTATATTGGAAGCAGCTCAGAGATGGTTCCCTCAGCTGATTCGTGCAATGAAGGTGCTAGCTTATAACGAAAGGATGATCAGGTTCATCCAATAGCCATTGGAGTTTACAAAAATAAAGGATGATCTTATTTCAACATAGAGAATTACACAGATCGTGGGGGAATCCATTCCGTTCTCCAGCCTGTTACACAGGAACAACAGGAGGATATTCAGGCCTTCGAGCCTGTTACACCAGAATAGGACGACACTGTTCAGCCCCTCGAGCCGGATGTATATTTACAGGAGGAGGCCAATCAGCCCTTCGAATCTATAACACTGGACCCAGAGTAGGCCATTCTGCACCAGTATCCTGTTACACAGCAACAGGATCA
Source organism: Chiloscyllium punctatum (assembly GCF_047496795.1). Lineage (NCBI taxonomy): Eukaryota > Metazoa > Chordata > Chondrichthyes > Orectolobiformes > Hemiscylliidae > Chiloscyllium > Chiloscyllium punctatum. The sequence continues at coordinate 37,075,879 of NC_092751.1, read as the reverse complement.
GTCTATTCAGCCTCCTCAAGTCCGTAACATAGGAACTGGAAGTGGTCACACAGTGACTGGAGATTGTTACACGGGGATAACAGGAGGCCATTCAGACCCACCGAATCTGTTGCAAGGGAAATGTGTTAGGATAAAAACTATCTGAGACTTTTTTCATGAGAAAGGAGGAGGTAATTCAGACACGTGTCTGTTGTATGGGAACAAGAGAAGACCAATCGCTCCCTTGGTCCCATCTCTGGGATACATGAGGAGACCATTCAGTATCTCCACCGATTATGGAGAAATATGAGAAGACCCATCAGCCCCTCAAAATGTTACACAGCAACGGGTACATTCCATAATCCACCACCCCTCTAACGCATCAACAGGACGTGGTCATTTTGGCCCTGGAGATGACAACATGGGAACCCCAGAAAGACTTCATCACATCGATTTTGTACACCAGCAGGATGATGAGTCCAGTCACCCACACATACCGCTTATGCTGCAATTGGAGCACACCTCTTAAATCCTTTTGCCCATCAAACAGGAATTCAAAGAAAACGTAAAGGTTTTCAAAAGGGAAGAACTTATAATAACTGAATACATTAGGGAGTAAAATGTAACAATAAAGTATTGTAATTTAAGGCAAATTATTAGAATCCATTGTTGAGGACATTTGCAAACATAAACCACAATCCATCGGACTCAACATGGTTTTGCAAAAGATAAACCATGATTGAAGTGTTTTCTTGAGTTATTTAAAGATATGACAAACAAGGTGGATAGTGGGAATCCTGGAGATGGAATATTCCTGGTCTTCGTGAAGGCATCGGATATGTCGCTTCTCCAAAGAGTGAGTGGTAAGATCAGACAGCATCAGTTTAGGAGTAATTTATTGTCTTGGATGGAGGATTGGTTAACCAACAAAATGCAGTCAGATGAATTAAATGTATCATTTTATATTGGAAAATGCAATTTGTTGGGTGCCATAGATTTCGGTTCTCATGCCTCAACCATTTGGGATCGATATTATTACTCGGTTGACAGGATAGAAAATACTATAGCTACATTTTCAGATGACACTAACATTGGTGGAAAGTTACTTCGGAATGATGATGCAAGAGATTTAAAATCGATATGAATAGGTTGGGTGAATGGGCAAACATTTGGCAATGAAAATTAAAGTGGATAAATATGGGGTTATTCAAGTTGGCCAGCCTAATAAAAAGGCAAATTATTATCTAATTGGTGAGAAACATCAAAGTGCTTAAGTGCAGAGGGATCTGGGTGCCTGTTTGCATATCACAGAAAACCTGCCTGTGGGTACTTCAAATACTGAGAAATGCAAGTATAACTTCATCCTTTATTTGTAAAAGGATACAGTAGAAAGATAGGGAGTGTTGCTGTAGCTATGCAAGGCATTAGTGAGGCTGCAACTGGAGTACAGTTTGGGTGTCCTGCAGAATGAGGTATTTCCACTGGAGGCAATTCAGAAGAGCTTCATCAGATTGATTCCTTATTTGAAGTGTTTGTCTTATGAAGAGAAATTGAGCAGTTCAGGCCTTTAATCTCGATTTTATAAGAACGATAGGAGAGCTCATTGAGGTCTGTAAGATGCGAAATATAATTGAAAGTGTAGATATGGAGTGGATTTTTTTTTTCATCAGCCGTAATCTCCAACAAGAGACTAGAGTTTGACGATCGAGAGATAGCAGGGATGTGGAACAGAGACCGCGATGACATCAGCCATGATTGTATTCCATGGCGTAGCAGATTCGAGGGGTTGGATTCCTGACTGATTCTCCTCATTCATATTCAGCTTTACGACTGTGTTACACAGTAATGGGAGAGGACTGTGTATCAAACAGGAAGCAGGCACTCCGGATAAATCAGTCTTAATCTGTTTGACAGAACGTCACCAGTGGAGTCACACAGTGACCAGTGCTGGGTCCTCCACTATTTACAATCTATATCAATGATTAGGAGGATGGAACAGATATACAGATACTGAGTTTGGTCATGTTGCTGTGATAAGCAAGAGATTAAATTATCAAGAGAGGGTGGAGGATCTACAGATAGATACAGAGAGGTAAAGGCAATGGAGAATAATTTGGCAGGTGCAATATAACATGATATAACCTGTCATTTCATTTACAGGAATAATGGAAGGCAGTATGTTACTGAAATGGAGAGGGATTACAGGGATTAATGATACTGTGTACTGGGGGGTTCACTCAGCCCCGTTCAGACATTGGAGGTTTTGCTCCATCCCTGATCGTCTGCTCCCAGACACTCCAAGTGACCCCATTGCTCTCCGTACACATGGAATATTTTGAAGTGTTTGGTTGGTGATGGGGATGCTGTTTTCAAACATGTATTAAGGGGACGGCCATTATCCAAGATACATTCATTCATTTCTACATGGAGACCCGAAGACGATGGGAATGCTGTCTGCTTGTGAATGAAGGAACTGTGGCTGCTGTCAGGACAAGAGGTATTCACCAACATAGTGTACTGTGCATAGACACACGGTAACATTAACAGAGAGAGAGCTCCTTCAGTTCCTCTACCTCTCCCCATTGACATGGGTACTCTGCAGATGCCATGTACACCATCGGGAATCCCATTATACTGGATACACCCGGCAGTTCCCTGCTGTGGGGGAAACGATGTATTTACCTCATCCACCATATATATCCTCCATCACCGAATGGTTACATTGATGGCAACATACTGGGAGATGATGGCTATGTCACCCAGGCCTGCTTGGAAAGTTCCAGAACATGGAAGCTGAATGAAACTGTGACCCTAACAGCCACTGGCAGCACCGTCCTTTCCCCGGGGGGGGGGGGGGGGGGAAGCTGCAGGACGCGTTAAAGGAGGTGACACTGCTCTGTGACAAGCTCCTTGTGCAATAAATGTCCCCTCACACTCTGCTCCTGGATTAAGTGTAGCTTGCGAGGCTGTTAATGGAAAACTCGGTTGGGTCCAACAGATCCCTTTCCACACATACACTAACTGTGTTTTCAGAGTTTCCCCGCTCTGTAACCTTTGCTCCATTTGTTGCTCATGTTACAGACCCAGATGCTGTAACTACAGTCCCCAGGCTCCACCCAAAGATGGGTCAGTAAATCCTAATGTCTCCCTGAATGTCTCAGGCAGCTCACAGCACAACCTCCAGCAAACCATCCCCAACCCCTCCACTAAATTTTCAATAAGAGTCAGTCAGAAACTCCTCATCTATAAGTGTTGTGGACCAGACCAGATCCCTGCAAAATATTTTAAGAAGATCGCTTAGACCTTTCCTTATTTTAAAAATAGATGTGAAGTTTGCGTTCCTGATATGTTGTGACTGGTCAACCCACTCGACATTAAGCAAAATACAATCTATTCAAATGCTTTAGTTAAAATACAATTAAAGAAAAGAACATTTTGAGATAGCTTATATGTTTGAACATTTACACAAACAATAGATACCGTATCTTCTTGGTATACACTGCTTGGCACAAAGATATATTCAAATACAGATCCTTACATGCAGTTTTCCGATAAAAGAGATATCAACATCAACAGGGATCTCAGAGAGAAAAGCAGCTGGGGATCATGTATTGAAACTTCCAACCCTTTCCGGGATCCCCAACAGCTTCTGAATGCTGCAGCTAAAAGCAAACCGAGTAAACCTGGTCTGGGAGAGATGGCCTCTGCCCTTCCATTGTTACCAATGTTTTAATAAAACCTAAAGGCTTTCTCAATTATTTACTTAAACTGTTTTCAGACAGCAGTTCTGCACCTCTGTCTTTATAACCTCTCTTCAAAAAAAAATCCCAATAGAAAATCACCTTTTTATAGTGATAGTATACTCACAACTCCACCTTTAAAAAAATGATCCATCAATATTCAAAAAGGGATTCATTTTAGACCTCCTAATCTTCCTCGATAAATAGACTGTCGGGAATGGCGGGATTACCTTACACTGAAAGACTGAAGTGACTGGGCTTGTATACCCTTGAGTTTAGAAGACTAAGAGGGGATTTGATTGAGACATATAAGATTATGAAAGGATTGGACACTCTGGCAGCAGGAAACATGTTTCTGCTGATGGGTGAGTGCTGAACCAGAGGACACAGCTTTAGAATACGGGGTAGACCATTTAAGACAAAGATGAGGAGAAACTTCTTCACCCAGAAAGTGGTGGCTGTGTGGAATGCTCTGCCCCAGCGGGCAGTGGAGGCCCAGTCTCTGGATTCATTTAAGAAAGAGTTGGATAGAGCTCTCAAAGAGAGTGTAATCAAGGGTTATGGAGATAAGGCAGGAAGAGGATACTGATTCGGAATGATCAGCCATGATCATATTGAATGGTGGTGCAGGCTCGAAGGGCAGAATGACCTACTCCTGCACCTATTGTCTATTGTCTATTGACTGCAATGCATATATATTACATTGACTCTGAGCATACAAATGTTCACAACGAAAATTCGATTTCAGTCATTTTACTTCTACCACAGAATGCCTTTTTCTTTCTTCACTCAAGTTTCCACAACGTGTCAAAACTTAGGTTTTCTAACCCTGTCACATGTATAATTTCATATTGAATGGCGGAAATAATAAGCTCAGTCGACACAGACTGGTATTTTTCTCCCTAAACTTCTCCAAAAACTTTAAGGGGTTACGATCAGTGAAAACGATTTGTCTCAGATACGTTATTTGCAATTTAAATGCTGAAATGTTGTAACGCCAACAACAAGCTCAAGGCCTCCTTCCCCATTGTGGAATAAATCTGTTGATGTTTCCACTGGACACTCCAACCACACGTTACATAATGGAGCACTTCTCATCTCTCCAATAGTCCCTCTGAATGACATAGCTCCTCATGTCTCAGCATAATAGAATTACATCCTTCTTTACCTCTTAATGCTGTAACCTCTTTACCTGCTACTCCTGGCCTATGCCAATAAATCTTACGCTCACAGGGATATGTTCTAAGAAAATCTCACACATTCTTCTCAATCTATCACAGAAACCAAACTTTGATTTCTGAACTCGATCTTCATCATCAGCCATTTTAGCTTCTAACCTTCCCATTGTTACTCTCTGCTCTTCCACATGAGTTCTCATGACTGCAGGAAGTAAATTGTTGAACTTCTCGAAAATAAGAATCTCTCTAAGGGTCATAGGTTTGCTCTGTTTTAATACCATTCCCCACCTTTCAAAATTTGTATGATCCTTTCAAACACAACGTGCGTTTAACCAGGCATGCCATTTTAGATTCCTGAAACAGTGTCTGTCAGCATCTGGCACAAGCTTATATGCACTTCAAACGGCTTTCTTTACCTCCTCATACTCAGCAGATACCTCCTCTGATAGGGATGCAAATGCCTATCAGCTTTGTTTGAATCAACGAAATCCATATGTTCTCTGGCAACTGCATTTGTTTGGCCACTTTCTGAAATGATATTAAAAAGGCTCCCTCCATCATTCTTATCAAATTTAGATAATACCTGGATGTATTTAAACCGATCCCCATCAGACCTTTGGCTATATAGGGTTGCTCATCCTCACTATCCTCCTTATCCAGCCTACTGTCTGCCTTCATCTCCACCTTCTATGTCAACTTTCCTCTCTAATTACTAAATTTTGAAGTTGAAACTCTCTGCTTTTCTTCTCTCTTTTTTCTCTCTTTCGTCTTCATTTCCTTTTCTTTTATTTCTACTTTTCATCATAATTCAAACTGTTTCAATTCCTCTTCATGTTCAAGGTACCTCATTTGAAATTGAATTCTAGCCATTTCCAAAGACTCTGATGGCGGTTCCACCAAATGTAATTGCCGAGCTGTAGCTGTAATTATCTCTCATTTTCTCACAGACAAACACAACCCCAACTCCAGCTTGTCTGTCAATTTCTACAGCTTCCCTTCATTACCCCTAACTTTACTTCTTCCACACCCAGAGAACTCTTCGTGACTGAAATTGTCTTTATACTCAACACACTGTTTAAACCAACCGAATTCAACATCTAGAACCAAAGACACTAACAACGACCATACGGGACCTTTGAACCCAATAGCCTCCCAGTGCATAACTCCAATGTCTGCATGAGCTTATTCTGGATTCTCTAGTTTCCTCCCACAATCCAAAAGTGTGCATCTCAGGTGAATTGGCCATGCTAAATTGTTTGTAGTTTTCAGGGATGTGTGGGTTAGGTGCCTTAGTCGGGGTAAATGTGTAATAATAGGGTAGAGGAATGGGTCTGGGTAGGTTACTCCTCGGAGGGTCAGTGTAGACTTGTTGGGTCGAATGGCCTGTTTGCGGACTGTAGGGATTGTAATTCTAAACTCAATTTGGTATTATCGATTTAGAACCAGACAAGAGTCCCCAGTTTGTTATAGACCAACCAGACTGAATCAAACTAGTTTAAGAGGGTAGCTTGGATGCCAACCTTTTCTTATTTTAAAGGTAGATGTGAAGTGGGTGTTCCAGATGTGATGGTACTCGTCAAACCACTCACCATTAAGCAAAACACAATGTATTTAAACACTCTAATCAAAATCCATACACAATGAAGAGGAATTTAGACTAACTTAACTATTGGAAACCATAACTGAATAATGGATCCAGTACCTTCTACAAATGAACTGTTCCAATACACGACAATCACCTAAACACACCCCTTGGCAAAAAGGAACATTCAGACATGCATTCTTGCATACAGTTCTCCAATCCAGGAGGAAAGAGCATCAAGTGAGCTTCCAGAGAGAATAGCAGCTCGGGATAATTTACTAAAACTTACACCCGTTCTGGGACCCCAAGCACCTGGTGATTGTTATCGCTACAATGAAAAGAAACCTAGAAAGCCTGGTCTATGCGAGCTGGCCATGGTTACCACTATTTATTAAAAACCCTAAACCCCAGTATGTTATTTACTTGAGCCGTTTTCAGTAGGAAGTTTGGCATTTAAGACCTCTTACTAAAAATAAGGAGAAAATAACCTTTTATTTAAAAAGTGACAGCATTGTCAGGCAATTCAGATGCCTGGTCCTTTACTCAGTGGTCTTCCTCGTGTTACTAATCGCAAGGTCACCTAAGAGGGACAGCCACAGGTACACACCAAGTTACAAGGATGTGTCTCATAACTTCTGAAACACACCTGTCCATGAACCATCACATGGGACATACCGGGAAGTGAACAACAGCCTGACCCACGCCATTTCATTATTTCTGAGCTACACAATGCCAGCACTCGATACACTAGGGAGACAAAACCCAAGGCCAGGGAAAGATACAAAGGGACAGAGAGATTCACATTAAAGACAGAAACAGGCAGTTAATTAACTGAAAAGATGTTGTGTAAATATGGGGAAAAAGACAGGGCAGTGGGACTAACTGCAGAAGTGAGATCTTCGTGAGTAAAATTACAAGAATGAGAACATTGAATAAAGGCATTGTCAGATCAGCTGAAATGGTTTGTTACATCAAATTCTGAATCTGTTTCACCGAACACCACAAACAAACATAAACTGGGACAAGATGACAGCCCAGCATGGAGAGCTGTGCACACCATGCTGGTGTGTTGCTCAGTGAACTGCACTATCTGGAGAGTATTGAAAACTATAATAACATATGCTAACTATACTTGCATCAGATTACTGCCTATAATGGGAAGGTTTGCTCTCTCTGTGTGTTCATCAGACACTGAGACAGTGTGCGCGATAGGCGTGGTTGAATGCGAAACTCATTGTCTGAGAAGGAACGCACATGGAGAAAACAATTTTAAATAAGAACAACTGGCAGGCTTTTTGTTTATCATTAGGGAGAATGAGGGACGTTTCATGGACAGATGAGGTAAAGTGTTCAAGAATGTTAAAATAAAGGCATTGCCAGAAAAACAGCAATATACATCCGCATGCACATGAATGAGAGATGGATGGGAGTTTGGTGTGAGGTCGAATCAGATTTGCTTCGGCAGGTTTGAAGCCTGGAGCGTCAGCAGCAGGTTATTGGCTTCATTAAACCTGCACTTCAGAGCTCAAGGTTCAAACAGCAGATGCAACAAACCAGTGAGATATATTCTGGAGTAGTGAGCATTTCAAGTTAGAAATGTCAGGGAATGGTGTCAAGAATCAGCTCATTGTCAAAGGGATCTCCCACAGTTGTGACTTGTCTGCTTCAACTGCAGATATTGGCCAGGGATGGGATGGAAACAGTGGAAGGAAGTGGAGTTTGTATCCAGAACAGTAGACAGTGACCTCCATGCTCTTAACAGCAAAGGCAATGATCCGATGCATTATGATTCTCCCCTGAAACTGAATAGTTTAACATCAAGACCCGTGAGTAACACTGCCAGAGCAAAGAGCGAGAGACAGTAATTGAACACCTTCATTGATGCAGTTAGCAGTAGTCTGTAGAGTGAATATCTAGATTGAGAGATTGGATTGGATTGGAACAATAATAGTGGCAGGAAGTGCAGACGATATGAAATAACTATAATACAGTCATAACTGTTTTATAAAAAACAAAATCTGGATAGTGACACTCACCAGGAACACCAACGATAGCCAGGAAGGGATAATAAAAGTATTGAATAAAGAGAAGAGCGAAATAGATCCGCAATGATAATGACATCCAATCAAATGCAGAAAGATACCAAACATAATCGGCTAAGCTCCTGTCTATTGTTGGAATATTCCTGTCTAATGTTCTCAGATTCTGATCCATTGTTGGAATATTTCAGTCTAATGTTCTCAGATTCTGATCTCTCCTCCCCTTCTCTCTGGATCTGCTGTTCCCTGTCAGTGCTGTCGGTGATGCTCTGCTCATGTTATGGGTTGACACATTGAACGGAGCCCATTTATAATTAAAAGATGGAAACCCTCCACTGGGATAATTAGAATCCATGGAGAGTGGCATTAATCGCAGTCACTGAACAAACAGGCTCAGTTAACCAGTTCAATAAATCACTTTTCTTATACTGGATGCAATGGATGAGGTTTGCTGAGGGATGGACCATAAATCTTTCAATATATTATATCTTTTTTTCCTTGTATATGGGAGTATTAACAGAACACTGCATGGGTCTATGTATGTTTCCATTCTGTTTATGAAAGGAGGCAGTTATAAAATAACAGATTGGCTGCATAAAAAGGGGGGGGGGGGGGAGGTGTGGGCAAGTTTCTAGATACCTGAACACAAAGTACGGTGCTTATGGACCAGTGTGCGGCCAATTCTGGTTTTAATGTCCTGTTATCAAATCCTTTCATAACCTTGATATAGAGCATTGGGACTGCTGCTCAGGAACAGGCCAAAGAAATTCTCTCCCAATGGTCCTCTTACAGAGGGAGAAGAGAAGACCGATCAGCCCATATTAGCCTGTTGCTACTTGAAAAGGTGGAGAGCTGGAATATTGGCACATTTTGTCAACAGAATCATTCAGAACAAAGAGTTGTGTTGCTGCAGCTGCATAAAGTGTAACTGCAGGACATTGTGTTGTCTGTGTTTCTGTATCTGAGAAAGGATGGACCTCCATCAGATACAGTTTAACGGCTGCTCGTATTACATGGGTTACTGTGTCTCGAATCTGTTACACAGGGACAGGAGGAGGCCATGCAGCCTCTCGAGTGTGTTTAGAACAACTGGAGGAGGCCATTAAGCCTCTTGTGTCTATTACAGAGGGACAGGAGGAGCCTAGTCAGACTTTCGAGCCCATTATAGAGGGGCAGGAGGTGTTGATTTAACTTTCAAGTCTGTTTCGCATAAATATTAGTTTTAAATTAGTTGTGGAATAGGAAATACCTGATGTCAACATTAAAGTTCTAACATTGAACAAGGCCAATTTTGAAAGTGTTCGGCGGGCCCTGTGAAAGGCTGATTGGAATACCCTATTCACAGGGAAAGGGATGGTTGGAAAATGCAAGGCCATCAAAACGTGGTTTCAGAGAGTCCAGAGCCAACGTGTTCCTATTAGTGAGAGGGGCAAGGCTGGTGGGTGCAGGGAGTGCTGGATAGCTAGATATATTGATGTTATGGTCAAGGTAAGGAAGGAGGCATATGTCAGGTATACAGAGCTGAGATCAAGTGAATCCCGAGAGGTATATAAGGGCAATAAATGTATAGTCAACGGGGAATTCGGGACAGAAAAATGTGGACATGAGATGGCTTTAGAAATAGGGTTAACGAGGCATTGAAGAAATCGTACAAATCCTTTAATGGTAAAAGATTAACTAGGGGGAGAACCGGGCCCCTTAAAGATCAGTAAGACTACCTATCTGTGGAACCACCCGAGATTGGAGGGATATGAAACAAAAAATTCTCCTCAGTATTTAATGAGGAGGAGGTTACAAGAGCGAGAGAATTAATAAATATATAGTGATACATTGAAAGGTGTCTACATTACAAGGAGGTGTTTGACATTTTAAAACACATAAAGGTGAACTGATCAGTTGTATCCCAAATGTTTGTGAGAAGCTAAGAAAGAAATTGGTCAGCATTTTGCTGATGTATTTGTATCATTGATTTCCACAGGTGAGGTGTCAAAAGACTGGAGGGCTGCTAACATAGTGTCATTATTTTAAAAAGTAAGGGAAAAAAAACAGGTAACCATTGATCGCTGAGCCTGACGTCAATGGAGACTAAATTGTTGGAGGGGATATTGTGGGAAAGGATGTAAATGCATTTGAAAAGACAAAGACTGAAGAGGGCTTTGTACATTGGAGATCACGTCTCATTGACTCGGTGTAATCTTTTGAGGAAGTGATGAAGATGATTGATGAAGACAGGACAGTGGATGTTGTCTTTATGGAATCCAGTAAGATTACCAAAATGTTCTTCATGGTAGACTGGTTAGCAAGGTTAGACTGGCTGGGATCCAGGGAGAACTCGCCATTTAGATCCGAAATTTTCTTGAATATTGGAGACAGGGCATGACAACGGACATTTCTTCATTAAACTTGGAGACCTGTGACCAGTGGCGTGCGGCAAAGATCAATAGTGGGTCCACTGCCTTTTGTCACTGATACAAATCATTTATATTTGAGTATATGAAGTATGGTCAGTAAGTTTGTAGATAATTCCAAATTTGGTGGTGTGGTCGATAGTGAGGAATGATCTCTCAGACTATAATGGGACTTTGCTGAGGTGAACCGAGGAGTGGCAGATCGAGTATATTTTAGTTACATATGAGGTGTTGCATTTGGGCAAGACAAATCAAGGTAAGTCTTACAGGTAGTGCCCTATCGAAAGCTGCCAGTGAAGGAGAGCTCCATTGAAATGATCGAATCCCTACAGTGGGGAAACAGGCTTTTCGGCCCATCGAGGCCACACCGAACCTCTAAACAGTATCCCACTGGACAAACACCTGCCCTGTCCCTCTGAGCTTGCCTTTCCCAATTTAGGATGGCCAATCTATCCTTATCTGTATATGTTTATACAGTTGGAGTAAAACATAGCACCCGAAGGAAACTCACACAGACACGGGGAGAATGGACAAACTCGAGACAGCGAGTCATTCAAGATTGGAATTAAACCCAGGTCGCTGCCTTGTGATGCAGCAAAGCTAGCCTCGTGGTGCAGGTTCTCCGTTCCTTGAAAGTACCGTCACAGGTAGACAGCGCAGTGAAGAAGGCATTTGGTGATCTTCCCTTTATTGGTGCGTGCTTTGAGTCGAAGCATTTGCATGACATGTTGCATCTTTACAGGACATTGGTTTGGCCACTTTTGTAATATTGCCTTTAATTCTGGTCTCTCTACTGTCGGAAAGATGTTGTCAAACTTGAAAGGGTGCAGAAGAGATTTAAAAGAATGTTGCAGGTGTTGGAGGGTTAGATTTTAGGGAGAGTTTGAATAGGCTGGGGCTATTTTCAAGTGTTGAGACTGGCGGTGGGGGGGGGGGGGCTCCTTAAAGGGGTTTATAAAATCATGAGGGGCATAGATAAGGTAAACAGTCAATGTCTTCCCAGGATAGACGAGTCCAAAATTAGAAGACAAAAGTTTAAGGTGAGAGGAGAAAGATTTAAAAAGGGAAATGAGGGACAACATTTTCACACAGAGACCGCTGTGTGTATGGATTGAACAGACAAAAGAGGTGGTGGAGGCAGGTACAGTTACACCATTTAAAAGGCATTTGGATGGATATACGCATGGGAAGTGTTTAGTGGGAGATGGGCCAACTGCTGGCAAGGGGGACGAGATTAATTTAGGATATTTGGCGGTATGGATGACCAGAGAGAAGGATCTTTTTCCGTGCCGTACATCTCTGAGAGTCTGTTGACTCTTCAGTGTTTCACACGGGAACAGGAGGAGGCCATTCAGCTTCTGAATTCTGCCAATCGGCTTGTTTGCTCAATCACAGAGAGTCAAATACAAAAATACATCATTCAGATTTTGATGGTGCTTTACAGAAACGGGAAAAGGCCTTTAGTCAAGAAAAAGCTGTAAAGATTGTGAAGAGGCCATTCAGTCCCTCACCTCCATTCCACAGGAGCAGCAGGTGAGCACAGAGCTATTGGAGCCAGTTACTCAGGAGCAGGAGGAGGACATCTACTTTCACAAACTTCGGATCAGGAGGCAGTTATTCAACTGCTGAAAACTGGGGCACAGGGAAATCTGGAGGCTAGTGACGCCCGAGGATCCTGTTACGCAGGAACAGGAGGAGGTGACTCAACCCCCACCAGGATGGGACACTGGAGAGAAGGGGAGTTTGCTTGGAACAAACAGAAATATAAGATAAGTTGCATCAGTGGTCCATTCAATCCTGCCCCACCATTCACGAAGACCACGGCTGATCTGATGGTGATTCCCTCATTCCATTTCACAGAGACTGTCCTCTCTGCAGCCTCTGCTCCATTTGTTGGTATGTTGCCGACACAGATACTGTAACAACAGTTACCATGACTCATCCAGAGGGTCGTGTCTGACTGGATGAGTCAGGATTTGAAGAGTCCAATCACAAGAATGAAAACATAAAATAAAGGTGTAGCCAGATGTTTAGTTCTCTCACATTCGCACTCTAACTCACATAACCATTACATGTTCAGGATGGACCACTGTGTAGATCCGGCTAGTGTCTGCTGAATGCAACCCAGCTATGTGCAGAGTGAAACTCTGTGCAGTCCACACCAATGCTGGATCTATAATACTAGGTTAAATGTCCAGCGTGGGAGCCTGTGCAGTCCGCACTAGTTCATTCATATATAAACCCAGATTGTTGCATTATTCGGGAACACTGTGTTAGATCGCAGCTCAGTGTGGGGAAACTTGCAACCATTGTTGGAACTGACAGGATGTGCAGCTCCCATCCATTTACAGCTCCATATCTCCACTGTGCCTTGAGAAGGGATGCTGCGAATGTGAAAGTCACTGCGAGGAAGAGATGTCAATGGAAACAATTTAAATACCAATAGTTCTGATTAAGGCGCGTATCACTCTAATATTTAAAGATGAAATAACTGAGATAATATCCAATGAGATTTTGTAAATGATGCAAACAATCAGAGGGGTTGGTAACGTTATAGTGGTTGCACTATAAGCCTTCAAATAATCAATGGGAATTTGAAGAACAAATACGCAGGAAGACTGGTGAGACTTGCAGGAACAATAGGGTTGTCATAACAGGTGATTTTAATTATCCTAACATAGACTGGGACTTCCAGAGGGTTAAGAACTTAGATGGAATGTAATTTGTTAAGTGTGTTCAGGAAAGCTTCCGCAAGCAGCATGTACAGGGTCCTACTCGGGAAGGGACAAACTTGACCTACTGTTGGGAAAGTAGGTGACGGAGGTAAAGTGGGGGAGCATTTTGGGAAAAGTGACCAGAGATGTATTAATGTTAAAATAGGTATGGTAGGGACAAAATTGGTCCACAGATTCAAGTTCTAAATTGGGGCAAGGCGAATTTTGTTGAAATTTGACTGCGGATTGCAGGGCTTGATTGGAGTAGTGTGTTTCCAGGTAAAAGGATCCAGGGCAAGTGGGAGGGCTTCAAAAGTGAGATAGCTCGAGTTCAAGGTCTACATGTTTCTGTGAGGGTGAAGGGAATGTGAGCCTGGAAGAGAGAACCCTGGATGGCAAGAGATATTGAGGCTCTGACCAGAAAGAAAGGAGGCGTCACTCAAGTTCAGGCAGCTGGTTCCAAGGGAATCTCTGGAGGTACACAGGGGTTACAGGAGTTTACTGAAGAAGGAAATCAGCAGGGCAAAAATGGGGTATGATATAGCCTTGGCTGAGCAGATTAAGATGAATCCAAATTCAGTATAGTAAATAAAAAGAACAACTAGAGGGAGATAGGACGCCTTACAATCCAAAATGGGCAAACATGTGTAAAACCTCAAGAGATGGGTCAGGTCCTCAATTTCCCCTCTGTGTTTATCATGAAGAAAGACATGAAGACCTGTGACCTTTGGGAGGTTAGTTGTGATATCTTGGTACAGTCCATATCACAGTAGAGGTGCTGTTGGACATATTAGAATGCACAAAGTCAGATAAAACTCTTGGTCCTGACCAGATATATCTAAGAGCACTCCACAAGGCGAGAGAAGGTAGTTCAGGGGCAAGGACTCGGAAGACTGGGCAGTAGCAAATGTAGTGCCCTTATTCAGAAGGGCTGCAAAGAAAAACCTGGGAAATATAGACCAGTAAGCTTCACATCTGTTTTGGAAAGTTCGGACATATAAGATATAGATGCATTTGGGAAGACCGAGTTTGACTTGGAGCAGTCAGCATAGCTTTGTGCGTGGCAGATCATGCCTTACAAATTTTGATCAAGATTTTTGAGGAAGTGACTTGGAAGGTTGACGAGGAAAGATGGTGGATATAGTCTATATGGATTTCAGTAAGGCCTTTGATAAGGTTCCACATGGTAGGCCGCTCTAGAAGGTTAGATCGCATGGACTCGAATGTAAACTGGCAAATTGGCGACACAATTGCTTAATGTTCTGAAGCAAATGGCTATGGTGGAGGTATGCTTGTCGGACTGGAGGCCTGTAACTAGTGGAGTGCCTTCGTGGTCGGTCCTGGGCCCATTGCTGTTTGTTCTCTCCATCAATGATTTGGACCAGAGTGCACAACGCAACGTTAGTAGGTTTGCAGATGACACTAAATTAGGAGACATCATTTACAGTGAGGAACGTTATCAGAAATTGCAGCAGTACCTTGATCAGCTGGGGAAGTGGACTGAGAAATAGCAAATGGAGTTTAATATAGATAAGTGTGGCGTCTTGCATTTTGGAAAGTCAAATCCAGGTAGGAGTTTAATGATGAATGATCGTGCCTTAAGGCGTGTAGTGGAACAAAAGGACGTTGGAGATCAGGTGCACGGTTGTCTGAAATTTGAGTCACAGATACACAGGACAGTGAAGAAGGCGATTGGCACATTGGCCTTCATCAACGCATTGAGTATAGAAGTTGGGACTTTATGCTGCAATTGTACAGGATGTTGGTAAGGCTGCAGTTGGAGTATTGTGTTCAGTTTTGCTCATCTTGCTCTAGAAAGGATATTATTGAACTAGAAAGTATGCAGAACAAATTTCCAAAGATGTTTCCTGGACTAAAAGGTCTAAGTTACAGGCAGAGGTTGGACAGGTTAGAACTTATTTGTTGACAGCGGAGGAAACCGAGGGGGTTCTTTTAGAAGTGTAGCCCTTATAAAATCATGAGAGGCGTGCATGGGGTGAATACTTCAAACTTTTTTCTCAAGTTTGGTGAATCGATGACGAGAGGACATCCATTAATGTTTGGAAAGGATAAAAAATATAAAAAGGAAACTGAGGGAAAACTTTTTTTACATCGAGTGTGGTACGCATGTGGACAGAGCTGTCAGTGGAAGTGATTGAAGTGGGTACAATAACAACATTGAAAAGGCAATTTAACAAATACACAGATAGGAAAGGATTAGAGGGATACAGAACAAGGGCAGGGAAATGGGCTGAGTCTGGATGTACATTTTGGTTGCCATGGACCAGCTAGGCCAAATGACCAGTCATACTGGCAGTCTCGTGCAATATGACTGTAAATGTGTGTGTTTTGGGGTGGAGATAGGATGCGGGGTGGGGGGGGGAGACTGAGATAAAATGTCATGGAAGGATATGTTCACAGGTTTCAGAATGAAGACATTTCGATAGTATCATGCAACACGGGTAAGTATTTCGAAGAATTATGAGTGAATGGGATATTGCTATGAGTTCAGGCGATGGAGAGTTTTGGATGAGCATTTGTTCTGCAGCTTTGTAACTGCGAATGAGGACAGCAGAGTCTTCGCCTCACTGGGCTGAATCTAACAAAAAAACTGTCGCAGTGACATTTTAATTAAGTGTGACAGAGGGGTTGTCTGCACGAGGCCGAGCTAGTTTCCTGGTGCTATCTTACCAAACTCAACTCATTAACTAACCACCCCACTCCATAATGTCCCTCTCATACAATGCCAGCCCCATTCTCCAACCCATCAAGACTGGAGGTACTCACCATTGCCGGGATGCCCCGGATATTCTGTGACCCCTGACACTTGTGCCATCTTTAAAAAGCCAATGGGTACATGGTTGTGCTTTCTCAGTTCAGAACTGCCCTGCACAGTTTGCCCCGAGCATAGCAGCTAAGGGGAAATTACACCACGGTTTGTCAACAGGGGCACGGAGGTCCTGGTGGATGGGCTAGTACAGAGGGGGAGCATTCTCTTCCCAGAGGGATCACACCACCAGACCCACCGAGCATGGTCTGAACTCCTCACCCAGGTCAGTGCAGTGTGCGGTTTGAAGAAATGTCCAGCAAAACAGGACAAGCATCAATAATCTTCCCCACTCTGTCAGGATAAGGGTCACCATATTTTCTCTGCTCCCTCACACTCACTGTATATCTGTTATAGCACTGACCCCCGAACAAGGCTCATGTTCCACCACTCTCACTACTGCATGCAGCACCTTCTCTCTCTTTCTCTCTTGCCTTTCTAATGCACCCCCCCCCCCCCACACACACACACACAGAGTTATAAAATATTCTGGAGAATGCCAATTATACAATGTTCCAGATAATGTTCCAACTTATTCCCAGTTTCAGAAAAACGGCTGTGCCCCAGTGTGTAACACGTAAAATGATGGAGGAGAGATGTGCGTTTTTCAAATCACACACAATTCAAATCCATCATGAGGCCATTCAGTCTTTCAAATATGCTCCAACATTCAATACGTTCGGGGGCGATCCGATGGCTTTCTCAGCTCCATGTTACAGGAACTTTCAGTCATTCAACCCCCAGCTTCCTGTTACTGAGCAGACGATTCTCAGACACTTCATACCCCGGGATTCATCTCGCATGTGTTCAGAAGGCATTTCCCATGGGGACGGATTCTCCTTACAATATATTTCATCTGATTTATAAATTCATGCAACAGTCAGTATGCTTTCCACAGACCAATCAAAAACATGCACTTATTTTATGGTTATCGATATCAAACCACAATTAGTCATTCTGGTTATTTCACTTGTCTCACCTTATTGTATTCAGCCAAAGGCAGCTTCCAGAAAGTTGTCTCATTATAAAATACAATTTCTAGCAGAGAACGTTTTTATCCTCAGCCGTTACCACGACGATTATCTCAAATATACCTTTTTCCTTGTCATGAATGTTTCTCTTGCCCTTTGTCTGTGACTGATTCTGTGTGTAACAGTTACACAGTCTCCCACTCAGTTGGCTGGATGGTTGGTTTGTGATGCAGAGGGAGGACACCAGGGCAGGTTCAATTCCCCACACTGACAGAAGTTACCATGAAGGGGATGCTCTCTCAACCTCACCCTGTCACTGGGGTGTGGTGACCCTCAGGATAAACCACCATGAGTAGGCTCTCTAATGAGAGTCCTTTGGGACTCTCTTCTAACAATTCCGGCATTTTAATTTTTTAACAAGCATTTTTATTGAAAATGAGGTTTTTATTATTATATTAAACCAATAACAAAACAACTCAAATAACTGAACAAAATTACACCCAATTGCATGTACATACAAAACAAGTTAAAGTCTCTAAATGGACAAAAGAAAAACAAAAAATAAACAATAAACAATAAATAAATAATATGGCTCAGCAGAACAAAATGATAGTTCTCGTTCTTCGAGAGCATTACACATTCATATGTTCAAAATTCTTCATACTAGATTCATTAGACAATATTGTCATGGCTATGTAAAAGCCCTTCTTAGAGTGGCAGATAAGCCTGTATCGGGGTAATCCAAAAAGGGTTGCCATATCTTATATAAATCTCTGCTTTTTGGTGCACCATACTCGTGAGAAAGTCCAAAAGGATATTCTCCATGATGAGCTTACAAGGACCCAACAGATCCGGGGGCTTTTCAGACATCCAACATAACAGAATATTTTTCCTAGCACAGGAAGTATGGGGGAGATACTGAACGAGTATTTTGCATCAGTATTTATTGTGGAAGACATAAAATGTAGGGAAATAGATGGTGACACCTTGGAAAATGTCCATATTACAGAGGAGGAAGTGCTGGATGTACTAAAATGGGTAAAGGTGGATAAATACCCAAGGATGTCTTGAAACGGGTACACAGGACCTGATCAAGTATACCCTAGAACTCTATGGGAAGCGAGAGAAGTAATTGCTGGGCCTCCTGCTGAGATATTTGTAATATGGAAAGTCACAAGTGAGGTGCCGGAAGACTGGGGGTTGGATAACGTGGTGCCACAGTTTAAGAAGGGTGGTAAGGACACGCCAGGGGACGAGAGACTAGTGAGCCTGACGTTGGTGGTGGGCAAGTTGTTGGAAGGAATCCTGAGGGACAGGATGTGCATGTATTTAGAAAGGCAACGACTGATTAGGGATAGTCAACATGGCTTTGTGAATGAGAAATCATGTCTCACAAACTTGATTGAGTTTTTTGAGGAAGTAACAAAGAGGATTGATGAGGGGAAAGGGGTAGATGTGATCTAAATGGACTACAGTAAGGGTTTTCATAAGGTTCCCCATGGGAGACTGATTAGCAAGGTTAGATCTCATGGAATACAGGGAGAGCTAGCCATTTGGATACATCACTGGCTCGAAGGTCGAAGATAGAGAGTGGTGGTGGAGGGTTGTTTTTTCAGACTGGAGGCCTGTGACCAGTGGAGTGCCACAAGAATTGGTGCTGGATTCACTACTTTTTCTCATTGACATAAATGGTTTGGATGCGAGCATAAGAGGTACAGTTAGTAAGTTTGCAGATGACACCAAAATTGCAGGTGTAGTGGACAACGAAGAAGGTCACCTCAGATTACAACAGGATCTTGACCAAATTGCCAATTGGCTGAGAAGTGGCAGATGGAGTTTAATTCAGATAAATGCGATGTGCTGCATTTTGGGAAAGCAAATCTTAGCAGGACTTATACACTTAATGGTCAAGTCGCAGGGAGTGTTGCTGAACAAAGAGACCTTGGAGTGCAGGTTCATAGCTCCTAGAAAGTCGAGTCGCAGGTAGATAGGATCGTGAAGAAGGCGTTTGATATGATTTCCTTTATTGTTCAGAGTATTGAGTACAGGAGTTGGAAGATCATGTTACGACTGTACAGGACATTGGATAGGCCACTGTTATAATATTGCGTGCAATTCTGGTCTCCTTCCTAACGGAAATATGTTGTGAAACTTGAAAGGGTTCAGAAAAGATGTATAAGGATGTTGCCAGAGTTAGAGGATTTGAGCTATAGGGAGAGGCTGAACAGGCTGGGGCTGTTTTCCCTGGAGCGTCGGAGGCTGAGGGGTGACTTTATAGAGGTTTACAAAATTATGATGGGCATGGATAGGGTAAATAGGTAAAGTCTTTTCACTGGGGTCGGGGAGTCCAGAACGAGAGGGCATAGGTTTAGGGTGAGAGGGGAAAGATACAAAAGACACCTACGGGGCAATTATTTCAAACAGCGGGTAGCACGTGTATGGAATGAGCTGCCAAGTGAGGTGGGGAGGCTGATACAAGTGCAACATTTAAGAAGCATTTGGATGGGTATGTGAATACGAAGGGTTTGGAGGGTTTTGGGCCGGGTGCTGGCAGGTGGGAGCACATTGGTTTTGGGATATGTGGTCGGCATGGATGGGTTTGACCGAAGGTTTCCATGCTTTACATCTCTCTGACTCTATGACTTATACTAATCTCTGTTTTTTGGTGCACCATACTGGTGAGAAAGTCCAACGGGAGCTTACAAAGACCAACAGCCCCGAGGAGTTTTCAGACATCCAACACAACAGAATAAGTTACCTAGCACAGAAAGTAAGGATTTTTTTTCCCATGCGTAAGATACTCTGGGCAGGCCCAGGAAAGAGAAACCGGGTCCATCTCCAATTCGGTCCCCAAGGCCCACTCTGTCAAACCTAACACAGTGCTCCAATATATATGAAGCCTGCAGCAGGACATTATGCAATGAGCAAGAGTGCTGTTGTCATTCTGCATTTAGGACATGCTGAAGATAATCCCACTTTGAATTTTGAGAGAAACACTGGTGTCAGATTGACCCTATGAAGAATTTACAACTGCATGCAATGTGTCCTGTTACCGATCAAAATCCTTTGAGCATTTTCACAAATATCCTCAAATGTCTCCGAAGAGATCTAAACCCTCAACTCTCTCGCACAGACGTCACGAAGCTGCACAGTCTTGTCTGAGGGGACATTATCCAACTGATGATAAAGTGTACTGACAGAGAGTGTATTCTTAGCAAAAAGAACCCACTTCTCTGTATCGGATCTATCAGTTTCCGTTAATTTTTTTTAAATCAAATCTCTAATCTGGAAAAAAAACAGAAGAAGTCTCTACGAGGTAGTCTATACTTAACGAGTTATTTGACCAAATGATATCATTGTTTCTCCCTCAAGTAACACGTGGTGGCTCAGTGGTTTGCACTGACTCACAGCACCAGGGTCACGGGTTTGGTTCCACCTTGGGTGACTGGCTGTGTGGAGTTCGTATATTCTCAACTGTGTCTGCGTAGGTTTCCTCCAACAGTTACAAAGATGTGCAGGTTCGATGAATTGGCCATTGCTAAATCGCTCATAGTGTTCCAGGATCTGTAATTGGGGCATTAATCAGGGTAAATATAAGATGGTAGGGGAATGGGTGTGGGTGGGTTACTCTTCGGAGGGTCGAAGTGGTCTTGCTGGGCCCAATGACCTGTTTCCACACTGTTGGGATTCTACTAATTCTAAATCACTCAAGCAAGGTATCCCCATCGCTGCCCACAGTTTAAACCTAGAATCCATCATCCCCGGTTGACAACCCGGTATATCAATTAGAGGGGTAAGAAACATGGTTTTGTCTGTACTGCCGTCGATCTGACGCATTGTCCTTAAAGTTTTAACAGCATTGATCATCATTAGTTTATGGCAATACTTCATAAACGTTGTCATTTTATCTCAGAACAGCAGACTTATAAGGGTTCACTTTGTCTGAGAGGGCTCAATGTCTAGCCATATTGATGCCGAGACCACAGTGGCCCAAGCACTCACATAGGATGAAAAAAACCCAATTGATTCCTTTTCATCTGGAGATCAACTCCCCAAAATCTGTGGGGCAGTTGCAATTTTGTTAGCTTGATAAAGAATCACTTATGGTGCCAAATAAAAGAGCTAAACCAGCCATTCTTTTCTAAAAATCATCTTAGATTACTTAAAGTGTGCAAACAGGCCCTTCGGCCCAACAAATCCACACTGATTCGCCGAAGTGCAACCCACTCAGACCCATTCCCCGACATTTACCCCTACATTCATTTTAATAACAGCTATCCCACCGAGGCAGGATATTGGAAATGCCTCCCATCTTTGAAGGTCTTGTTTAATTTTGTCAAACAAATGGATACAGTTCACGTTAAATAAATTATCAAAGACAGATGCAATGAATATACTGAAATAGGGAAACCACCCCAGTGACCGTTTAAAAGGAAACCAGAATTTTGCCTCAGTATCAGGTATTTCCCTAAGACCTCCCATAGGCATGGCCTCCAACCTTGTAAAATTAATCTTATTGCCCGGAAAGTCAACAAGCGAATCAATGAATTGCATCACATGAACTACCGAAATTGCGGAATTTGACAAAAAAATACAATGTAATCTTACGTGACTTCTATCCTACTTCTGGGGCAGATATGTTGGCATCCCTACGGATGGCCTCCGCCAGTCGCTCAATCCACAACGTAAGCAAAAATGGTGAAAGGTGTTAACCTTGTCGGCTGCCTGGAGAAATATTAATATTACTGGTTGGCCACACCATTCGTGAGAACCGCAGCCAGAGGATCACGGTAAAGGACTCTCACCCACTTGATAAAAACTTTGCATAGACCAAACCATTCTAATGTACAGAAGAGATCCGGCCACTCAACCCAATCAAATGCCTTCTCTCATCTAAAGAGATCATTATTCCCTGGACAGATTGTTGTTGACACTCTTGGATCATATTGAGTAAACCCTTAACATTGTAGGAAGATCTGTGGCCCTTTATAAAGCATGCTTGGTCCTCTTTGGTAACGGAAGGCAGCAAAGTTTCCACCTTAATGTACAGGTCACAGACGGGATTTTGAAACCAAAATTTAAAAGTGAGATTGGCGTGTAAGAAGCACAATCCTCCAGGGTCTACCATTCTTAAGCATCAGAGAGATATGAGCCTCTCTGAAGGATGGAGGGAGGGGTTCGTGACTGTATGAGTGACAGAACATGTTAAACATCAGTCCAGACAATTCACTCAGAAATCCGTCAGGAACGTGCACCTTTACATTCTGAAGCTGCTTCACACCCTCCTGCGCTTACAATGGTGCATTAAGGCACAACACGTATTCAGCGGTTCCTCCTGGAAGACACAGGTTCTTGAAAAATGACTCCATCTTAATCCATCTATCCTCAAAATGTTCAGGCTGAAATAATTCGGAGAAAATTCTCGGACAGGCTGCATTAATCTTTTTGGAATCGGAGGGAAGGATCCCAGTACATTCCCTAGTTTCGGTAATGGCTTGAGGGGGCGCTCATTTTCCTGGCAAGTTAGGCTAAATACTTGCCTGGCTTATCACCATGTTCAAACAGCCTTTGTTTTTCAAAAGTAAGTTCCTTCCTGGCTGTCTGTGTGAGCGTGGAATTCACTGTAGACTGAAGCGTTTTGATCCTCTGCAGATTAGGCACTGAGGGGCTATCACAGTATGCACTCTCGGCTGTCCTCAGCTGTGCCTCGAGCCAGCGTTCCTGCTCCCCCTTCTGCCGCTTCCTGATGAATAACTATTTCCTTGGCATGAGCGTTAGTAGTTTCACATAGAATGGATGTGTTACTGGTTGAATCTGCATTAATGGCTAAGAAAGATCTGAAATCTTTACAGAAATACTCAATGAACTAACTAGCCTTAAGAAAAATAAGGATCCATTCGCCAGCGTCTCAAAACTGTGAAACTGCTTCATGGTCAGAAATTGTAATTTTCCCAATTGTGCAGGATGCCACCGAATCTAAGATTGTTGCAGGGATGGAGAAGAGATCAACATTCGTGTGGCATTTAAGTGGGTGATAGGAGAAAATAACATTCCTACTTGTGATGTGGATCTTCCTCCAGACATCCACCAGCTCTCGTTCTGCACAAGAATCAACTAATTGCTTACATTATGACGAGGGTATTGGGTGATCTTTGGACATTCTGTCCACTGTGGGGTCCATAAGACAGGTGAAATCATCGACACTAATGCACCATGAGACAAGATAACTTAATTTGGAAAATGCATCTACCACGGTTTTAAGAGGGTGCGACGGGAGGCAATAACCATTCAAAATACTGTATTCTTTCCCATAGTTCAAGGGTTTGGGGATTATGAACCTCCTGTGAATGTCTAATGTAATCTAGTAATTTAACTGGAAGATTCTTCCTATCAAATATGGCTTCTCCCCTACTCCTATTATTAATAAAACGAGAAATAAACCCGATCAAATCCGCCCTGCTATAATATCAAATGGTCCTTGTCATCAAGGTGCATCTCCTGCAATAGGAAAACATCCACCCTCTCCTTCCTAAGACTAGACAGTACATTATTCCTCTTGACTGGACTATGGCTCCGCTTATTGTTCCAGGTACCCCATTTAAGCACATCATTATCCATCACACACTGGAGCAACATTTGAGCTCTAGAGAGGAAGAACTCGACTACATCACTGATCATAAATGAAAAAAGACTCAAAAAGCTTAAAAACAACACGAACTAAGACTACTACATCTATCAAGCTCTCAAAACTTTCCTAAACTAAAAACACAAAAAAAAACAAAAAATGAACCAAACTCCAAAGTGCCAATGACCCTCCCCACCACCTGCCCCCCCCCCCCCCCCCCACGCCCGTCCAGTGGGGAGGGTTACATACCGCAAAGCTTCATCTTCTGCCTGCTACCAACATGACATTCAGGGCAATTAACGACAAAAATCGGGCTTCAACTGCCCTTTGGTCGGTATTTAGTCATCACAACTACCTTTGTAACCCGCTCCAGCTTGAGTCGCTCCCCAGACACAAGCAAGGAAAGAGAAAAAGTGTAGTAATACGAATGAAGAAGTTAAAAGTGAGTACTCTACCCATCCCCGACTATAATTTAACACTGGTTAATACCAGAAAAATCCAAGAAAATTTCTTTAAGAGAGAAACGTGATTATCTAAACATCCATCTTACTTTAAAATGTCAGAAAGTTTTCGCTTTCTCTGGAGAGTCAGACAAGTGTATGGATCCATTGAAAGCAATACGGAGCACCGCTGGGTATATTAAGGAATACTGACTCCCGAGTTCCCTTACTCTTCTCTTGATATCATCCAAAGATTTTCTTTCCTGAATCACCGCCGTTGAAAAGTCCTGAAAGATCATCATCCTGGAGCCCTCGTGAATTAAAGCCATCAGATCTTTCCCCTGGTTTCTGGAAGATTCCATCTGCCTATGTTTATCCCCATAACGATTTTTCCGCACAAGGACAGGGCGAAGACGTTGGTCTGAGTCTGACCTCCGCACCATAACTCGATTAACTGTTTCAGTCTTCACCTGCCCCTTTTCAGTTTTGAACTGAAGGAATCGCTGCAGCCAGTTTTCAATAATCTCACTGGCTGAACACCTTCCATCCGGTCCAGCAAACCGACGATGTGAACATTCTTCATCCTATCCCTGTTCTCGAGGTCGTGATCATGGTCAGTTAAGGTATGGACCTGCTTTTCAAAGGCGAGGATCCTCTCCTGAAAGGAACTGATCGCGGTCTCTGTCGCTGCAGTTCAGCGCTTGGCATAATCTGTTCTGTTTCCAAGGCTGTCAAGTTGCTGCTCATGTTTTTGGAGCATGGCTGACAGCGGACCTAGCCACTCCTGAACCCTTCTTCAATCATTACTTCAATCATTTCGCATAACTTGGTGAACTCAGTGACCAAGGCCTGGTGAGTAACTGGGTCTATGGAACGAGCAGAGTGGGTTGCAGCTACAGCCTCAGGCATGTTCGATCCTTCTGACGGGTGCACTGTGTGTTGGGACTTACTCGATCCTTTCCCATGTTTTGTCATTTCCATATGATAAAACGGGATTAGTAAAGATTCTATCGCTCTTTTAGTGTTGAATTTTACGTAAATGGCTGGGATGGGTTGTGGAAGAGAACCACTTTGCCCGTGCTATGATGCAGAGCCCAGCAAAACAGACCTTCCGGATCTCCGGTATCTTGGATTCCCCCTTAATGTTTTATTGATATTATCATTTCATTTTGTATTATATTCCTGGATGTTCCGGACCGGTGTAATTTGACACCACTGTCTACATTTTCCTCTACGCTGCAAATTGCTGCCCATTCCTCGATAATCCTTGACTCTGTTGTTATTCATGAACCTTCTGTCGGTGCCTCAAAAATATTCAATATTTCTGCCTCCAACGGTCTGTGGGGAAGAGTGTTCCAAAGACACTCAGCACTTTGAGAAAACAAATATAAACTTTATGATCTGAGTGTGAGATTTTTTTGTGTCTCCTTATCTGAGAAAGGATATAATTACATTGAAAGCAGTTCAGAGATGTTTCATTTCACATATTCATGGGCTTATATTATGAAGGCTTTAACAGGGTACGCTTGGAATGAGAATAAAACATACAAGACCTTGATAAGTGTGGATTAGGTATGTACCCACTGGGTGTTTGTCTAGGCCAAATTTGTAGTCATTGTCATAGAACCTCTGCAGTGTGGAGGCAGGATATTCCGTCCATTAAGTCCGCACCGATGCACTAAACTGCATCCTACCTGGACGTGGCCCCCTACCTTATCCATGTAACCCTACATTTCCCATTACTAACCCAACTAACCGACACATCCCTGGGCACTATGGGCAATCCACTTTAAACTGCACATCTTTGGACTGTGGCAGGAAACTGGAGCACTGAGAGGAAACCCACACGGTCACGGGGAGAATGTTCAAACTCCACATAGAGGGTTGCCCGCGGTTGGTATCGAACCCAGCTCCTTGGTGATGTGAAGAAGCAGTGCCACCCACAGATCCACCATAGACCTCCGTTAGTTCTGTTAGTAACTTGTGGCTGACGAAAGAAATCTGCCTGACTTCTTATCACTGAACCTAAGCCAGTCTGAGACCTTTATCATCGGTCATATCACCAACCTGGTTTCATTTAAAATTTGTTGTGAGCAGTGGAGGATTGGGACGAGAAAAGGAAATAGTGACACCCTTCATCCTCAGTCACAAATGGAGTGAGAAGAAATTCACAAAGTGGGAATTCAGTCAAGTGGAAATCCTCTTTCCTAGAAGTTTGGGATGGCTGAATCTTTATATTATATCGAGGCTGGCTTCATCTGATTTTCCACAGAGAGGTGAATCAGGGATAATGGTGCATGGAGAGAAAAGTGCAGCTGGCATCACAATGAGATGAGCCACGATCTCATTTACTGGTGGCGTAGTGTCAAAGGGCCGAATGGCCATTCCTATCCCTCAGCCCTGTTTTCTGATGTTCCATTCAGCCCTTCGGACCTGCAAATCGAGGACACTCCGATGGTTAGGTGTAGTTTTGGAAATGTACTTGGAAAATCTAGCCTGGATCAGGAAGTGACGCTCACCCCCAATCCCTGTTTCCAGGCTTCCCATCTCTGTAACTTCTTCTCCAAATTTAAGCCATGTCCCAGACCCAGGTTCGCTGTAACTCCAGCCCCCATACCCCACCCAGAGTAAACTCAAACTAATCCTCTGCTCATCCGAATGTAGCATTACACAACACAACTTCCAGGAAAATAACCAGTTACTTTACAAAAGTATAACATGTGAAATTAATAACAGTAGGAACAACAGTAGGCTAATCGGCCCCTCAAGCTTGCCCTGTCATTTAATACGAACATGGCTGATCTACTCCAGGACTCGACTCCACTTTCTTGCCGACTCCTTGAGGAGAGTGAATGAGTTATATATACCCGCTGGGTGTTTGTATAGTCCAAATTTGCTGTCTCTCCACACCTCTCCGAGTTAGGGAATTCCAGACATTCACTACCTTCTGAGAGAAGACATCACTTTGCATCTCGACTGAAATTGATATTCCATAATCGGTATCTATGTCCTCCATTTCGGAACTCCACCCAGGAATGGTAAGAACTTCTCAACATTTACAGTGTCAACCCCTCTCTGTGTCTTGTATTTTTCAGCAGTATCACTCCTCATTCATTTAAACCCCAATGAATGATCGCCTCACGATTGTAGAGATTCTCATTAACACAAACCTTTCGTCCCAGGAACCCATCTTTTGAAACAACCCAGTTACTTATTGCACCAGCATGCTGACTTTATGTTTCATACTCAGGAAGACTCCAATCCCTTTGTACTGCTCCTTTTCTGGAAGTCCTCTCCATTAAATAACAGCCTGCCTTTGGTTCTCAGTGTCATCCACAAATTCGGATGTTATGTTGCACTCAACTCCCTCTTTCAGGCTATCAGTATAGATTGTAAATAACTGATGCCATCGGACTTAGAGCTGTGGTACTCCAGCAGATACACCTTTATCATGAAGATTCATTAATCCAGACTCTCTGATTTCTATGTGCGAACCAATCATCATCCCATGTTAATACATTATCCATCATCCTACGACCTTCTGTCATGTGTAAGAACTTTTATTTTGTAATACCTTGTGGAAAATCTCTGGAAAGCCTGGTGTCAACCAGATCCCCTTTATGAAGTCTGCTTGTTACATTCTCTGGCATCTCCAGAAATATTTTGCATGGTTTTCCAGGGCAAAGTATAATTTCCCTTTCACAAAACCACTCAGACCCTGCGTGAATCTTTTCTAAATGTCCATGCTGGCCAAGTTTTCCAAATTAAGCTCGACCCACCTGCTTTCATTTGACCCATATGCCTCAAAATGTTTCCCATTCATATGTTTGTCCAAATGAGTTTTAAATGTTGTACCTGTACTGGCATCTACCACACTTCCTCTGACAGCTCATTCCATACCCAACCATCCTCTGTGTAAAAAAGTTGCCCCTTCGTTCCTTTTAAATCTTTCCTCTTTCACCTTAAAACTGTGCCTTCTATGGCTGAACTCCCCCATGCTGTTGTTGAGATCTTGGTTATTTACCCTATCCATATCTCTCAGGATTTTAGAAGCTTTTACAATGTCACCACCCAACCTCCTACAATCCATCTGATACTAATTTCAAGAACAAGCATTTAAAGATAAGCACTGAAAATTTAAACAATATTAAACATGACAGGTAAACAATACTCAGCCCAAACTTCATATGGTGATTTGTGTTTTCTCCATGTTATAATACTAAGGCAGCATGAAACGCTTACGAGCGCCAATAAGAAGTCAAACACCTGGATTCCTTTGTAGAAAGGGGGCGATGATCTCGACAGTGAAAACGTATTTAAGGCCAGATCTATATAATGCCACATAGTCAACATTCTCCCTCCTGGCCTCCCTATGACCTTGTGTGGTTGTGTCTTCTTTATCTTGCACTCAATAGAGAGAACCCCTTTCTCCATTCACACCTTAATGTAAACCCATTTTACATCATCCACTCGTTCAGCAGTGCGAAAAGCCCGTTTATCTTTGCCGCACCCTCTTTTCCCTGTCATCCATCCCCCATTTCTGACAAGGGATTAAAAATCCCAGGTTCCAATCCTTTTCAGTTCTGAAGAAGTGTCACATTGGGCTTGAAGTGTTAATGCTTTTTCTCTGTCTCTGCAGATGCAGACAGAACTGGTGAGTTTCTCCAGAAATGAATAGGCACAGAACAAATTTTCACTAAAACAAATAACTATGGATACTGGAAATAAAAATACAAAAATTGCTGGAGAAACTGGGAGCTTTGTAAAGGGTCACTGGACCTGAAAGTTTAACTCTGCATTCATTCCAGAAGATGCTGCAACATTTTCAGTAATTTCTTCAGCAATTTCTGTTTTTGGACTATTTCCAAAGAAGGGTGTCAATGATGCTCAAACATCCCGTCCAACCTGGAGCGCCGTACACTAGGGACTGAACGATAATGCATGGTGCACAAGTTCCTACATTCTAAAACTGCATAAGACTGACATCACTGACACTACAGAGCTCTTAATCATGGTCAGGGAGAATAACAGAGGGAAGCACATTCATTTCAAATACCGAAGTTGACATTGTGGAAAAGAAACTATTTAGATTATTACCTTAAATGGATTGAGATAAAGTAACAAATTGGAGGTGTGACACCAGAGAGATGCTCTCAGCAGAATGAGAATATGAAAATGGAAGTGTTACCGCATCAGAAACCAGGTTAGGTCACTGAATACAGGGCTGATGCCAAGGTCGGAATCACGTGCACCGAAACCTGTTGACAACCCACACGTGACTGGTTGCATTCCGAACAGTTGAAATAACTTCTGATGGTGAAGGGGAAATGATCCCAAGACTAACAGATCGGATCTAAGCTCTGCCGTCCTGCTAAATCCAAACATAAATGTCGATGGATTATTAAACAATTTAATGGAGCAGAGGACGCCATAACTATCCTCATCCTAAATATCGGAACGACTCTAAATCAGTGAAAAAAAGTCAAGGATATGGTGTCTGCACTACCCTCAGCCAGAGGGTGTTGACTGGATGATCCAACTCACACTCATCATGATGCCCACAGATTCACAGTTGCCAGTCTTCAAGCAATTCGATTTTGTGTATGTGACATGAAGAAACAGCTGGACACAGTAGATACAACAAAGGCCCTGAAACCATTCCTGCAATGGGACTGAAGACTTGTGCTGCACAACAAGCTGCGTACCTGGGGAAGCTGTTTCATTCCAGATCCAACTCTGACACCTCCCTGTGGAAAATTACTCAGCTATGTCCAGTCCCCGAAGAGGAGAACAATTACAATCTGACCAATTACCACCTCGAACTCCCATCACGACAGTCAAATTGGTGGGAATTCTTTTGGACAGAGCTGTCAAGAAGTACTGAAATAACCTGCTCAGTGTGGTTTCCGATAGGTCCCCATGTGGAGATGGTGCTGTTGTGGAAATATCATTGGATTACGAATCCAGACCAGGTCAATGTTCCAGCAGCTGGTGGAAGTTAGAAACAATTAATAAAATATTGAGTCCGAAAATCTGGTGTCAGTAATAGTGATCTTGTGTCCAATGTTGATTGTAAACATCGATCTACTTCCCCAATGTACTTTCAGGAAGTGAATCTCCAGTGCTTTCCTAGTCTGGCCTAAAAGTGATTCCAGACGCACAGACATGTGATCAACTCTTCAATGGTCTCTGAATCGGCCAAGTAAGACACTCAATCGTATCAAACTGCTCTGAGATCTTAAAGGATAAAACCGGACAGAATACCTGGCACCAGCGTTGTTATCAGAAAAGGGAATGGGAAACGCAGTCCTATCGATCCTGCAGAGGCCTCCTTCCTAACACCTGAGAGCTTGTGACAACATTTACAGAGCTTTCCCACATACTGCACAGAAACATCGGGAAAGGACGAGGTCATTCAATACGTTGAGCTTTCCTCATGCTACTTCAGGGCCGAACATCTCCTCAATGCAGTTTTCCCCATACAATGCTCATATCCCAAAATATGTTTAAACATTGTGAAACATAAAACGAGAACGGATGTACTGCTTTCGGCCCATCAAGTTTGCTTCTCTATTCAATATACACGCGGTTCTTTGATAACGCTTGTGTATTAAGTACGATTTGACTGTTTTCTTTAAAGTGAACTATCATCCCTGCTTCCAATCTGTCTCACACTGTCAGAGTTTGATATATTTCGTCGGGCTGGTGAAGCCAGAAACAGGGCGATAGTGGACTTAAACGTGTGGCTGGGGAACTAGCACAGGAAGCAAGGATGTAAATTCATGGATCACTGGGGTATTTTTTGTGGTAAGCATAAATTATACAAGAGAGACGGTTTGCACCTTAATAGGTTGGGGGACCAGCATTCTCGCAGGCAGGTTTGCTAATACAACACAGCTGCATTTATACTAAGTACCTGGGGGGAGGGGACAAACTGGATGTTTGAGAAGGAAATTGAAGGGAAAGTTAGAAAAGGCGAAGTCAAGAAAGTCAACTGTATCAATGAGGCAGAAAACTCAAAATGGGATCATGCTGTAAGGTTGAGTGAAATAGAAGTTTTTGGGAAGGGTGAGGATAGTAACAAAATTAAAAATACTATATATGAATGCACGAAGCATTAGAAATAAGATGGATGAGCTTGAGGCTCTTTTGGAAATTGGCAGATACGATATTGTGGGGATAACTGAGATGTGGCTTCAAGTGGACATGGCCTGGGAAATGAATACTCAAGGCTACACGTGCTATCGTAAGAACAGTCTAACGGGCAGAGGGGGTGTGGTGGCTTTGTTGGTAAGGGATGATATTCAGTCCCTTGCACGGGGCGACCTAGAATCAGGGGATGTTAAGTCAGTATGGATAGAGCTTAGAAATTCTAAGGGTAAAAAGATATAAAACAAAACATCAGTCACTGACACCAATCTCGACTTGTCTGATATAAACCAGACCGACAGTCCCTGACACCAATCTCCCCCTGTCTTATATCACATCTTTTCTTCCCTTTTCTTCGCTTTCTACATTCATACAGTCATCGTGCATACAAGCACAATCTTTGGTCCAACTTGTCCATGCCGGCCAGGTTTTCCAAACTAAACTATTCCCATCTTCTTGCATTTGGCCCATATGCCTCTAAACGGTTCCCATTCACATGTTCATCCAAATGTCTTTTAAATGTTGGAGCTGTACTTGCATCTGCCAGTCTTCCTCTGGCAGCTCATTCCATAAGCACGTCACCCTCTGTGCAAAAAAAAAATCCTTCTTCCTCCCTTTTAAATCTTCCCTCTTCCACCATAAACCTATGGCTCTATCAGTTACTTTACCTATCCTGTGGAAAAGACCTTGGCTTTTCACCCTGCTCAAGTTTCCCCTGATTTTGTAAATTACTATAATGTCACCCCAAACTCCTACAAACCATCTGATATTAACTTCAAGAACAAGCAATTAAAGATAAGCACTGCAAATTTGAAACAATGTTAAAAGTGACAGGTAAATAACGCTCAGCCCAAACTTCATCCTGTTATTTGTTTTCTTCTTTATGTTACAGAACGAAGGTAGCATGAAAATCTTAATAGTGCCAATAAGCCGGCAAGCACCTGAATTCCTTTGCCTGACGGCAGTGATCTCTACAGTGGAAATGTATCTCTGGACAGATCTATATAATAACACATGTTCAACATTCTCCCTCCTGGCCTCCGTATGACCTCATGTGGTTGTGTCTTCTTTATCTTGCACTCATTAGAGAGAACCCCTTTCCCCCATTCACATCGTAATTTAAACTCATTTTATACCATCTTCTCTTTTCACCACTGCTAAAAGCCTGTTCATCTGTTGTCACACCCTCTTTTCCCTGTCACCTACCCCCCACCTCTGTGGCAAGGAACTAAAATGCCCAGTTTCCAATCCTTTTCAATTCTGAAGGGTCACACTGGACTTGAAAAGCTAACTCTGTTTCTCTGTCTCTGCAGATGCTGCCAGACCTGCAAAGTTTCTCCAGAACTTTCGCTGGACACGAAAGATGAACTCAGCTTTCACTTGACAAGATGCAGCCAAACCTCCTTAGTTTCTTCAGCAATTTCTGTTTTTGAACATTTTCCAAAGACGTGTGTTGAATCTGCTCAAACGCCCTATCCAGCAGAGAGCGCTGAACATTGGGAAGTGAACAAAAACGCAACGTGCACAAGTTCATTGGCTCTGAAATGACATAAGGCTGGCATCACTGACACGACCGAGGTCTTAGTCATGGTCAGGGAGAAAAACATAGGAACAAACATTCACTTCAAACAAAGAAGATGTTATGACGGGAAAGGAAATGATTCAGATTAATATGTTAAAGGATCTGAGTAATGTAACATATTGGAAGCATGACATCAGGGAGAGACCCTCAGCAGAATGAGATTATGAAACTGGATGTGTTTGCACATCAGAAACCAGGTTAGTTTACTGAGTACAGGGTTGATGGATGAATGGGTATGGGTGTGAATTGGGGGAAAGTCAGTAGAATTGATTTGCAGATATTGCAGCTCACACAGGGTTTTCAGCCGCAGCAGAATTGCATTCAAACACAATCAATAACTTTCCCCCCAGGGTAATGCATCGCTCTCCCATTATCATCAAGCCGAGTGATGGTTTAGTGCCGAGTTTCGGTGAACATGCCAGAGTCAGAACCATGTGTATCTAAACCTGATGACAACCCATTAAAGCTACCGCAACTGACTGGTTACATTCCAAACAGCAGGTCTACCATCTGATGGAGAGGGGGAAATGATCCCAAGACTAACAGATAAAATCCGAAACTCTGCAGTCAAGGCACATCCAGTCATCAATGTCGATGGACTAATAAACAACTTACAGGAGGAGAGGTTGACACAAATATCCCCAGCCCTGTATATCAGTGTGAAAGACAAGGATGTAGTATCTGCACCATCCTCAGCCAGAAGTGTTGAGTCGATAATCCACCTCACCCTCGTCATCACAAATGCCAGTCTTCAACCAATTCGATTCGTTGCACGTGACATGAACAAAACAGCTGAACACAGTAGATATGACAAAGACAATGGGCCCTGACACCATTCCTGTAATGGGACTGAAGATTGTGCTGCACAACAAGCCGTGTCGCTGGGGAAGCTGTTTCATTCCAGCTCCAACTCTGACATCTGCCTGACCACGTGGAACGTTCTTCAACTATATCCAGTCGCATAACAAGGGAATGACTACAGTCTGACCATTTACCACACCTCAATCCCGTCGGGATAGTCGCATTGGTGGGAATTCTTTTTGACAGAGCTGACAAGCAGCACATGAATAATGTACTCAGTGTGGTTTCTGATAGGTCCCCCTGTGGAGATGGCGTTGTCGTGCAAATATCGCTGGATTACTGATCCAGACCAAGATAATGCTCTGGCAGCTGGTGGACGTTGAAAACAATAAAGAAAATATCGAGACATAAAATCTGGTCCAGTAATATTGACCTTGAATCTAATGTCCATTGTAAACATCTGTCCCTTCCCCAATGTACTTTCAGGAAGTGAATCTCCCGTGCTTCCAGGTCTGGCCTACAAGTGTCTCCTGACAAACAGACATGTGATAAACTCTGCAATGGTCTCTGGAAAGGCCAAGCAAGACACTCAATTGTATCAAATTGCTCTGAGTTCTTAAAGGATAAAACCAGACAGAACACCGGCAATGAGCTTTGGAGAAGGGAACAGGAAAAACTATCCTTTCACCCAGACAGATCCTGCCTTCCTAATGTTCAAGAGCTTGTGAAAACAATGACAGAGCTTTCCCACAGACTGCACAGAAACATCAGGAAGGAAGCAGGGCATTAGACACGTCTAGCTTCCCTGTTCTAGCACATGGAGACAAGTTTACTGTTATAACCCTGGTTAATGCATTCTTCAGAAACTCATCAATTCCTGTCTTATGCTGCTCAATGATTGACCATCCAACCCATACAATCACAGAAGCACGGACTCTGTACTGTCAGAAATACAGCATGACCTACATTAGTCCCACTTTCCTATACGAGACCCATAGCCATTATGTTATGGCACTTCAAGGGCACGACCATGTATTTATTAACGGTTGTGAGGTTACCTGTGCCAACTGCCATCTCAGGAAGTTCATTCCTGACCCCAACAGCCTCTGGATGAAAACCAATCCTCAAATCCTCACTAAACATCAAACCCTTCAATCTAAAATGGTCCTCCCTTCTTCTTCGCCCTTTGACTGGAAGGAACAGCTGCTGTCTATCCATCCTGTCCATGCCCCTGGTAAGCTTATCCTTCTGAAGCACGTCCCTCTCAGCCTTCTCTGCTTCAAAGTAAACAACCCGACATGATCTACTCCAGACAAGGGAACATCCTGGTGAATCTCCGCTGCAATCACATAATTTCTGTAATGTGGCTCCCAGAACTGAACATAGTATTCCATTTGGACTAACCAAAGTTGCACAAAGCTCGTATAATCTGTGCCTCCATGAATAGAGTCTATGTTTATGGTCGCTATGATTTGTCAACTTGGGCATTAACCTGTTTAATCGCATTCAGGGACATTAGATTAGATTACTTACAGTGTGGAAACAGGCCCTTTGGCCAAACAAGTCCACACCGACCCGTCGAAGCGCAACCCACCCATTCCCCTACATTTACCCCTTTACCTAACACTACGGGCAATTTAGCATGGCCAAATCAACTAACCTGCACATCTTTGGACTGTGGGAGGAAACCGGAGCACGGGGAGCAAACCCATGCAGACACAGGGAGAATGTGCAAACTCTACACAGTCAGTCGCCTGAGTCGGGAATTGAACCCGGGTCTCTGATGCTGTGAGGTAGCAGTGCTAACCGCTGTGCCACCGTGCCGCCCAATATGTGCAGGAACATCCTCTGAGCTTCCTAAACTTCTTTGAGTCCTCCCCTGTCTGGTTGCTTCTTCCAAAGTACATCACCTCATATTTATCAGGGTTACATTCCATCGGCCATTGACCCACCCATTTCATTATTCCATCTGTATCTTCCTGTAATATAAGGCCTTCTTCCTCACTGCCAACCAACCAGCCAAACTTTGTGTCAAACGCAAACTGATTAATCACACTCACCCCAATCTCTTCCATATTCATAGCTGCATCATTTATCAATACTACAAATAATAAGGTTAAAAATCATAAAATACCAGTTTATAATCCAACAGTTTTATTCGGACGCACTAGCTTTCTCAGCGCTGCTTCTTCATCACGTGATCATGCTCTTCGAAAGATCGTGCCTTCAAATAAACTGTTGGAATATCATCTAGTGTTTGTAACTTTTTAAACTTTGCCCAAGCCAGTCCAGCACTGGCATCTCCGACTCACAAATAATTTGGGACACAGCACTGATCCCGTTGTTACACAATTGGATACTGGTCTCCAGTCAAACAAAAAGACTTCTACCAGCAGACCTTCTGTCTCATGCCACTAAGTTGATTTGGATGCAACTTGGCAAGTCACTAATGAGTCCTACCTGTTCCTTGGTTATTCTGTTCCACTTGATGTATTTGTAGAATATCTGGGGATTCTCCCTAATCTTGCCCTGCCAGCAGGTTTCCATGTCGCTGTGTTTGTCAGTCCTCTTCAAATGAAGAATTGCCTTCTTATTGCAGTCTGAAATGGTCTATCATTTACCTGCCATTATTTGCCTTAACTGTAGAGTAGACAGGCAGAGAAAAATCCTGTTTACTTCCATCTTCTCATATGTTTAGTAACTTTTCTAAATTTCACTATGATCACCTCTCATTCTTTGAAACTCTAAAGAACACAGGCCGAGTTTCCACATCAGGCAATCTCACTATCTGAGGGATTAATCTGGAGACTGTCCATTGCACATCCTCCATGGTCAGTATATTCTTTCTCAGATTGAGATACCAACACTGGACTCAATACTCTATGTACAGTTTCATTAGCAAGCTGTGAAACTGCTTCAACATGACCTTCCGACTATGTTCTGATTCATTTAAATGAAGGCGAACCTGACTTTAACTTTCCACTTCTATGTATTTCTCCAATTACCATTTACATTACTTTATTTATGAATTCACTGCATGAGTTCTGAAAAAAAAGCCTTCTGAAAATCGATCTATGCCATTTCTATGTTGCAATAAACAAGTTCTAATCGTTCTGAAGTTTGTCAAATATGAACATTCTGTCAGACTCTGTCAGTGCATTCTGATTCTCTCCAATGTTGCTGTTAATTTAGGAATATCCAATATCTGACCCTATATAATAAATTCCATCAGTTTCCCTACAGATGTCAAGTTAATCGGTCTGCAGTTCTCCACACTATCTCTTCTTCCCTTTGCAGTTGTTTGAATCCCTCCCATCCATCTACAATGCTTGGAACACATTTACTAACTTCCAGCCTCTGCGGAATGGACAGGGAAAATAAAACAGTCATCGACAGCACCATTAATGCGTCTATTGCTGATTTATTTCTAATGTTTTGATCCGAAGTACAACTGGCTCATTATAGTTAGCAATGCTTAATCCAGCTACAATATTACGATGCTAGCCTTCAACAACTGCCTTGTTACTGATATGAATTGAGTTTTTGTCTTAAGTTCCACAAGTTCCATGTGATCACTTAGTATTTCTCAGCGATTTTCCTATGTGATGACAGATGCAGAGTAACTGGCTGCTTTCTTCGTCATTTCCCTGTTCTCCACAATAACCTCTCCTCTCCCAATTACAAAATTCCACATTTGACCTTGCTTTTATTTTGTTTTCTTTGCAATACAGATTGTAGATTTATGTAGTCTTTATGTTCTTCTTTCACAGAATCGTTAAAAGCCCACAGCATGGAAAAGGCCCTTGGGCCCAACAAGTCCATCCTGCCCCTCCGAAGAGTAACCACCCAGACCCATTCCCATCCGATTCTACATTTTGAGAGTGATACAGCAAATCTCACATCGATTAACACTTTGGGCAAATAAGCATGGCCAATTCACCTAACGTGTAAATCTTTGGACTGTGGGAGGAAACCGGAGCACCCGGAGGAAACCCACGCAGACACGGGGAGAATATGCAAACTCCACACAAACAAATTTCTGAGAATTTTCCGGTTTCCACCATGTCTAAAATTCTTCTGAAATCACTTCCTACGATTAATATAATCTTTAATTTATCATGTTAGCCTTCATTAAGTCACTTGCCCTTTCCTTGGTGATTCTATCTTAAAGAAGTAGACATTTTATTTCACACATTGCAGTATTTCTGCAGAGCTTCTGGTCTTGACCAGGTGTATCCAAGAACAGAGCAAAAGACGAGAGAAGATATTGCAGGGGTCCTGGCTGATCTTTTTGCATCATCGCTGGCCACGGTGGAGGTCCTGGAAGACTAGAGGGTAGAGAACGCTGTGCCCTTGTTCAAGGAGAGCTGCGAAGAAGAACCTGTGAACTGTAGACCAGTTAGCTTAACAACTGTAACAACTTGAGAAGGTTCTGAGAGATAACATATACATGCATTTGAAAAGACACGGATTCATAAGGACCAGTCAGCACTGCTTTGTGGATTGGATATCATGGCTCACAATTCTTTAGCGTTCTTTTGAAGAAGTGACCTGGAATGTTGATGAGGTTAGGGTGGTAGACATAGTCTATCTAGATTTAAGAAAGGCCTTTGATAAGGTTCCACATGAGAGGCTGCTCTGAATGGTTCGATAGCATGGAATCCAGGGGACTCTGGCAAATTGGATATCCAATTGGCTTGATGGTAGAAAGCAGAGGCTAATACTGGAAGGATGCTTGTGGAACTTGAGGTCTGTGACTATTGGAGTGTCTCAGGGGTTGGTGCTGGGCCTATTACTGTTTGTTATCTATATCAATGATTTGGATGAGAATGTGCAAAGCATGATTAGTAATTAGGCTGATGACAGTAAAATAGGCAGGACTGTTAAAAGTGAGGTAATCAGAAATTGCAGCAGGATCTTTATCAGCTGGGAAAGTGGGCTGAGAAATGGCAAATTGAGATTAACATATGGGATGTTGCTTTTTGAAAAGTCAAATCCAGGTTGGAATTTCGTGGTGAATGTTAGACCCTCAAGAATTGTAGTGGAACAGGGGGACATTGGTGCTCAGATCCGTGGTTCTCTGAAAGTAGTTGAACGTAGACAGGGCAGTGAAAAAGGCTTTTGGCACACTGGCCTTCATCAGTCAGGGCATTGATTATAGACGTTCGAGAGTGATAATGCAATTGGACAGGACGCTGGTGAGACATGCACTTGGAGTATTGTGTTCGGTTTTGTTCACTTGCCATAGGAAGGATGTGATTAAATTGGAAAGAAGACAGAAGAAATTTACAAGGATGTTGCCAGTACTCAATGGTCTGAGTTGTAGGGAGAGTTAGTAGAGGCATTTTCCTTTAAGTGGAAGAAACTGAGGGGAAATCGTATAGAAATGTATAAGATCATGAGATGCGTCAATAAGGTGAATGCACTCATTCTTTTTCCCAGTTTTGAGAATCAAAGACTAGAGAACATCAGGTTAGAGGTGAAAGAATAAAAATGATCCTGAGTGCCAAGTTTTTTTACGCAGAGGTTAGTAGACATATGGAATTAGCAGACAGCAGGTGGTTGAGGCACATACATTAACAACATTCAAAAGGCTTTTAGACAGATACGCAGATAGGAAAGATTTAGAAGAATAAGGGACATAGGCAGGGAAATGGAATTAGCATGGATGGACATTTTGGTCGACACGGACCACTTTGGTGCAAAGGGCCTGTATCCAACCTACAGGACTCCATGATTCTAATACTCTAACGACAATTTCGTGTCTAGCACACCGTGTTCAAACATTCGAGATTGTATGCAGGCGCCGTGTAAAATGCAGTATATTAACCTCTCTAGTCCTCAGAGCAAGGTTATTAATGAGTCCTTCTGACCACAGAACACCAAATCCAAAATAACCTGCTCTCTTGTTTGAGTCACAACATACTCTTCAACCAACCTGTTATACGCTTATGGAATTTACTTTTCACAACATTAGCAGTCACTTAGTTAACGCTGTTTAGATGCAATTTGAGATCATGCAATAATACAATATTTGCATCTCTAATTTACGGAGCATATAATGCACAGAATTTGCCCGAGAGCAAATAATACACTAATACACTAACACTTGCTTCTCCTTCCTATGTGTAAGATCTACCCAAACTGATGCTGTGGAAGCTGAGGGACAGGGTCTGTGGAGTTATTAGTGATAGACCTGAACAAGCCATTCTGGGATGGTCACCTCGACGCTGACATGGTCTGAAGAAATGACCAGTGTCACAGGACAAGCATCAATATCCTCCCCACTCTGCCAGGTTAACTTCAACCGTACTCTCTCTGCGCCCTCACACTCACGACCTGTTATAGCACCTATCCCCTAACAAGGCTAATATTTTATCTCTAAATAAGGCTCAGGCACTACCACTCTCACTATTGAATTCAGCACCTACCATCCCCCCTCCCCCCCCCCCCACCACCCCGCGCACTCTCTCCCTCCACTATACTCCCAACACTAAGAACACTGTTCAAAGTTTGGGAGAAGATTTGTAGCTCGGGTGCTCGTTGTGGTGGTTCTGTTCGCCGAGCTGGAAATTTGTGTTGCAAACGTTTCGTCCCCTGTCTAGCTGACATCCTCAGTGCTTGGGAGCCTCCTGTGAAGCGCTTCTGTGCAGTTTTCTCCTGCATTTATAGTGGCCTGTCTCTGCCGCTTCCGGTTGTCAGTTCCAGCTGTCCACTGTAATGGCCGGTATATTGGTTCCAGGTCGATGTGTTTGTTGATAGAGTCTGTGGATGAGTGCCATGCCTCGAGTAATTCCCTGGCTGTGAACACCAACTAGCCACTAAACGACACGACCAGCTATCCTTAGTAGCTACACACACAGACGACAAGCAATATAAAGTCGACTGGGACATCACTACTATTATTGGACAAGCCAAACAGATAACAGCCAGGGAATTCCGAGAGGCATGGCACTCATCCACAGACTCTATCAACAAACACATCCACCTGGACCCAATATACCGGCCACTACAGCAGACAGCTGGAACTGACAACCGGAAGCGGCAGAGACAGGCCACGATAAATGCCGGAGAAAACAGCACAGAAGCGCTTCACAGGAGGCTCCCAAGCACTGAGGATGTCACCTAGACAGGGGACGAAACGTTTGCAAGACAAATTCCCAGCTCGACGAACAGAACCACAACAACTAATAACACTGCATGGATACAACACTGTGAGCTGTCTCCCTCCGAACACCTCACTATTCCCCCCACCCTCCACCTGCACCGGCATTAACACAGGGACACACACTCC
Source organism: Chiloscyllium punctatum (assembly GCF_047496795.1). Classification (NCBI taxonomy): domain Eukaryota; kingdom Metazoa; phylum Chordata; class Chondrichthyes; order Orectolobiformes; family Hemiscylliidae; genus Chiloscyllium; species Chiloscyllium punctatum. Next base: position 37,034,550 of record NC_092751.1, on the reverse strand, counting down.
CACCACCACTCCCTCCCCCCCTTTCTCCCATTCCCGCAGAAACGGTCTGTAATAGGAGAGAAAGGGCCAAGCCAGATGGTGGAGCACCCGATATCTGATCCGCCTTCACCCTCCCCCCCAACCATGTGGGGAGGACCCTGGTATGAGCCAGAGAAGACCGGGACGTGTCGTATGGAGATTCCTCGACATCCATGTCCCTCCAACTGAGTAAAAAAACAATGTTCAGTGAAGGGCAATTCGCACTTTAACCATTCTGTCTGTTCTCACAATTGTCTCCCTCCCAAAACAACAAACAACTCATTGCAGAGCGATCCAGACACAAAAATATTCAGAGACATATGTAAATACGCTAATGTACTGTCACTCATCGTACATACACGGAGATAGAACCGCACACGTGTAGTGGCATACGGAGACAAATACATTTGCACACAAATAGACACAAGCATAAGTAAAACTCACAGGCTAATACACAGATGAACCGATGTCAGCACATAAATACACAAACACACAGATACATGAACAAACATACACAAGTGCACATACAGACTCACAGAGACACAGACACTAGTGCTTATAAGACAGAGATAGATAGGTTTTTGATGAATAAGCATGTCAAGAGTTACGGAGAGTAGTCAGGAGAATGATGTTGAGAAATCTCTAATCTCTCTGGCATTCAGAGTCGATGGGCCGAATGTCCTAATTCTGCATTTTTAATGCTCGCGCGGTGTCATGCTATCAGTTATTCTCTTCCTGGGACAGGAACAGGGAATGAGTTTAATACATATTTGATTGAAAAGGGTCAATGGTCCTATTGGACAGGTTTAGAGGGCTGAATGGTTTATGTCTATGCCTAATTATTATGTCCTTGTATTTCAAAAAAGGTGGCGATTTCATGTTAGGTTAACACAGTTTAAAATAACAGGTTCCACACTGAAATAAGGTCGCCCCTTTAATTTTAGTGGTGTACTCTTGGTAGGGTCCTCTTCCTCAGGGAGCAGTGAAGACTCGGTTTTTGAAGATATTCAAGGCTGACCTCGACTGATCTTTGCTGGACAGGAGAGTCAATATTTATTGGGAACAGACAGGAGATGGATGGTCAATCACAATCGGATCAGTCAGGAGTATTCTGACTGGTGGCGCCGAATGGACAACTACTTCCCCTACCCCATGTGTTGTTCCTCAATCCACCCTTCGATGCGCTAACAGAAATATACTGCTGGCCCTACCCAATGTGTTGTTCCCTCAATCCACCCTCGATGCTGTTACAGGGATATACTGCTGCCACTACCCTATGTATTGTGCCCTCCATCCACCCCTCGAAGCTGTGACAAAGATAGGGGGCCATCTCATTTAGCCAGTCATTATCGTTACCATGAGACTGGAGGAGTATATTATCCCTATTTAATAAGTTACAGAGGAAAATAGAACGAATCATTTTAGCTCATTGAGTACATTATACTGCACAGGACGTCATGTAAACATCTGAGCTGTTACACAGGAAGCTATTGCTAACAGGAAATAGAGAGTAGCGATAAATGCTTATTTTCACACAACAAAGCTGTAACTGGTGGAGTGCCTCAGAGATCACTATGGGATCATCAACAATCAGTACCTGGACCAAAGATCTGGAGGAGGGGTCTGAATATATCAAAAGCCCAATTAGCTTAAACACCAAGCTGGTCATCCAGTATGTCATCAAATGGAGGTCGTGTGTGATCAATGACATATCGGCAAAGGGAGATTAGTGAGCAAACCTTCACCAGATATAGCATAATGTGAGTTGTCTATTTTGGATGGAAGGATAAAACAATGGTAAACAATTTAAGTGGAGAGAGATTGCAGAACTCTGAGATACAGACCGTATGCATAATCCTGCTACACGAATCAGATGTAGTTAGTCTGCACTTGCTGTAAGTGATTTGGAAGCTAAGTGGAATGATTGTGTTTCTGGCAAAGAGTACCAGGTTTAATCAGGAATGTTTTACTGCATCTGTACCGGTAAAAGTGAGGAGTGCAGATGCTGGAGATCAGAGTCGAACAGTGTGAGGCTGGAAAAGCACAGCCAATCAGGCAGCGTCTGAGGAGCAGGAAAATTGGCGTCACGGGTATAAATCTTTCATCAGGAATATGACCGAAACATCGAGTCTCCTGTTCGTTGGGAGTGCCTGACCTGTTGTGGTTTACCAGCATCACATTTTTCACGTCTACGTCTGTACAGGGCGTTGCTAAGACCACATCTGGCACATTATGTGCAGTTTTGATCCCTTAACCTAAAAAAAGTTCTTGAAGCTTATGAACAATGTTTTGTTCACACTTTTCTGGAATGAAGGCCTTTTGTTTTGAAACACTATCAATTTTAGTCTTAGATGAGAAATCCTTTAGAAGCATACTCAATTTTGAGAAAAATAAGTGGGATGCACATTTTCTCTTCTCAGGGAGACAAAAACTATGGAATAAACATTAAGAATAAAATGCATTGATTTTAGCACAGATATTATGAAAACATCAGCCGATTTTTAAAAATTAAGCATATGCATACCAACAAATCATCAAATTATAAAGCAGGAATTTTCTCTTTTGCTAATGAAAGGCACTGTGTATAACAACAGCAATGATGCATTTGCATATCGTCCATTATGATCCATTCCAGAAACCGTTCACGACGAGCGCACACGGCCCAGTTTGGTGTTCAGTTGATATGATTGCATGTTTCAACACAGAGAGGGAGAACAATGTTCCCTGCCTGAGAAGCAGCAGCCGACGGATCCCTCTATCTTTTTTTGTTCCAACTGGCAACAGTAAATCTCTGACTCACCTCTACCTGATGAGTCGTGGAATATTCCTGATGAGAGGTTCATTGGAATCTCTCTCCCATCTGAAGCAAAGGGAATTCAGCTAAATCCAACTATTCTGGGGAGAAGTCACATCACAAGTAGCTTGCCTGAGCACAATGGGTGGCACAGCGGCTCAGTGGTTAGCACCACTACCTCCCAGCACCAGGGTCCTAGGATTGATTGCAGCCTCGGGCGACTGTCTGTGTGGAGTTTGCGTATTCTCCCCGTGTCTGTGTGGATTTCCTCCAGGTGCTCGGGTTCATTCCCACTGGTCCAAAAATGTGCAGGTCAGGTGAATTAGCCATGCTAAATTGCCCGTAGTGTTCGGTGCATTAGCCAGAGGGAAATGGGACTGGATCAGTTAATCTTGGGAGGGTCGGTGTGGACTTGTTGTGCTGAAGGGCCTGTTTCCACACTGTAAGGAATCTAAACTAATGACTTCAGAGGACCGAATAACATTTGGGACAGTCTGTCATCTATCCATTTGTTATGAGTTCAACTATTATGAAACTCTAGAAAGCTTTCATTCTTCTGTTTGTCTTAAGATCTGTGTGTGTGTGTGTTTCACATTATTCTAGATGAGCCAGGCTGACATTTATAGCATTAGCCATATCACTAAACTTTGAAATTTGTTGTAATAAGTGGAGCAGTGTGACAGCAAAATGAAACACTGACCCTACAATATTGATTGGACCACGAATGACAAATTCTAAAAGGGCTGTTCAAGTGGGAGTTCCCTTCCCCAGAAGTTTGTGGTGCCTGGATGTTTACATTTATTCAAAGTTGTGTCTGTTAAATATTTGGTAGACAAGTGATTGTAGGAAAATGGTGCACGTGCAGAAGAAGTACTGCTGAGACCACAATGAGATCAGCTACGATCTTAGTGCGTGGCAGAGCAAAGACAAAGTGCCTAATGGCCCACTCCTGCTCCTCAGTCCGATGTTCCTTTATTCCATTCAGTCCCTCACAGGAGTAGACAGAGGCCAATTGCTCGAAATACCTGGTCCACAGTAATACAGGATCTCCTTCTGTCCCTCACAATTGTCACACAAGGTTTGGCGTGGGTTGAAAAATGTTAATTCAAAACCCAGGCTGGGCTCAAAAGACGCCTCTGGTCTATTAATAGAGTGTCTCCTCTCTGCAACTTGTGCTTCATTTGTTGGTCATGGTGCAGATCCAGATTCACTGTGAATACAGTCCCCATACCTGACCCTGAAATGACTCATAAAATGCTTTGCTCTCTGTAACTGTAACATCCAATAACGGAATGTTCAGGAAAATTACAACCATTAACTTCCTAATTACAGAATATGAGAGCATAAGGAACAGGATCGGATGGTAATTCGGATGGCCAGGCCTGCCGTGCCATTGTATAAGATTATGGATGATCCACTGTTGTTATCAACTCTGCTTTATTTCCCAATTTTTCACATCCCTCAATTCCATGGCAGGTAAAAAAAAACCCACCTACCTCATCTGTAAATACTTTCAGCGAAATAGCTCCCCGAACTCTCTTGACCAGATAATTTCTGACATTCACCGTCCTCTGTGAGAATGTTACACGCCCCAAACATACACAATAACCTATTTGTATGTTCAAAAGAGTGAACACAGCAGCTCATGTAAGAGTGACAGACCCTGATATCAAGGCAGGAGTTGACTCAGAATGGGATCAAGAAAAGTTGACTAAATTAAATTTAATAGGAATCAGCCACAATCTCTCCCCTGGGGGTCAGCCATCGCACAGAGGAAGATGTTCATGGTTGTGGACATCAATCCTTTCAGTCCCGGGACATCCTTACACGAGATCCTCAGGGTAGCTTCCTCGACACAATCATCTTCAGCTGCGTCATAAATGTCCTTCCCCATCATTACATCAGAAACGGGGATGATCACTGAAGATCACACAATGTTCAGAATATTTTCCCCCCTCATCTCCTGAAGCAGTCTGTGTCCATGTGCAGCAAGGCCCGGACAGCATTCCAGTTTGTGCTGTTAAACTGTCGGCAAAATTTATGTAATAGCAGGGCCAGACATTGCACATTTCCATAGTTAAAAGAGGAGCTCATTCAGCATCTCAAGCTGGTTACACATGAATATGAGCTAGCATTCAGCCCATCAAATTTACTGAACTGGATGAGTGGCAATACATTCAATATTTCTGCCTGTTACATAGGAAGAGGAGGGGTCTGGTCAGCACATCGAACTTTTAAACAGGAACAGGTGGAGCCAAAACAGTCTCGAAACTGTTCCACGGGACCAGGAAGAGGCCATTCAGCCTCGCCAAGGCTTATAGAGGAACAGGAGGATGCCACTAATGTTCCAACATGACAAATCACAGGAGTAGATCTTGATGTTTATCGTGGCTCCATTGTCTGTGGAACAATGGCTACTTTAACGTGGTTTGCTGGCAGTGAGGAGGGAAGCGAGATGTTTTCTGTCAAGTCTCAAGGAGACATCTTCCATCTCTGAAAAGGCAGACCAATGTTCTCCGTGGGGATCAGAAGCTGGTGGGAATAGTTAACTGTTTTAGATTGTAAGTATTGTGGCTGATGTTGGGATTATGAATTACATGACATTAAGTGCAGGATCACTCAACAAATGCACTGCATTAATATGTGGAGTTTTTATTCAAAGTCTGGATTTTCTACTCTCTCATTGATATGGGGAGTGAGGAGTGGGTGGTGGTTGGGGGGAATGTTTTCAGAGGGACTAAAAGTATCTAGAATTTCATAAAGTTAGCAAAAAAAAAGAGGCCCTGGGATCTCTCACCGTATCAGTGTCTGTTTAGAACATCATGTGTGATTGTCCATCCCCCGGAAGGTCCAATGCAATCCCATCTTATTCTCCCACAGTGCGACAGATTAATCTTCACTCACTCCTCATGGTACCATCATCCCAGGGATTAGTTTGGTGGAACTCCTTTGAACTCTCTCTGTGGTAACGAGATCAATCGTTATAAAGGAGAGAAAATCTGTGGTCAATTCCCCAAATACTGCCTCAACAAAACTCTCAGGGATGATCACATAAATTACTTTCCCTCACTTCGCCGTCTCCATTGCTTTCTAATGGCATAAAAAGCATTATTCTCTATATGTTGCCACTGATGTGAAATTTGCATCTTCCTTTCATCTGTATGTCAGTGTCAATAAAACCAGCACCACAGGTGCCGATCGAGATGGACATCACTCTCGGGGACAGACTCAATGAGATGGAATACACCTAAAATAAGGAATAGTCGCCTACCCGATGGAAATGAGCAGTAGCAATATGAGGCCCTGGTCAGACCAGCATGTTATCCCTATCTTGAACTGAGTGGCTGGTTCAGCTGTTCCACTGGACAGTAAACAGTAAACCACATTGCTATGGGTTTGCAGTTACACGGAGACCTGACCAAGGAAGGATAACTCATTGACTTCTCTAAAGGACATGACGCAAGCAGATGGGCTTCTGTTTATTACATATAATGATGGTTTCTTTTAAATTCCATCAATTTGCTTCATGAGACATCAACAGATTACTATCTGTACCTCTACATGAAGAGTCAGTGAGTTGACCACCACGCAATATCTTCCTGTCTGACAGATTCTGTGGAGAGAACAGGTTAAACATCTGAAGTACAATTCTCTTGTCATGGACATGTGGTTAGAAGGAACTTGAAACAAATGAATCCAAATTCAATAGTGACACAAATAAACCAGTTTATTCAGAAGTTGCACTGAGGCTGACGATTAGACTGTGACATCATAATAGTGGTACTGGGCAGGATTGGTGAGTGGGGAGGATATGGAAATGTAGATCTGTGCAGGGCTAGAAGGTTCATGGAGTTTGAGAACAGTCTGGTTCCTTCTCGCATATCAGTGAGCAATTTATTAATAGTAATTTGTTTTGTAGAATTTATCAGGAAAGGAATTTTTGATTGGAAATGAAGGCACTGATTTCCCCTTTCCCACAATTTACCTAACATGAGCAGAAACACAGTTCAGCCCGGTTTAATAGACAAAGGGAATGACTTACTAGGAAAACAACTATACCATTACCTGTGATTCTATCTTCTCCCTCTCAAATTGCAGAATAAATTCAATCATATTGTGATTATTGCTTCCTTCGTGTTCCTTCACTTTAAGTTCTCTTAAATAGTCTGCCTCATTGACACCACACTAAACCCAGTATTACCTATTCCTGAGTGGGCTCTACTACAAGCTGCTCCAAAAAGCCCTATCAAAGATACTCCAAAAATTATTTTTCTTGCAAACCACGACCACCCTGTTTTTCCCAGTCCCCAACACCCCCTCCCCAGTGTATTAAAATCTCCCAGGACTACTTTACTTTGCCTTTTCTATGCATCTTTCCTATCTCCTGGTGTATATTGTGACGCAGCTCCTGAATAATTTTTGGAATCCTGAACATAACGCCATTTATGTTTCTTTATTCAACCTTTGGGGATACTTAATTCTACCCACATTGATTCTGTGCCATCTGACCCTACTTTATATTATACAGTCAGAAAGTTGTACAGTCAGAGAGATGTACAGCATGGAAACAGATCCTTCAGTCCAACTCGTCCATGCCGACCAGATTACCCAACCTAATCTAGTCCCATTTGCCTATCTCCTTCGTACCCCTCCTATTTACCAACCCATCCAGATACCTTTGTAAATATTGGAATGGGACCAGTGTCCACCACTTCCTCCCACAGTTGTTTCCTTCCACACACCACCCTGTGCATGAAAAAACTAGCTCTTCTGGTCCCTTTTAAATCTTTCCCTTCTCAACCTAAACCTATGCCCTCTAGTTCTCCCCCACCCCATGGAAAATACTTTGTCTATTTATCCCATGCATGACCCTTGTGATTTTCTAAACCGCTGTAAGGTCACCTCTCAGCCTCTGACGATCCAGGGCAAACAGCCCCAGCCTATTCAACATCTCCATGTAGCTCAAATAGTCCAATCCTTGTAAATATTTTCTGAATACTTTCAAGTTTCATAACATTCTTCCGATAGCAAGAAGACCAGGATTCTAACGATTGATTTATTTTCATTCTTACTCCCCCCACCAACCTATCTTTTCGTAGCATGCATACCCTTGAATATTGTCAATCCTGATCACCTTTCAGCACCTCTCTGCCAATTTCGATCTGCGCTACAAGCTCATTTACCATATTTCATATGCGGCATATGTTCAGCTATAACACTATCAGTCCTGTATTAACCGTGCCTCCTCTCAATTTCATTTGTCTGTCCAGTGTGCTTGAAGTTTGATTGTTTACACTTTCAATAAACTCTGTCCTATTTGTGCCTGTGCTGGAGATTTTAATAAACTATCCTGCGTTCTACACTCTTCCTTCTGTTTGAATTCGAATTTTCTAATTTCCCCTATAACTGAAACCTCACCCAAACCTAAAACATTTGCTGAAAGATCTGACCGAAGCCCTAGTTATGTGATTTGTTCGGACTCTGGTCCCAGAATTGTTCAGATGAAGAGCAGACCATCAGACAGGTCCCTTCTTCCCCGGTAATGCAATATGTTTATGCAACACAAAATGCAGGGTCAAAATGACTTGTCATACATTCCTAAATATGGAAATTACAAATAGATATGATTATTAAAATACACTCATGACCTTGAGCTATATTAATTGAAAGGTGAATTCCAAAACCATGGAAGTGCTGTGCAAACTTTATCAATCATTATTCGGCACACAGCTGAGATATTGATTTCCCCTTTGTCAGTGTTCCCCTTCACTGAGATTCTCTGGTCCAGTTCCACACACTGTGTTTCGGGGGATTATCATTTCCTGCTGCTGTTCGCCCGGTCTATTGAAGTTAATCCACCTTCTCCCTGGATCCAATCAATTGGTCTATTGGATTCCGTTTAATTGTCAGCAACCTAGCTCTGTGATGTTATTGGAGATAAATGATCTGGAATGACAGCCAATATCACCACAGTGCTCACAGTGTATGGCACCAGACAAAGACTTTCAGTCCAGGGGAATATCGAAATAAAATTTCCATATTCTGTCTATTTTCCTCATGGTGTCTCCTGATCTACCCAGCTTCGCTCTCTTCTAACACCCGTTTCTCTCACGCAGTCCATGCTTCCTATCCACGGTGTTGACCTCCCTTCACATTCTTTCTTTCTGTTGCATTCTCTCTCTCTCTGTCTCTCTCTCTCTCTTTCTGTATCTCCATTAACTCTCTCTGCTTTTGGATAGTGCAGTTGGAGAGGTTGTGGATGTAGGATAGGCTAAATTGCCTCCATCTGTGCCATATTAATTCTGAAGGTCTCTGACCCACAATAAAGACGTTAAGTGCCTGTAGAAACAAGTTGGACCTGCGAAGGACACGGTACACAATCATCCATTGTTTCTTCCTGTTTTCTGACATACAATGTCCTATAAATATCTGTTCAAACAAAATAGATTGACATTCGAGCAGTTGGGAGGACATTCAACAGACGATAGTGAAATCAGGATTTAATAAACAGTTCCACCATGCAAAATGTGGATTTGTCTGATAGCAGCTACTCTCAATTAGCAGCCCCTCGCTTCTTCCTGATGCGGATTAGCCTTCCACCAAGTTATTAAATTCCACAAGGTCCTGACTTATTCCATGATCGTAGCTATGTCAAACCTGAGGGCATTGTGAACCCTGTTTCAAAAATGATCTTCTACTGAATGGTCAGTCACCTGGACAGACTCATTTTATAATACAAGTTCCAGTATGGTCCCTCCTGTGGTTGGACAAGCCCCATACCGCTGTAAGTAACTTCCTTGGATGCACTTAAGAAATTCTATCCTGTCTAAGGGATTCTCAGTCAATATTGGGGATGTTAAAGTCACTCATTATGGTAACTCTGTTTTTAATATCCGTTTTAATAATCGGCCGACATATTTGTTCGGCAATCTCTCGGTGGCTGTTGGAGGGACTACAGTACAATCCTAACACATGCATCCATCATATCTTGAGCTCTTTTCATGTTGCCTCAGTAGAAGAGCCCTCTAATACGTCCTAAGTGCAGATGTAACAACCTCCCTGATTAGTAATGCAACTCCTCCGCCTCTTTTAGATACCCCTCTATCTTAGCTAAAACAACAAAACCCTGGAAAGTTGAGCAGCCAGACCCGTCCCTTTCTCAACCAAGTCCCGATAATGTTTGCAATATCGTAATCCCATCGTAGTCCCATTCAGGCTCTAAATGCATCTGTATACCCATAACAATACTTGCATTGAAATAAATACACTTCAGCCAAACACATCACACACTGACTTGATATTTGGTTTGAGATTCCCTGAAGTATTTTCTGCTGCTATTTTCACGTGACAGGAGATTACAAAAGACTATCAGTAAAGCAGAAAACATTGTAGACAGACAATTCCAGTTTCGTCCTTTGTCACTTCAATTAGTACATTGCATTACACATGGTCCGATTTCGATAGAGTGCTGGCTAATTATTTCACTTCAAACAACTGTCTCCAGCCACTCACTGCATATTCAACAACTATTTCTGGACTCACTGGATTGATTGCTCTCTTGTCCCTCTCTCATGAAATCTCTGTAATATTTACATTGGAGTTATATGTACTCATTCAATCTCCAGATTCCTACAAGCCAGTGTCCTCACATTAAACTCAAATAACACTTGAGTTTGCCAGTCCCATTGTGTTCAGTGCCCTCTGCGTCTTTTTTGTTGGTCTTAGATGCACTGGTTTGTCTCCAATTCCTCCTCAGTCACTGTATTGTGGACCTACTGCTCTGGTTCCCACTCCCCAGTGCCACATTAGTTTAAACCCTCCTGAGTGACAATAGCAAACCTGCAGGCCAGGAGATTGCCGCCAGTACAGGTCCATTCCGTACTTCTTGTGTAGGTCCTACTAACCCACGAATCCCAATGATCCACATATCGGAGATTGCTGCCAGTTCAGGTCCAACCCGTCCTCCTTGGATACAGGGAGGATGAGGCAACCATAGCTGACGATGGAAATCAGGGACAGCATAGAATAAATGAGAACGCATATAATGTGGTGAGGGGCAGTGGAAACCAGAGGATTGGGAAGCTTACGAAGACAACACAGACAGCAAAAGAAATATGATAAGGATGGAGATTATTAAATATGGAGGTAAGGTAGCCACTAATATAAAGGAAGTCCGTAAGAGCTTCTTTCAATATATAAAGTACAAAAGAGAGGCAAAAGTGGACATTGGACTGCTGGAAAATGATACTGGAGAGGTAGTAGTGGTGAACAAGAAAAGGACGAGGAACTGAAAAGTTAGTTCACGGTGGAAGATACGAGTAATACCTTAACATTCAAGATAATGAGGGGCCAGAGCTGAGTATGCTGACCACCACCATCGAGAGCGTGGTAGAAAAAACTGAATGGCCTGGAGGTGGTTAACTATCCTGGGCCGGATGGACTACATCCCAGAGATATAAGGAAGATAGCTGAAGAGGGGGTTTAGGGATAGTGGTGATCTTTCAGGAAAAATTACAGGAAGAAACGATCCCAGAACGACGGAAACCCACGAACATGACACTCCATTGTAACAAGGAATGAGGAAAAAGACAAAAATATCCACAGTTAATAGCTTAAATTCGGTCGTGTGTAAGATCCTGGAATACGTTGTGAACAATGAGATTTCTGAATACTTGGAAGTGTTTGGTAAAATAGGTCAAAATCACTTCATCAAGGGAAGGTCATGCCTCACAAATCTGTTGGAATTATTTGAAGAGGAAATGAGCAGGCTTTACCAGGCACAGCCAATGGCTGTTTTCCACCTGGATTTCAAGAAGGCCTATGACAAGGTGTCACAAAGGAGATGACTGAGTGTGATAAGGGTCCGTGGTGTTAGAGGTAAGGTAGCGGCATAAATGGAAGCTTGTCTGTCTGGCAGAAAGCAGAGAGTGAGGATAAAATAGTCCTTCTCAGGATGGCAGTCGGTGACAAGTGATGTTCTACAAGTCTCAGTGTTGGAATCGTAACTTTTTATTTGTTACGATAACAATCTAGATGATGGAACTGAGTGTATTCTGGCTAAGTTTGCAGACGATACGTAGATAGGCAGATGGACTGGTCGTATTGAGGAGGCGGAGAGGCTGAAGAAGGAGATTAGCAGATGCATTCCAATGTTGGAAAGTGTGTGGTCATGTACTTTGGCATGAAGAATTGAGGCATGGTCTATTTTTTTAAATGAGGAGAAAATTCAGAAATCTGAAGTGCAAAGAGATTTGGGCGTTCTAGTGCAGGGTTCTCTCAAGGTAAGCTTGCAGGTTGAGGCAGTAGTCAGGAGGGCAATTGGCATTTATTGTTGATGGCATTTATTATGAGAGGAATTGAATATAAAACAGGTATTACACGTCTCTGGTCAGACTACATTTGGAGTATTGTGCGAAAATTTGAGGCCCATATCTCAGGACAGACGTAGTGGCCCTGGAGCTTGAGCAGAATGTTTTCACGAGAATGGTCATAGGAATGAAAAGATTATCGTATGAGGAATTTTTGTGGGTTCTGGGTCTATCCTCGGTAAAGTTTAGAAGGATGAGAGGAAATGAAATGGAAGCACAGTGTACTGAAATAACTGAACAGAGTTGATGTTGGTAAGATGTTTCCATTGGACGAGAGCTCGAGAGCAGAGACTTAGATGAAAGGGAACACCTTTTAGAAGAGTGATAAAGAGAAATGTCTTTACCCAGAGAATGTCGAATCTTTAAAATGTATTGCCACAGAAGGCAGTGGGGGGCAGGTCATTAAGTACATTTGAGACGGATTTAGATAGGTTCTTGATTGTTCAGGGATGATGAATTACGAGGAGAAGGCTGAAGAATGGATTTGGGAAACCTATCAGCGATGATTGAATGATGGGCAAACTCGACAGGCTAACTAGCCTAGTGTCTGCTCCTGTGTCTTATAGACTAATATTCTAAACTTTAAGGAGACACTTGCATCGCTGAGAAGATGGATTCATGTTCTTCATGAATGTCAGAAGCTGGTGGGAATACATAACTGTTTTAGAATGAAGGTATTGTGGCTGCTGTCGGGATGGTGGATAATATGACATTCAGAGCAGGATCACACACCAACTGCACTGTATTAATGTGGTGAGAGTTTATTCAAAACCTGGACCTCTCTGTCTCTCTCAATCACCGTGGGGAGTGAAGGTTGAGGTGGGTGGGCGTAACGTCCTCAGAGGCACTTAAACAATCCAGAATCATGCATTCTGAGTGAAAGAGCAGACATGGAATTTAACACCTTCTCATTGTCTGTTTAGAATATAATTAGTGATTGCCCATCCCGCTCAGTGTTCAATGCAATCACCTCTTATTTTCTGAGGGCACTCCAGATCAAACTTTACTCACTCCTCATGATGTCATTGTCCCAGGGATTAATCTGGTGGAACTCCTCTTCACTCTCTCTGTGGTTAGGAGATCAATCCTTATAAAGGAGAGAAAGTCTGTCTACAATGCCCCAAATACTGCCTCAACTACATTCTCAGGTTTGATCGCAATAATTCATTTACCTCACCTAGCTGGCTCCATTTCCTTCATGTGACAAAGGAAACCATTCATTTACAATCCATTGCCACTGATGTGGAATGTAAAACATCCTTACAACTGTAGGTCAGCATCAATAAAGTCAGCACCAGAGGTGCCTATCGAGACAGACATCACTCTCGGGGCGAGACCCAATCACAAAGAATGCACCTGAAACAGTGAATGGCCACCTACTTGAATGGAAATCAGCTGTCGGATTATGGGAAATAGGCAAAGGAAGGGAGCTGCCTTCACTTTTGTTCTTCCCTGGTAAGGCCAGCATGTTATACCGATCTTGAACTGAGTGGCTGGTTCAGCTGTTCCACAGGACAGTAAATTGTAAAACAAACTGCTGTAAATTTGCAGTTAAACAGAGACCTGACCAGGGAAGTATGCCCACTGCCTTCTCTAATGGGCATCAGGCAAGCCGATATCAACAGATTATTATTCCGTGGATCTAGATTACGAGGCAATGACGTGACCACCATACACCATCTTCCCATCTTTCAGATTCTGTCCAGAGAACAAGTAAAAAATCTCAAGTTCAATTATTTAGCAACGGACAAGTGGTAAGAAGGGATTTGAAACATGTATCCAGAATTAACAAAGGCGCAAACAATGATTTATTCAGGAGTTGCAGTGAGGCTGAGGACAAGACTGGGGCGTCTTAATGTTTGTTCTGGACAGGATTGGCATGTGGGAAGGATATAGAGATGTAAACTTTGCAGGAGAAAATGAATCAAGATGGTTGAGAACAGTGTGATTCATCCCTGCATATTGGGGAGTAATTTGTAAATAATAATTTGCTAGTTATTATTTCTAAGGAATGAAATCTTTGGTTGGAACTGAAAAAGTTGACTTGCACCTTTCCAAAATTTACATGTCATCAGCATCAATTCAGTTTAATCGACAGACTGAGTGACTTACCAGGAACACCAACTATAGCAAGAATAGGATAGTAACCAGCTTGAATAACCAGCAGTACATCTTCAATCCGATATGCTAATGATATCCAAGGCTGGGAAAGCCAGTAAAGACCATTGGATAAACTCCTGTCCATTGTTAGAACATTCCAGTCTAATGTTCTAACAGTCTGATCTCTCCTCTACCTCTCTCTGGAGCTGCTGATCCCTGTTACTGGTGTGGATGATGCTCCCGCTCATACAAAGGGATAAAACACTGAACACATTCCCTTATTGATATTAGAGAGAAACTCTCTAGGGATGCTTATGATCCATGGAGACTGACATAATCACAATCGCTGAACAAATAGCTCCAGTTAACCGATTAGACTTCAATACTGTTTTATTAAAGTTCAAAATAACTTTGAACGTTTATGCATTCTGGGTATGATATGTGAGTGTGACTGAAGGGAGCAATGTTGAAGATGGCAGATTGATTGTGTGTAATCATTCAGTTTGTCTTGGATATGGAAGTAATGCCAGAGATTTAACGGAACATAAACATGCTTCTCTGCTCATAAATAGAGAAATAAATCCTGTAACTACAGACCAGTCATTGCAATATCCGTAAAACATTGAGAGAACATCTTTCGTCCATGATCTGGTGGCAAAATGCGTTTAAGAAAATATCGGTTATAATAAACAAATGGTATGGATATGTTTACAGAGAATTGTACGTGACAAACACAATTCTGATTGTTATTCCAGAATGAGACAGGGCAGGTTTGGGTCATGTTGTTGATGGTTTCCATGTTAACGAACTGTGATAAAGTGTCATTTCATGGACTTCAATTCCGTTGTGATTATGACATTGGGGAAAGACTGAAGATGGAGAGGACTGTGTGGCATGGAGGCTTAGACCGGCTGGAGGAGCAGTGATGTTCTCCAGTTACCAGTATTGGAACGTTTCACTTTATAACTCACACGAGGAACAGATTCCAGGATACATTTACAATGAGGAATTACCAGAGACAATATTAATGAAATGCACTCATACGATATAAAATCCACAAACTAAATGATATTCTGCACATACCAATAAATGCAAAGTACAGAGATAAGGTTGATAAAATGCACTCCTGATACTGTGTTATATAAACTGAAATGTGGATTACAAAACTAGGTAAGTGGTGTGCAAACTTTATCAATCATTATTCCACCCACAGCTGAGATGCTGATTCCCCTCTGTCAGTGATCCCCCTCACTGTGATTCTCTGGCCCAGTCTATCACACAGTCTAGCAGGAGCGGGGGTGGTGGGGGGCATCATTTCCTGCTGCACTTAGCACAGTCTATTTTAAAAACTCTGCTTTCTGCATGGAACCAATTTATTGGCCGAATGGGTTCTGTTTAGCTGTCAGTAAATTCTGATTATTATTGGAAATAAATACTCTGGGCTAACCGCCAGTATCAGTATAGTGCTCATAGGGTATGGCGCCCAGACAAAAGGGCTTACAGTCCAGAGGAATTTCTAAATAAAGCATCTAACTTCTGTCAGTACATATTGGTCACAAGGAGGTTTATGGTATTTTTATTATCCAAGCCTTCGATCAATTATATAAAGCTAACTTCGCGCAGTTGCTAGAGAATATAAGACAGAATCTTCCAATATCCTGTATGAGTTAGATCTGGTTAAAATGAATGTCCTTCCTTGTTTATGATGCCGCATGCCAATGCTCCCTTTGACGCTGCCCAGGCAGGCGCTACGGAGGCTTAACAGTTGGCTTTGATCTTTCATCTTGCGTCACAGATAGCCTCCTGTTAAGCTGGACAAATTGCAGCTTCCACAGTGAATGTGGGCGTGTCGATTTTCCATAGTTTAAGAAATACCAACCAAGTTCCTTGCTTGTCGACGTGGCTGATTGGGCTTGTCAGGACCCATGGTCAATTTGGCAGGATATCGAGGCTTTCTAGGCTAATTGTCCCCTCATTAATCTGTTGTTCATGGACAAGATGAGGACTGTTATGGAGAATTGCAAAAACCGATTGTCCTTAACACAGTGAAAGCGTGGAGAATGATTGGACAAGTTGAGGGCACTTTACAAAACAAAAACTTCGGCTTTCACTCCCATTGTAGGATTGGTAGGATTCCAGCTGGGATTTATGGATTCTGGCTTGAGGCTCTAGGAGTCCAGATGAGTTTCCTGTTTGGAAGAATTATTTGACGGGGAGGTCATGATGAATTTTGAGCAGCTGAGGCAGGAAAATGAGGTATGTGGGAGGGAACTCTTTTGCTACTTTCAGCTTCAGGACTTTATACAGAAAAAAGACTATATTAATGGGCCGTCTCTGTAAGTCAGACATGGAGACGAGAGTGCTTCAGAGTACGGGCACTCTCTCGTTCAGCACCTTCTGTCATCTGTTAGGAGGTAGTGTCTCGAAAGATATTGACCCTGTTAACCAGAACAGGAAGAGTTTATTCAGCCCCTGGAGCTTGATATACAGTTACGGGAGGAGGCCAGTCAGCTCCTCGAGTCCATAACACAGGGCCCAGAGTAGGCATGCAGCACCAGTGCCCTGTTATGCAGCAATAGGATCAATCTATTCAGCCTCCTCAAGTCTGTAACATTGGAACTGGAAGAGGGACTGGAGATTGGTGCACTGGGATACCAGGAGGATATTCAGTCCCTTCGAGCCTGTTGCACGGGAATTGGAGAAGGATGCAAACTATAAGATTTCTTATGGGAAAGGAGGAAGAAGTTTACCTCACGTGTCTGGTGTATGGGAACAGAAGAAGGCCAATGATTCCCTCAGTCCTATATCAGGGATGCAGGAGAGACCGTTCAGTATCTTCAGCCTGTGATGGAGGAATATGAGAAGATTTTTTCAGCCCCTCAAACTGTGACACAGCAACAGGAAGATTGCATAAGCCGTTACAGCTCTTACGCATCAACAAGCAGACCATCGAGATGGTGACGTAGAACACCAGAAAGACATCAGCCCATCGATTTTGTGCACAAGGAAGAGAATGAGTCCATTCAGCGACTCCGACCTCTTACAGAGAAATCAGAGCAGGTCATTTCATGCCATGTGCCAATTATACAGGATTGGAGCGAACAAAGAGATTATAGAGCAGTAAGAATTTAGAATTATCACCTTCACGATGGAATATAGAGTAGTCAGAAAAATGTTGAAATTTAAGAAATATTGTTAAAGTCGATTATTCAGGAATTAATGACAAGAAATTTGAAAAGTCAAACCACAATCCATCAGAATCAACATGATTTGGATGATTGTGGTCCTAGAGATGATATATTTGGACTTCCAGAAGGCATTGAATAGCTCTGCAAAAATGATTAGTCTGCAGAATTATTTCGTTTACGATGAAAATTAATTTTTCAGCTTGGATACAGGCTTGTTGAAGCAACAAAATGCAATGAGATGGACAAAATATGGGTCATTTTCTGTTTGGCAAAATTCAACTTTTAGGAAACCATATGTCTTGGTCCCCAGGCCCCAACTATTTAAAATCTATAGTCTTAAGTAGTTGAGAGGATAGAGCATGTTATAACCAAATTAACAGATGACACTAACTCAGGTGAGAAATTGCAATGAAGATGCAAGAAATTAGAAAATGTATATGGATAGGTTGGGGCAACATTTGACAGAAGAAACTGAACAACGAAAAGTATGAGTGTATCCGTTTAGATCAATGTAGCAGAAAGGCAAATTATTATCCAAATGGAGAGAGACTTCAGAATGATTAGGTACAGAGGGATCTGGCTGCCCGCGTCCACACTACAGAATACTCCGATGTAGGTACAGCAGATAATGAGAAAGGCAAGTGAAAATTTGGCACTTATTTCTAAAACTCAGGATTATAAAGGGAGGGAGATGTGAGATCGCAACTGAGTAATGTGTGCAGTCTTGGTGTCCTGACTGTAGGAGGGATGTATTTGCCATGGAGGCAGTTCAGAAGTGGTTTACTCGATTTACTCCAGAGATGTGGAGTTTGCCCTCTGAAGAGAGATTGAGCAGTTCAGGCCAACATTGCCTGGAGTATAGAAAAATGAGAGGAGATGTCAGAGGTCTGGACGATGTTAAAGGTGATTGACAATATAGATGTGAAGTTGATATTTCCTCATGTGGGACAATCTCGAACGATCCTAAAACCATAGTTTTAGAATGAGGTGGGGGAGAAATGAAACAAGGATGTGGAGAACATACTTCTGTCACAGGGTTGGGAATCTGTGTAATTAACTGCCCCAGAGTGCAGTAGGTGCTGGGATATTGAGTAAGTGAAGGAATATGGAGAGCAGACAGGAACGTGGAACTGAAGCCGCAATGACATCAGCCATGATTGCATTTAATGTCGGAAGAGGCCTGAGGGGCTCGATTACCGAACTGATGCTCCTCGTTCTTATTCAGCGCTTTGAATGTGTTACACATAAATGGGAGAGGACTGGTTATCAGACAGGAAGCAGGCACTTCGGATAAATCAGCCTTAGTCAGTTTGACAGAAGGAGTCACACAGTGACCAGTGCTAGGTCCACAGATCTTTACAATCTGTATCAATGATCAGGAGGAGTGGAACAAATGTACTGTAACTATGTATGCTGGAAGTGTCAGGATGTGCAGCTCCAATCCATTTGCAGCTCCATATCTCTATTGTATCAATGGATGCAGAATATCTCAAGAGGAAGGAGGAAATGACCTAGGGTTAAATAGGCAAGGATCAGACAGGGCTCGAGAGGGTTACAAGGTAGTCAGGAAGGAAGTGCAGAATAATCTCAGGAGAGCGAGAAGTGGGCATGAAAAAGACTTGGTGAGTAGAATTAAGGTAAAACTTAAGATGTTCTATACTTTTGTGAGGAACAATATGATGGCTTTAGTGAGGGTAGGGCTCATCAGGATAGTGGAGGGAATTGCGCCAAGAGTCGGAGGAGGTAGGGGAACATAGAACGTAGAACACTACAACACAGTACAGGCACATCGGCCCTCAATGTTGCGCCGACCTGTCATACCAATCTGAAGCCTATCTAACTTACACTATTCCATAGACTTCCATATGCTTGTCCAATGACGACTGAAATGTACTTTTTTTGGCGAATCTACGACTGTTGCAGGCGAAGCATTCCAAATCTCTCTCTTTAGGTCTTTCCTGGCTACCTTGTAACCCTCAAGCACCCTAACTGAGCACTCACATCCCATCCTAACATAAGTCACTGTTTTCCTCTTGACCAGAGATTCCACTTCATTCGTAAACCCTGGCTCCCGCACTCTACAGCTTCCTCCCTGCCTTACAGGTACATACATATCTTGGACACACAGTAGCATTTCCTTGAATAAGCTCCACATTTCTAATGTGCCCATCCCCTGCAGTTTCCTTCCCCATCATATGATCACTAAATCTTGCCTAATGTAATTGCATTTCCCCCAGCTGTAACTCTTGCCCAGTGGTATACACCTACCCCTTGATATCACGAAAGTAAATATAACAGAATTGTGATTGCTATCAACAAAGTGCCCACCTACATCCAAGTCTAACACCTGACCAGGCTCATTACCCAGTATCAAAACTAATGTGGCTTTGCCCCTTGTTGGCCTGTCTGTATACTGTGTCGGGAAGACCTCCTGCACACACTGGACAAAATCTGACCACTCTATAGTACTCGTACTATAGTGTTCTCGTTCAATATTTCAAAAGTTGAAGTTCCCCATTACATCTACCCTGTCTCTGTCACTCCTATCGAGAATCATCTTTGCTATCCTTTCCTTTACATCTCTGGAACTATTCGGAGGCCTATGGAAAACTCCCAACGGGGTGACCTCTCCTTTCCTGTTTCTAACTTCAGCCCATACCACCTCAGTTGATGAGTCCTCAAAAATCCTTTCTGCAACTGCAATACTGTCCTTGACCAACAATGTAACACCTCCCCCTCTTTTACGATATTCTCTGTTCTTACTGAAACATCTAAATCCTGGAACCTGCAACAACTATTCCTGTTCCTGCTGTAACCATGTCTCCAAAATGGCGACAACATTGAAGTCCCAGGTACCAACCCATGCTGCAAGTTCACCCACCTTATTCTGGGAGCTGCTGGCGTTGAAGTGGAGGCACCTCAAACCAACCTCTTGCTTGCCGGTGCCATCTTGTATCCCTAAAACTTGATATTGGTCCTCACTACACTCAACCCTTTCTGTACTCTAACTACAATTTTGGTTCCCATCCCACTGCTGGATTAGTTTAAACCCACCCCAATAGACTTAGTGAATTCCACCCCCCCCCCCAGGATATTGGTCCCCCTCTGGTTCAGCTGAAGCCCATCCTGCTTGTAGAGGTCCCACCTACCCCAGAAAGAGCTCCAATTATCCAAGAATCCAAAACCCTCACTCCTACACCATCCCTGTAGCCACGTGTTCACCTTCTCTCTCTCCCTATTCCTTGCCTCACTAGCACGTGACACAGGCAAGAAACCAGAGCCAACAACCCTGTTCATCCTAGCTCTAAGCTTTCATCCTAGCTCCCCGAATTTATGCCTTAAATCCCCATCTCTCTTCCTATCTATATTGTTGGTGCCTATGTTGACCACGACTTGGGGCTGCTCCCTCTCCCCCTTAAGTATGCCAAAAACACGATCAGAGACAACACGAGCTCTGGCATCTGGGAGGCAACACAACAACCGTGAGTGTCCCTCCTCCCCACAGAATCTGTCTCCCTAACTGCTCAATGACAATGACAACTGCTCTGCTCCTCTTCCCCTTTCCCTTCTGAGCAACAGGGACAGACGCTGTGCCAGAGCCCTCTACCCCACTGCTTTCCCCTGGTACGTCCCCCCCATAGTATCCAAAATAGTATATTAATTGTTGAGGTGAATGGCCACAGGGGATCCGTGCACTGCCTGCCGGTTCCCTTTCCGTCCCCTGACTGTAACCCATTTGCCTTTTTCTTGTACCTTAGGAGTGACTACCTGCCTGTAACTCCTCTCAATAACCCACTCTGCTACCCGAATGATCCGAAGTTCATCCAGCTCCAGCTCCAGTTCCCTAACGCGGTTTTCAAGGAGCTGGAGTCAGGTGCACTTCCAGCAGATGTAGTCAACAGGGACACTGGTGTTGACCCTTACCTCCCACATTCTGCAGGAGGAACATTCAACTGTCCTAACCTCCATTCCCACTAGTCTAAATTCCCAAAGAGACTGTTGGAAAAAAAAGGAATAAAAAACTCGCTAACGTTCCAAGCTGTGGCACAGGTACTTTGTTTTTGGTTAGAGGAGGAGGATGGGTGACTGCATCAATCTCTATGTGTGCCTGTGTATCTATATTCATATCTGTGTGTATCTGTGTGTCTCTGTGTGTATCCGTGTGCACAGCGGATCTGCCAGCATCTGTGGTGTTTAAAGTGATGCAATGTCTGCCTCTGCTGGTCTTCACACTCCACTGCATTGATGGCAGTGGAGGGAGAAAACCATAAGGGATTCAGTCTAGGAGGTGGGGTCAGGGAGGTAGATCATAGCACCATCCAAACTGACAGTACCATCTGCACATGCACAGACACACATACAGTTGGGTATAGGGAGGATCATAATTGTACTGAGGACACTCAGAGTGGCAAATGCTCCTGAGTAATAGTTGTGCTCGCTCTGCAACGTGAAAGTGATTTGTCTTTGAAGATTATTCGTTACACAGAGTGTACACCTTAAAGAGTATTTCCACTGCAACTGAATCCAAGCAATTCTGACCAAATCATCTGTAAGGTGATGCGATGAATTTATTACACGTTCTTTAAATTGAAATATTCTATAATTCACCCCTACAAGGTGTAAATAGAATGGATTGAAAAATCCTGAAACTGGCCCAGTGGTGATGGTAATATATCTAGGTATCAGACAAAGCTGCTCTGTGCATCCAGAGATATTTGCAAAACCAAACAGCCGTGCAATGTGAGAGATTCACAGTATTTGATGTCCTCTGATAGAAAAAAAACTGACACCTGTGCAGCGGCATGGGGAGACCAGCAGAGGGTGGCATTGTATGACTATAACCTTAACAGGGACAGACGTTGAGGTGGCGGAAAGGAGTAAAGGTTTATCTCAATTTCAATGGATTTACCCCCAAAATCACAGAGCCATCATTTCACAGAGATGCACACAAACATACATAGACACATTAAACACACAACACGCATGTATACAGATATGGACACTGACACACAAACACATGCACACACCTGCACACAGACACAGTGGTTTCTTTAAGATGGAGATAAGTATGTTTTTCATGAATAAGGGAATCAATGGTCAGTTGGTGGGTGAAAATGAGCATGAGTTCCTCAAAAGAGTGACAAGTCGTTGTGGAAGTGTCATACATCTGCCCCATTATTGTGCCATTTAAGAACACAGGATAAAGTCATTGACATTCGCCCTGGGAACATTAGAACACACAAGACTTTGGGCCAAAGTTGGAAATTGCGACTGGAATAGATGGCTCTCTGATTAGCAGCAATGCACACAGGCGGAATGGCCTTTTCCCACTTTGTAAATCTACGAAGACAAGTTGAAAATAATCTGCAACGAAAATGTTCATAAAGGGTGTTTTATTTACACCAAATACGGTAGTATCTTTCGCCTTGTCTTGTTATTTACTTGTGATGATTCGGTACTCTCAGCACCGTGGCCCGGATCGTATTCCCGCTCATGGAATGGTTGTATTGTTCAGCTAACATGTCGGTGTCCCAGTCCTTCTGCCGATTTTCCGATGCTAGCAGGTCATTGGTTTTGTCCAATACATTATGAATGTTAACTTAATACAAATAGCTGCAGTTGCTGGAAATCTGAGCCAAAAACGAAAATTGTTTGCGGAACGCAGAAAGACTGGCAACAGAAACATCGCCTTTCCTGCTCCTCGGATGCTGCTGTGCTTTTCCAGCATTTTCTGATCTATAATCAGGTTTCCAGCATCTGCAGTCCTCACTTTTGCCCAGTTCCTTCAGTGTCGCTGGTTCCCAATTCAGGAACTCCATCTCTAGCGATTTCATGTCTGTACCTCCATGCTTTGGAGTTGAAAAGTGAAGAAAAGTAACTCACACCCTCAATCTCTGGGGTAATTAGAGGCTGAAAGTGAATCGTATCACATTGAAGTATATCTACAAGCGACTTAATCTCTGTCTTTTATTGGGAACCATCTCTTTCATTGTAACCATCAGGAAAGACCATTTCGTTCGCTAAAAAAAGAAATGAATATGTCACTAACCTTTGTTTGTTTCATGTCCAAGAATACTCAGATCAATAGCTCCCTTGATTACCTCTGCTGGTCATGTTCGCAAAGAGATCTAGCAAATTGCCAAGTGTGATTTTCCTTTCAAAAAATAATTTTGACTCCATTTTGCTGCAAATATCTTTTCCTAACTTTGTGCTTTTCTTCTTTTACATTGGTGTCTCGCAACTTACAAATGACAGCAAAGGTATGAATGGAGATGGAAACATTTCACTCAAGTCAGCGGCAGCTTTCAATGAGATCACGGCTGATTTGGTCAATGCTCAGGTGGCGGTGCTGTCTGTAGTCATGGCCGAGTGGTTAAGGCGATGGATTAGAAGTTCATTTGAGGTTTACCCACGGAGGTTCGAATCCCGCTGACTACGTTATGAATGTTTCCCTGCTGGAACAATTCAACGTTCAGAAAGCATGTTTTGCAAACCAGGCCTGTAATTTGATTAGATTTTGGAAACTCGAGTTCTTCATCAGAAATGCTCCACATTTAAAACATTATCTCTGTTTCTCTTTCCAGATACACTGCCCGACACATCGGGCTTCTGCAGTTGTTATTGAACGCCCTGAGCAGAAGTGCTGCTTTTCATTACATTCCTCTCATCCCTTGTCCTCTGTTCTCTGACTATGGTCATTGGCAACACTTCTTCCTGCTAGTCAGAGTGCTCATTCCCCTCCCCTCCCTCTCCCATCATTACAAATAACCGCAGGAAATTGCCACTTAACCATCTTTGTTCCAAAGTGAAACTCACCAGCCTAGGAACTCTCTCCACCAAACGGGACTTCTCATCCCTGGACATGGTGCAAGCCAGAGGATTGTGAAGAGATACTGTGAAAATATTGTCAGTTGGCAGTTGGAAAAATGTTTAGGAAGCAAACCATATAATTTAGGCTCCAGCTTTGAAAATCGAGAGAAACTCTTTGAGAAATGGAATCAGAGGAGATTGAAGAAGTGTAAATTGTCAGTCCGAGTAGAGGAAGAGACATTGATTCTGATGTTCTCGGCAGAGGAACTGATCTGAGACACTGAAAGAATTCTCCCTCCCGTACGTGAGGAATACAAACTTCCTCTGGACTCTGGGATAATGAAAAACTCTGGAACACTCAAGACAATATCCAAATATTGACTGAGATCACTACAGTACGAGTACTACAGATGGGTCAGTTTTTGTCCAGTGTGTGTGGGAGGTCTTCCTGACACATTATGTAGACATGCCTTCAAGGGAAGAAGCCACTTTGGATTTAGTACTGGGTAACGAGCCTGGCCAGGTTTTAGATTTGGAATTAGGTGAGCACTGTGGAGACAGCGATCACAATTCTCTCAGGTTTACTTTCCTGATGGAAAGGGATAGGTGTACTCCACGGAGCAAGAGTTTCAGCTGGTGGAAAGGAAATCACGATGCAATGAGGTAAGATTTAGGAAACGTAGAATGGGTTAGGAAACTGCAGAGGGTGAGCTCATTAAAATGTGGAGCTTATTCAAGCAAAAGCTCCTGTGTGTCCTAGATTTGTATCTACCTGTCCGGCAGGGAGGAAGATATAGAACGCGTGAGCCGTGGTTTACTAATGAAGTGGAATGCCTGGTGAAGAAGGAACAAAGTCTTATGTTTGGAAAAAACGTGAAAACTCAGTTAGAGCGCTCGAGGGTTCCACCGATATCAGGAAAGACCTAAAAGGAGAGCTGAGAAGAGCCAGGAGGAGACATGAGAAGTTGTTGGCAGATAGGATCAGGGTTAACCCTAAGGCTTTCCATAGGTATGTCAGCACTAAAAGGATGACGAGAATTAAATTTGGGACAATCAAGGATAATAGTGGGAAGTTTTGTGTGGAGTCAGAAGAGATAGGGGAAGTACTAAATAAATATTTTTTGACAGTGTTCGCGATAGAAGATGTAAATGTTGGCGACGAAGATACATAGATACTTGCGTCTAGTGTAGTAGATATTCAGGTTTACAAGGATTAGGTGATAGAAGTACTGC
This sequence comes from Chiloscyllium punctatum, assembly GCF_047496795.1. Classification (NCBI taxonomy): domain Eukaryota; kingdom Metazoa; phylum Chordata; class Chondrichthyes; order Orectolobiformes; family Hemiscylliidae; genus Chiloscyllium; species Chiloscyllium punctatum. The sequence goes on along the minus strand of NC_092751.1, from coordinate 37,009,039 downwards.
AGAGTGTGAAAACAGACAAGTCCCCTGGACCGGATGGTATCTGTCCTAGGATCCTCTGGGAAGCAAGGGAAGAGATTGATGTGCCTTTGGAATTGATTTTCAAATCATCGTTGTCTACAGGAATAGTGCCTGTGGAATGGAGCATAGCATATGTTGTTCCCTTGTTCAAAAGGTTTCGTAGAGATAACACTGTTAATTGCAGAACAGTGAGTCTCACTGCAGTTGTTGGTAACGTGTTGGAAAAGGTTATTATAGATAGGATTTATGATCATCTCGAAAAGAATAATCTGATCAGGGACAGTCAGCACGGTGTTTTGAAGGGTAGGCCTTGCCTAACGAATATTGTTGACTTTTTTGACAAAGTGACCAAAGAGGTAGATGACAGTAACCCGGTTGATGTGGTGCATATGGGTTTCAGCAAGTTGTTCGATAAGTTTCCCCACAATACGCTATTATACATAATGCAGAGGAATGGAACTGTGGGAGATTGCAGCTTTGATCAGTAATTGGCTTGCCAATAGAAAACGGTGTTGTAGTTGTTGGAACATGTTCTTCTTGGTGTCCAGGTCTTGGCGGCGTATCACAAGGGTCGCTGTTACATCCACTGCTGTTACATGAGATCTAACCTTGCCAATCAGTCTCCGACGGGGAACATTATTGAACGCCTTACTGAAGTCCATATAGATCACATTTACTGCTCTGCCCTTATCAAGCTTCTTTGTTACTACTTCAAAAAACTCAATCAAGTTTGATAGACATGATTTCCCACGCACAAAGCGATGTTAACAATCCCGAATCAGTCCTTGCCTTTCCAAATACATGAATATTCTGTTCCTCAGGATTCCCTCCAACAATTGGAGTATTCTTGGCAGATGCAGTTTCATGTAGGGAATGCGAGGTCATATACTTTGTTGGGAAGAATCAAAAGACACACTAGTGTTAAAATCGATCGATAAAAAAAGAAGTGCGGTGCAGAGGAGTCTCAGTGTTCTTATACATGAAACGGACAAAGCTTAATCACGTATTTATTTCTTGCTGGCAAAAAAAGGCTTTTCTGATGCTCACAATTAAAGAGATGGTTTCCAAGAAAATAGGAAAATTAAGTCACCAGTAGAGTAATCAATTACCAAGATGTCCCTCGTGATGTTTTATGGGACATGTGGGATTTTCTTTGATTTTGGTTCTCCAAACGTTTTTACAATGGAACCGAGAGTTTTAGATGGGAAGTTAAGATCAAGCATGACGATTGCCATTTTTGTCACTCACACGCCTTGTACGATTTATTTCGCTTTGTGGTTACTGCGAGTGGGCTTGTAAACTACACATGCTTGTGAGTTCATTCCTCACTGTTCCTCAACTCCAACCAAACAGACTTTACATCCTTATTTCCTGAATCAAGGTAATCTCTAACCATTGAAGAAATGGCATTAAAACTTCGGTATTCCACACGCCTCTGTATATCATCTTTCAATATTAATTGATCCTTTACTGCATTGCAGTTGTGCATAAGAAGATAAAAATAGAATAGAGAATGGTGGACCTCCGCTTCACACACCCGTTATTGAAGCGAAAATGCAGATTACTGCCCATAATACGACCCTGGAACCATGTGCCGAACCCTCAGGAAACACAGAATAAGTACAGTGCCACAGGGCATGTCAGGGACAGCACCAGAAGGACAACAGAACCGCTGCTCTAAGCTCCTATTTTGGATGTATTTCTCAATGAGCAATAGAGTGTGACATGTGTTCCATCAGGGGTTACCTCACACAAGGAAGTATCCAGTGCTGCAGACGGTCATATCATCCGAATTCCAAGCCCTGGATTCAGAGACATTCAATATTCTGTGCATAACTGCAAGGAACAGCTGTCCGAGGCGTTTACAGTCCAGATGAAAATATGAATGCAGCTCTCTAGTTGTCAGCCTCTTTCTCCTATGTCGTGATTCGTGCAGTCCATGCGTGGAATCTCGTCAACCACGTTTGACCTGCACATGATGGGTATTGGGCCTTGTTTTCTCATGAGTTGTTGTCTGAGTGAGGCTCTCGGTTTCTGTGCTGTCATAAGTCCGAGCGTTCGGAGGAGTCTGGATATCGTTTTCCAGAATTTGCTTTTAACACAGGGAAGCATGATATAAAGATTACCTCATAGCAAATCCTCGATGCGAACTTTGTGTGCCATGCATTTGCGAATGAAGGTGGGTGGATATTGGTTCTTGGCAAAGAATTTGTGTGGGCGTCAGTCCAGCAGTCCCTAGTAGCAATACGTTCAAACGGCAAGGGCCACATATTCGACTAGAATGGCACCAAAATAATAGGACAGGGCAAGCAGAAGACAGCCAGACAGTTCCTGGAAGCAGGGCACTCATCCACGGATTCCATCTGTTGGACCCAGTCTGCAATCCCAACAAACGGAAGCAGTGGGAATGAAACCAAATGAATTCGTACCGAAACATGAGAGCAGCGCTTCACAGGAACTTCTGCAGCGCTGAGAATGTCACCCAGAAAAGGAGGAAAAGTCTGCAAACAATCTTCCTAGCGTCACCGAACCTTTCAACAAGAACTCCAGAAGCATCCGAACTTCACATCTTTCTGCTCCAAAACACTCCACTTTTCCACAACAGAGAATTGCACACTCAACTACCGCGTGTAAGATGAAAATTGCAGCCCCTACACGACCAAGGGCGGCAATAAGAGTGAGGGGAAACAGCTGCCACTGTCATTCCACAGCTACAAACGCTCTCTTTGAAAGGTACATTATTGTATGAATGTCGGGGCAGCAGTAGAATATGGGAACTAAACAGCCTGCGCTGTGTACTCATATTCTGGACAATGTGAGTTGTTCACAGTTTTCCCTGAAAGTGAGTGGACGTCGTTATTTCACAGCTGTTGTGAAGCCAGATCCTGCACTGAATCTGCTCCCTCGTCTTTTGTTGTTGTGGCTAAAAGGTGGGCAATCGCAACGTGAAACTTTGATTTATTTCTCTCATTTCCTTCATTACTGTCCTGGTGAGGGAGGCTGGAGATTGGCTCGCTCGATCAGATGGAGGCACCAGCGCATTGTTGACCTAATTTAATCGAGAATATAATTGGTAATATTCACTTTGCATGGAACATTTTTCTGTTTTGTTTTATGTTACTTGAGCACTTTCTGTTACTTGGCAATGCACTAAATCTCCAGAAGGTCGGGAAGCTCCGTTTGGAATTGCTTCGGTGTTATTTGTGTGAGCAGTTCTTGACATACACGTCTCGCACTGCCCCACAGACAGAAGTAATGAGTTTGCGTGTCTGATAATGACTCTGCCTTTTGAGTTTTGCACCTGGTCCACGTTAAGAGCTGTCAGTTTTTGGATTCACTGGAGAGTTGAGGGGATAACACGATTTGTGAGGGTTTTTTTTTTGTCAACGAAATTATTTGATGGAGAACTTGAGAATGTATCAAGGAGAATGGTCATTGTCTGTAAATGTCTGGAAAACATTCCTCTCTGTGTCATTTCAAAACATTATGCCTCATGAAAAAAATAAAATTCAAACACGCTGATTTAGGAACAAACAGCATGCGTTTTTGAAAGTGGCCTATTCAAACTGTTGTCAGGTACTGGAGTGTCACAGAACCGCCGAGCAGAACAAACCTTCCTATCCACCTTCCACCTGTTGAACAAATGACCGTAACTAATCTAAACATATTTGCCAATATTTGTCGCTTATCTCTCCGAACAATTCCTGTCTGCGTACCCATTTAGATGCCTTTGAAGTGTTGTGAGTGCACCAAACTCAGCCACTAAATGTGGCAATTTATTCCACACGCACAAAAATGTCTGTATTAAAAACAAGTGTCGCTCACATCCCTTTCAAATTGTACTGCTCTCACATTAAACCTGTGCTATCTCACTTTAAACTCACGTGACTTCTGAAAAAGTGTAGATTGACTATGTTCTCTGCTCGTCTACATCATGATTTTGTAAACTTTTCCAAGGACATCCCTCAGGCCTGATGTTCGGGGGAAAACTGTCGAAGAATATTCAGCTTCTCAATAATGTCCACACCGTGCAAACCTTTCAAATTGTTGTAAATATTTTATTTTAATTAAATAAAATGAAGATTTATTTCTCTTCTTGTGGCTAATCTGAATGAAAACCATTTTCTGCTTCCACACAGAGCACAGACCCGGTTCTGCCAGAAGGAATCCAGTGATTGATTGCATCCAACTGGAATCGTAGAGTCATAGAGATGTACTGCAGGGAAACAGACTCTTCGTTCAAAACTGTCCATGCTGACCAGAAATCCCAACTCAATTTTGTCCCTCTTGCCAGCACACGGCCCATATCCCTCCAAACCCTTCCTACTCATATACAATTTCAAATGCCTCTTAAGTCTTGCAATTGTACGAGCCTCCACCACATCCTCTGGTAGCCATGGCAGCACGTAAACCGAATAAATTGTCACTGCAAATCCCCTCTAAGGATCTCGCCTTTCTGAGCTGAAACTGTCTCGCTCTTCATTCAATGTCGCTATGTCTAATTCTTGGAACTCCCTCCCTATCGACATCATGGCTGTATCACTGTGTTGAGCACTTCGAGGACGAAGTAAAGTAACTTACCATCTCAATCTCTTGAGAAATGATGGTTGGGCAGTGAAGCCTATCCCAAAGAGTGACGTGCATTCTCCAGAATTTCGGTTGAAAAAACTGTAGTTTCCAAGTGGATATCCGAAAGTGGTCCGGAACAAAAGTAAAGTTTCAAAGGGAAAGTAGGATAAACTGAAAGTCAATAATGACTGAGATGAATGAGGCAGAAAGTGAGTGAGGAGCTGTTGGTACAAGGATCAATGTCAGTGCTCATGGTTTAGCCCTTACTGCCCACTGTTAACACCAACTTACACACCACTCCTGGCAAATTCACCACTATTACCCTGGTCTCTTGGTATGAGTTTCCCTCTGTGCATATTCAGGCGGTAAATCGGGCCCGAGAGGATGAACGCATACTGTTTATCCGGTCAGGTTAAAGAGGTGAAGGCATCCGTTTGAAATCAAAGCAAGAAGAGATTGTCTCTTCCTGTACATTTTCAGTGGACAGTCACCAGCTGTGAACTTCTTTCCTGCACAAACGGACGTTGATATAAATTCTCATCGAGCAACTTTATTACAGAAAGGTAGTCCGATTAACTGTAATCAAATACTTCATTAAATGCCCTTATTGATTTGAAGAACCGTGTCTGTGGCTTCGTCAGTTAAATCATATGGTAATAACCAGACGTTAATGGTGTCAAATGCTGTCAAATGTTCTGTACATTGAAAGTTCATTATTTAAACTTCTTGTAAAAGCCGTATTGTTTATCCAACATCGCGAAAGTGACGGCTCAGCATGCTTCTTGTGTTTGAGCTCAGACCGTTATTATTTCGTGCTACCAAGCCCTACCACCTGATGTGGACCCATGAGTTTATGTTCTATCCTGCTAATTCAACGCAGAGTTCTTTTCACTCTGTTCGACAAGGATTTGTCTATCTCTTCTACTACTATTGTCCGTCCGTCTTTTCAAGTATTTTGGGAATAATGAAGAGATGCAGGAGACAGTGCAGAGTTGCAGGACAATGTTGTAGTAATAACGCATCCAATGAGATAATGGCTCTCATTGTCTGCTGTCACCATTCATTGATTTTCGGCAAACGGCAATGGCATCATAGAAATCCTATAATTGGAGTGAAACTATTTCTTTTTGGTCTATTATGAATACTATTTAGAATTGTAAAAGCTCATAACGTTATGAGTGAACAAATGTCACCTGATCTCAGACCTAAGTAACACAGACATTGCTTGGAGACTGTGAGCCCAGTTCTACACACTCTGGCCGGGGGGAACAGCACCGATTTTAACACTTTTCCAAGAGTAGAAATGGAAAATGAAGGATATTGACAGACAGAGAGTGGGAGAATGTAGAAGAGAGTGAGATGGTACAGAGAGACAAAGGGACAAAAACAGAAATTCTCCATTCACCATGGCTGCTCATCGACATAAAGGAGAAGCAAAAGGTAATGAATGCCAGCCTTTCACCAACTCAGGGCAACAGCAACAGCATTACAGCCGATAAAGGAATTTTGCATTTTTACAGATGACGTCTGTCAGCAAATGAGAGATTCTGGTAAGTATGCTGTTTCGCGAAGAGAAATCGACAATTACCCAGGCAATAAAACAATAAAAAGCATAAGTAGCCTGTATCTGTGATATGAAAAAAATAAATCTCTTTGTCTCCACCGATGCTGTCAGGCCTGCAGAGTTTCTCTGTCAATTCCTGTTTTTGTTTCAGATTTCCAGGATTCACATTCTTTGTTTTATGCTCGTCTGAATCCTGTTTGTGGCAATACTGGATTAATTGCCAGTTCCATACAAATTCCCTGCTTTGGGAAGGTTGTCAACAACATAAACGGTCAGAGGAAATCCCCCATTGCTACAGCAGTGAGACCACTGAGTCCTAAACAGAAGACTTCCACGGAAAGTGAAATATGGCGCTGTACGTTTTCTCAATGAATCCACTTTTACTTTTTTTCATTTGTGATCGTTTTAGCTGCACATTCAGATTATTTCTTTCTTCCAATTCTGTCAGCTTGGAAAAGGCCTTTCCGCCCATCTGCAGTGCGGGTCATTGGACATTCCTCTTTTCGAGTCCAGGAGCTACTATTTCTTGGAGGACCTTCTGCACTGCATCTTGGGTGGGGTGGGTGCGAGGCTGTAGCACTATATTCAACTGTCAAGAGATACCGGAGAAGGGTCTATCTATTCCACACCACCAGGTTTCCTCATCGCTCTTCTGAATCTTGGTTATTATTACCCTTGCCATGGCATCTCCTTCTTTGAAAACAGGAAACCGACATCCCGTGTCAGGTGTACCTGCAGCCGTGATGGATACTACTCAGTGCCAGTAACTGGGTACACAAGGATCTCTGCATAAATATTTATTGCCTTATTTATAGTCGTCCTGGTTACCAAACGGACATGGGTGGCATGTAAAGGTCAACTTAACGTCCTTGGTTAAGATTACCGTCTGCTGTTGTATCCCAGACACCCCTGCCTTCACGACTCGTCCTGCCATGCAGCCCCATATTTCTATGAGTCTTCTACTCATTACTTACACTTATTTGGATCCGGTGTTGTCCGATGTCTCCTCAAGATCAGCTGCACGTTTGCAACGGCTGGCGTGTATCAACGTGGCTCTTTCGGCGATCTTAACAGCTGTCTGTGTTGTAGGGAGCTCTTGGAACGGTCCCAGCCAGCTCTTCGCCTTCATGCTTTTGCTCCTGAAGTCTTTCACCACTATCCACTCTTCAGGTTCTAGATTGTGCATCTTCCCTTCTGCTGATTGGGGTAGTGCTGCCCTTCTTTTGATTCTGTATTTGAGACAGAAGTGTGGAGAGTTTTATACCGTAACAGAATATCTCGTCCTCACAGTGGTCTGTTATCTGTTTTACAATTGGTCTGGGCCAATTCCTGTATTGGGCCACTTTCCAAACAAAATCTCAAACGTCCTAATATTTACTCTTCCTCTCCATCATATACATTAGCACAATTGGAAATGCCTTTGTCCATGTCACCTCTAGTTCCTCACAACATTTTGCCAATTTATTTTTAAGGATAGTTTTCTCTCTTTCCACTGCCCCACCGCTCGCTGGGTGGTAGGCACAATGTTGCCTCACCGTTATTCCCAAGTAATCACTGATCTGCTGTAGGGCAATATTTATAAATGGCTTTCCATTGTCGCTGCTTAGCCTTTCAGGGATGCCCCATCTCGGAATTATTTCAGTTAGCAAAGCCTTGGCTACTGCACTGGCATCCTGTTTAGACGTGGGAGCACTTCCACCCCTTGGGAATACATCAACTATTACCAGACATTGCTTTTCCCTTCGCTGGGTGTTAGTTCAATAAAATCCATCTGTAAATGTTCAAATGGTCTTTGGGATTGGGAGTGTTCGGCCTGATTCATTTGTATTCCCCTCTCCACATTATTAGAGGCACAGATAACACATTATTCACATTATTTTAATGAGTAATGAGTAAATCCCTTTCTGTACCAGCGTGCTGAAATATTGTCGTACATCCCTACTTTTGACACATGGTCCTTACCGTGTGTTACTTTGGCATAGAAAGGGAATAAAGATCGTGGTAGACAGGGTTTCGCACTGGGGCCACACCACACCCATTCCCTCATTCTGCACCCTGCCCTTGTCCATTCACGCTTCTCCTTCATTGTGGCCTGAGACTGTAACTCCTCTAAGTCTGCTTTGGATTATAAATATTTGAAATACACATGTCAAACTCATCACTTGGCGGCTGATTGGCTGCCGTCCTTGCCGCTCAGTCTACATATTCTTCGAGGAGGTGACCAAGCATGTGGATGAGGGTAGAGCAGTGGATGTAGTGTACATGGATTTTAGTAAGGCATTTGATAAGGTTCCCCATGGTAGGCTTATGCGGAAAGTCAGGAGGCATGGGATAGAGGGAAATTTGGCCAATTGGATAGAAAACTGGCTAACCGGTCGAAGTCAGAGAGTGGTAGTAGATGGTAAATATTCAGCATGGAGTCCAGTTACAAGTGGAGTTCCGCAGGGATCAGTTCTGGGTCCTCTGCTGTTTGTAATTTTTATTAATGACTTAGATGAGGGAGTCGAAGGGTGGGTCAGTAAATTTGCAGATGATACAAAGATAGGTGGAGTTGTGGACAGTGAGGAGGGCTGTTGTCGGCTGCAGAGGGACTTAGATATGATGCAGAGCTGGGCTGAGGAGTGGCAGATGGAGTTCAACCCTGCCAAGTGTGAAGTTGTCCATTTTGGAAGAACAAATAAGAATGCGGAATACAGGGTTAATGGTAGGGTTCTTGGTCAGGTGGAGGAACAGAGGGATCTTGGGGTCTATGTACATAGATCTTTGAAGGTTGCCACTCAGGTGGATAGAGTTTGTAAGAAGGCCTATGGAGTATTATCGTTCATTAGCAGAGGGATTGAATTCAAGAGTCGTGAGGTGATGTTGCAGCTGTACAGGACTTTGGTTAGGCCACATTTGGAGTACTGTGTGCAGTTCTGGTCGCCTCACTTTAGGAAAGATGTGGAAGCTTTGGAGAGGGTGCAGAGAAGATTTACCAGGATGTTGCCTGGAATGGAGAGTAGGTCATACGAGGATAGGTTGAGAGTTCTCGGCCTTTTCTCGTTGGAACGGCGAAGGATGAGGGGTGACTTGATAGAGGTTTATAAGATGATCAGAGGAATAGATAGAGTAGACAGTCAGAAACTTTTTCCCCGGGTACAACAGAGTGTTACAAGGGGACATAAATTTAAGGTGAAGGGTGGAAGGTATAGGGGAGATGTCAGGGGTGGGTTCTTCACCCAGAGAGTGGTGGGGGCATGGAATGCGCTGCCCGTGGGAGTGGTAGAGTCAGATTCATTGGCGACCTTTAAGCGACATTTGGATAGGTACATGGATGGGTGCTTAATCTAGGATAGAAGTTCGGCACAACATCGTGGGCCGAAGGGCCTGTTCTGTGCTGTATTGTTCTATGTTCTATGTTCTATATTCATTGCCTTGAGAAATTGAATCATACGTTTTCATTTGGGCTTCACATGTGCATACAGTGATTGATTTAGGCAATCGGACTGCTTTCAGGAGGTCAGAGATCAGGCCATGGTATGTGATTGGCTTTCCAGTGCAGGTCAAGAAGCCCTTGTTTTTCCACAGGGATCCAAAATTATGTCCAACCCCGAATGCATATCGGCTGTCGATGTAAATATTCACTGTTCTTCCTTCGGCCAATTCACATGCCTCAATCAAGGCAATCAGCTGTGCTGCTTGCGCTGACAAATGAGAAGGAAGTGATCCCGCTTTGACTACCTCGTGGGTAGTTGCTACAACATACCAGACACTGGCCTATCTCTTTGCTTCTGAATACTGACCTATCCACAATAAAACGCCGTATCCAGATTCTAAATTAGTGAATCCTACACGTCTTGTCTCGGGCATCAAATGTCATTAATTACAGCGACACAATCATGTGGGTCTCCGTCTCCTTCTGTGGGGACAAGATAAGCAGCATTAAGGACGTTACATCGCTTTATTGTCATGTTAGGCTTCTCCAATAGCATAGCATTTTATGTGAGCCAACGTGCAGCCGACATGTGTGCTGTGTTTTGATTCGAAAGCAGTAAGGATCCTGCATGTGGGAGCAGTCGGTTTAATTCAACAAAGCCGACTATGTCCCTGGAAGCTACAACAGCCTTTTCAAATGTAGACAGGACACGGAGATATTTATGCAATCCTGCCGTTCCGGGATCTAAGTTGAGGTGAAAAATAAGCTCCTGGCCTCAATTTTCCACACATAATTCTGCATCAGCACAAAGGTCATGCAGCCACGCTTCTCATCCACTGTTTGTACAAAAGGCTTGTTTGGATTTGGAATCCCAGTGTCGGTGTAGTTTGGAGTGCCATTTCAATTCAACAAAGGCACTCTAGGCCTCAGGGGTCACTGCAACGGACTCTAGCTCTGCAAACCTGAACCATGAACTATGTAACTTTTAGGCGCCGAAAGGTTTGCGTAATGCAGGTTAAACATTCTAAGTAGGATCGCATGACCAAAAAGGATAACAATTGTTTCTTCATGTGAGGCTTTGAAATTTGCTGGTTTGCTTGAACTCTGTCTTGACCAATGGCCTTTCCTTGTTCAGACATTAAGTTACCTAAGAACTTCAACTGTTGTTCCACAAGTTGTAGTTTAGCGAGACTAGATGGCAGAGCATCGCAAGCCTACCTTTCTCACATTGTTTCTCTGTTGATGCTGTGATTAAGCATTCGTATACATACTGCAGAAGCACTGACACCCCCCACCCCAGTTAAAACAAGAGTCTCCATACTCCTGTATAGAGCCTCGTTAATTATGGTGAGGACTCACAGTAAACTTGAAAATGTCACGTGAAAGTGTACGATTTGCCTTTGAATGGAAAGGTGAGCTAGAATTGACTGTCGGCGTGTAACAGTACACAAAACAAGACATTTGCTAAATCCACAATAGAGAGCCATTTATATCCGGTGGAATTTGAGCCAATATAATATAGGGGTTGGGAACATTTCGGGTGTGAGGAACAACAGCGTTCTTGATAACCTGCAGATCATGAACAAACCTCCATTCCCCCGATTCACCTGGAATGTTTGCCTTTATGAACGAAAGAAAAATGGGGATTATCACTCCAGCCTATAAGAGAGATTCAAAGACTGGAGTAATTCCTTGTACAGCCTCGGGTTTTAACGGCTCTTTTGCTTTGCAAGGACGATACTCAGACTTCGGGGTTATTCTTAAGGATTCGTATGAGCCCCACATCGTGTTTGCCTTTTGCCCTGAAATCAGTTGGGACCCTTCTTAATCTTGGGTCCGAGACATCTACCATAGGTAAACGCCAGACGACACTCCTGCCGGGGATTACCTGGACTGCCCTGTCTGCCTGAGTTAGCCAATTTAGTTTCTTCCGATACGTCCTTATAACTGCATTGAAGCAGATACCCACAACGACCCTGAAGATACAATCTTTCTTTTTTTGTGCCTGTCGTACCCATGGTCCCAAATTCTGACACCTGTCACTGGATGCCTTCGCCAATGATCCGTGAGGAAAAGGGCCTTCCACATCAAAAAAACAGGGTCTACTTACCGTCACAGATACTTAAAAAAGTTGAAAGTGACAGCACATCTGTGATCATTCCAATAAAATTCGCACAATAACAACTGATCTGGTTTAACCAATCTCCTGAACCAATCCTTCTCTTATGATTTGTCAGGACCATCGCAGCGTATGTTTGCTGTGCAGTGCAGCATAGCTCCAGCAAGAAAATCGGTGTTAATGGGATTAACATGGCTACTTGCTTCCTGGGTGAGTGAATCGCTCATGGAACCTATCGCTTTCTGACATGCATCAGGGGTCGTGATTCGTATTTTCCAGCCTGCATTGTTAAATCTTTTTTTTGTATTACCTGCAAGCTCGTCGGGGTACTGCGCAAATCAGACCCCAATCTCACTATGAGATCCCGAGACATCAGATTTAAAGTACAGAATTCCGATAATAGAAATGAGAATTGGAATGTTTCCCCATTACTGGCTTTGCACAATAGGGGTGCGGTAAATCTCTCTCGTGTCACGAGTCCTGATGCGCCCATTAATTCAGGAAGCTTCTGTTGAACTTTATTTCGTCGACTCTCTGAACTGCCTTGATTTATGAAGTGAATATGTTGCCCTTGTATATTCCAAAAAATTAAGAGTTGCACCTTCCACATATAACATAGCTGTAAGCATTGATATATATGCATCATCGTTGTACTAAAAATATAGTTCACGCTTCGCAAACTCAGTGCTCAGTATAGAGGTGGGACATGTTTCAGTGCCCATAAGGTTAGTTGTCGAGATGAGCATAAGCGAGTATTCGTTGCCAATCCTAAAGCAAAGAGGCTTACCTGTAACTTTGGGCCTGCCCACCTCCACCTCAGCCTTCCTCCATTAGTCACCCTGCTGCCCAGCCTCCAGGGCCGATTGAGGCTGTCTGGGCGTGCGCTGCCTCACTCAGTGGTCCATTGCTCTGCAAACAAAGCACCTGCCAGATTTACCTCTGCCAGCCCTTCTTTTCACGCAGCAACTCCTTCCAGCGGCTGGGCGACCATCTGCATCATAGTTAGCTGAGCTTTAAGTGTTTGCTTTTCCAACTTTAATTTCCGTTTTTCCTTCTCTTGGGCCAGAAAGTTTTCAGCATGTAGTGCGTGGAGTTCCATCAAATTCAGGTTTTCCGTGTCCCAGGTAATACATTGGCAAGACGCCTCATGTAATGGGCGCCTGATAGCTTTTTCATATTCCCTTTAAAATACAGTTCGCTTCTTCTTATCAACACTTCAAGGTCAGTGGCCTGAAACATTCGAGTTCCTTTCCAGATATGGAGTTGTTTTTTTTCTAATTCTTTGGCTGTTGATATGGCAGTTTGCTGGCCTTGTAAGTGTGCTATTAGTTCGGTTTAAATATACATAGATTTTCTTTCTGTCTGCAACACTTGCCCTCTGCAAAGTCAAGCCCTTACTTTTTTTGTTTCCCTGTGCTTTTATTGGTTTCAAAAGAAATGTTAATTTTCCATTGCAATGGACATCATATTATTTTCACAGGTCGGTGCAACATCGAGGGCCGAAGTGCCTGTACTCCACTGTAACGTTCTATGTTGTAAGATACATTTCCTGCTGGTTTCCGATGTCTCTCCTCACTGTGGAAACTTCCAGGCACATCTTCCAGTGATTTGTCTGCACTTCATTCAATCCAGAAAACTGTAGTTCCTGCTGAGAATGTGATCTCTCTACAATGGAGAGAGGAACACAGAGTCGGTGACAAAGCTGAGATCACTTAAGTTCTATCCAGAATCAACAAAAATTACCCCAGTCTTCCAGTGTCCTGCCACTTTAAGATTGCATTGTGTACCCAAGCCATCTGGTCTGCTGCAGTTCTTCTTCAAGGCACAGCGCAAGCTGGAAGATTGGGCAACTCATTTTCTACTGAAAGACCATGCAGATTTCAGGACCCAACATTCAGTTCAATCATTTTGGATCCTGTCTGCACACTTCAACATTTTCCACCCACCCATACATCCCATCAGTTCCGAACACGAATCATTGTACTTGAAGCGTTCACTGTCCTTTCTCATCATAGATGGACAAGAGCTGCTGATTTTGTTCAGACATTTTGGCATTTCTTCAAAGAGCATTTCATTTTCCATTTTAATCGTAAGACTGCAGGAACCGTCTGATTGCAGGAGGAGAAGTTCACAGGAGAGGAAAATAATGCCAAGGGCTGGACCATTCCCATTGTGAAGGTAGATGAGGTAAGCTGGGGCTGTGTAACTAAGCACAGGGAAGGCTGAGTGAGAAACTGATTAACATGCACATATTATGAAGAGGATAGATATGTATGACAGGAATAAGGCTTTTCGGGAAGGAATAATAACCAGTGACATAGATGAAAAACAGGAGAAAGGCGGTTTAGAGGAGATTTAGGAAGAACGCATAGAGTGTTGTTCATCTGGAATTTCTTATTTGAACGTGTGGTAATGCTAAGTGTTATGAGGACATTTCAACAGTATGTAGCCGAACACTTAAAGATCCAGAGCAAACGTGAATAACGACCAGATACTGGAAAGTGTGACGAGGTCAGACAGACGTGAGATGGGTGTCCCGAACGAAATCGTTCTAAGGCAAACTTTTGTGGTGAAAACTGGGTGAGGCCATGACTCTGTGGTGCAATGGAAAGCGCGTTGAATTTCTACACCTTTCTTAAGACTGCCATTCAAAAGTTGTGGAAGCAAATCTCATCAGAGTCGAGTTTTAGTTTATGGTTTGAAAGGTGTTCAGACCAGACTCGGCTGCTCATCTGCAAAACCTATAACATTCATGCAGAAACCCAACTGTCTCGAAATGCAACATTTTCCTCACAGCGATGAATAACTTCGATGTCTATTTATGGTAGCGATCGCTAAGTATGTGTTAGCCACTTGGCAACACGATGATATGGATACGCTGGAAAAAGACATAAAAGTGCTGTGTGAGCTAACATGGTACAGAATGGCATGGCGGGGCAGGAGCGGTGTTAAGAATGGCCTACTTCTGCTCCTTTCTGCTTGAGTCTTTTCTGCCCTAGGTTTTTAAACAATCACAATGAGAACAATGTGAATCTATACCAATTAATATTTTCTGTCTCACCTCCACTTCGCTACCCTCCAAGCTGGAATACTTAGCTCCTGTTTCCGCTTTAGGTCATACAGTGGAGGATTGTCACAAGTTCTCTGTCAGGATGAACATCCCTTCATATAGGTTTCCAAGTGGACACATGGAGCAAGCGATTACATGGATGCTGGGGATTGAGGGACAGATTCACTCTTGCTGGGCTAGAATTCTGGCCAAGGTAATGAACGTGAATTTCTGACATTTTGAAACTTACTCTGGATTCTTGCGACTTTACTAATTAAACTAAAATTCAATTTGCCCTTGCATAACATAATTTATTTTTCACAATTTATAAAAAAAAACCATGCCACGTGCCCTTGGATGGAGTAATGCAGAAGATTGCTGACGTTGTGTACAGTCTTGGTCATTGCGCCGTATGAACATTCCAAAGGATCCTGGTGAAGTACCAGTGAATCGAATTCTCTGACGAATTGACACCGATAGAAGGAAAATCCTAGTACAGTAGCGACATAACATTGCCTGTGATCAACGCAGGAAGCCACGGTAAATGAACACAGAATTCAATTCTGCCTATTTTCACCACATTTTACTATTCATTTTCCTGAACCTGATGCTCCATAATCGATGATCCATCATCAGTATAACCTCCTCTGCGCTGGGTTTCATTTCAGATCTTCAGCAAAAAAGGAGTAATTGGTTTGAGGGGCCCAGTGGTAAGCTCAGTAGCCATTGGTCATCAGTACACGGCAGCTCCAGTGGTGCAATTCGTCAGTTTGATGTAATTGCACGACAGACTGGAAATGTGTCAGGTGCCAAAGTTGCACATTCGGTTCTCGCCAGGTGTTGGTTTTACTGATAGTGACCAGAGATGATTGCAACTTCAAGCTGAAGAACAGTTCAAACACCGAATATTACACCGCAATAAAGTTCATTTTGGCCCTAACGTTGCATCGACCTGTGATACCAATCTGACTAGTATTTTACCATCATAATCCGCAAGTTTATACAATGACCATTTCATTGCCCTGAAAGTTGTTGAGTCGACGAGTATTGAAGGCAAGGCGTTCAGCACCCTTACTACTCACTGATAAAGGAACCTACCTCGGTAACTATCACCCTTAATTTACATCGATGTGCCCTTGTGCCAAAATTACCATTTGAAGAAAAATGCCTTCACTGTCCACCTTATGGCAACCTTTGATCATCTTCTATGTCTCTCTAAATTCACCCCTCAAACTTCTTGTCGTTATCAAAAACCGCCTCAAGTCCCTCAACCTTTCCTCGTAAGACCATCTCTCCATAGAAGGCAACATCCTAGGAAATGTCCTCTGCACCCTTTCCAATGCTTTCACATCCATCGTATAATGTGGCGACCAGAAATGCACGCAACTCTACGAGTGCGGCCACACCAGTTAATTTCTGGAGCTGCAAAGTGATAATTTCACTCTGAAACTGAATCACTCTCCCAAGAAAAACTAACACACCGTACTCCTTGCAAGCAAACCTGTCAACGTGGGTGGTAACTTTCCGAATTTTATATGCATGGGCACCGAGATCTCTCTGCACATCTACACTTCCAAGAATATAACAATTAGCCAGGAACTCTTTATTCTTGTTGCTCCTTCCGAAGGTAATTATCTCACACTTTTACACATTAAAATCCATTTGCCACTTCTGAGGTCAGCTCGGCAGATTATCCATGCCCCTGTGTAACCGTCAGCAGATATTGGCACTATTGACAACATCGTCAATCTTAATGTCATCTGCAAACTTATGAATCCATCATTCCATGCACTAATCCAGGTCATTTATAAAAATGACAAACAACAGCGGACACAAAAAGGAACCTTGTAGTTCACCATCAGTTACTGAACTCCAGGATTATTATTTCCTATGAACTGCCACACTCTGTCTTCTTTCAGCGAGCCAATTTCTGATCCAAACCGCTAAACCATCCTCAATCCCATGACTCTGTATTTCATGCAACAGCCGACAGTGTGTTACTGAAAACCATATCCACCACATCAACCACTTTACTCTCATCCACCTGTTTACTCACCTTCTCAAAGACCTCAATAAGGTTTGTGAGGCACAACCTGCTCTTCATAAAATCGTACTCACTATCCCGAATCAACTTCTTCCTTTTCGATGATCATAAATCCTATCTCTCATAATCTGTTTCAAAAGGTTAGCTGCAAGAAAGCTAAGGATCACTGTTCTATAATTACCAGCATTGTCTCTACTCCACTTCGTGAAGAAGGGGACAATATTTGCTAAACTCGGGTCTTCTAGCACTAATGACATAAACACTGACGAAATAAAGCTAATAGTCAAAAGTTCTGCAATCTCCTCCCACGATTCGCAGAGAATCCTCGGATACATCCCATCAAGTCCAGGGGACAAACCTATTTTTGACTTTCATGGATTTCTAACAACTCCTCTTTATAACTGTCAATTTCGTTTATTCTAATAGGTTGCATCGCAATACTCTCTTCGACAACATTGTCTTTTTCATTTTTGATATGATAACAAAATACATTCAGCGTCTCTGGTATCCTTGAACTCTGCTGACAACTTCGTACTTCTGTTCTTGACAGCCCATAATCATATGCTAGACATCTTTTATTTTTGAAGTATCAATTGAAAGCTTCAGGATTGTTCCTGCCAGACAAAGACTTCTCCTGCCTTCTGTTCGCTCGAAGTAGCTCTCTCTTTAGGCCCTTCCCGGTTAGCGTTTAATTTCCAAGCGTCCTACCTCAGCCTTCATATCTCATGTTTACATACACCTCCTTCTCCTTCTTCTCAAGAGATTCAACTTCTTCAGTAAACCCAGCTCCCTGTGTCGACCTCATATTTCCTGCATGACGCAAACATACTTACCAAGGACATGTAGTTGCTTTTCCCTGAACAAGCTCCATATTTCAGGTGTGCACAACCCTTGAAGTTACTTTCCACATGCGGTGCATCTTAACTCTTGCCCAGTCGCATCATAATGGCCTTTCTCCCCGCGATACCTCATGCTCTGCAATAAATACCTATGCCTATCCATCACGAAATAAACAGAACTGAATTGTGGTCACTATCAATAAAGTGCTCACTTACCTCCAAAGAGAACAGCTGGCTGAGTTCATTACCCATAAGCAAATCCAATGTAGCTTTGCATCTTGTTGGCCTGTCTACATGTTGCGTCAGGAAACCCTCCTGCACACATTGGACAAAAACTGACCGATCCGAGGTGCTGAACCGATAACATTTCCAATCAATATTTGGAAAGTTAAAGCTCCCCATAACAACTACCCTGTCACTTCTGTTCCTATCCAGAATCATCTTTGCAATCTTTTCCTCCATAAATCTAGAACATTTTTGTGGTGATCTCTCCATTCCTGATTCTAATCTCAGTCTATTCTACCTCAGCAGATTCAGTCACGTCCTCACCAATATCCTTTTTGCTACCATAATACTGTCCTTGACGAATAATGCCACCTCTCCCCCTTTGAAACGAGCCTCCTGTTCTGACTGAAAAATCGAAACTGAGGTACCAGGAACAACCATTCTCTTCAGTCCTCAGTTCATGTCTCTGAAATGGCCACAACATCGAAGTCCGAGGTAACAACCCATGACACCTACCTTATCCCAGATGCTTCTGGCGTTGAAGCAAACACACTTCAAGCCACCTTCATCCTTGCCAGTACACTCTTGTAAACCTGAAACGCTATTTCTGACAAAACCACTCACAGCCACCTGCAAACTGCAGGTACAATTCAGCTTCCCACTCCGCGGCTGAATTCGTTCAAACTCTCATGAAGAGCTTTGGCAAATTATCCCCTCAGGGTATTGGTACTCTTCTAGTTCAGGTGAAGACCATCCTGTTTGTAAAGGTTCATCGACTCCAGTATGAGCCCCAACTATGCAGGTATTGAAATCTCTCCCTCCCGCATCATCCTTCCAACAACATTTTCAAATGCTCTCTCCCTACACTTCACCTCACTACGACGTAGAACAGCTCTGCTTTTTCTAGATTTAAGATGTCACCCTCGATCCCTGAAATTCTGCCATACATTCACATCTCTTTTATTACCGATGTTGGTGCATATGTGGAAAATGACTTGGGGTTGGCCATCCTCTCCCTTAAGGATCCTGAAAACACGATGTGAGATATCACAAACCCTGGTAGCTGGGAGACAACACACCAATCAGGAGTCTGCCCGATATCCACAGAATCTCAATCTGTTCCCATCGATATGGAGTCCCATTAACAAATGCTCTCGTCCTCTCTCCCCCACCCTTCTGAGAAAAAGGGCAAACTCTGTGCCAAACACTTATACCCAATGGGTTTCCCCTCGGAAGTCATCCCACCCAAAAATAACAAATATGGTATACATGTTACTGAGGGGCACGAACACAGCAGATGCCTGCACTGTCTGCCTGTTAGCGTTTCGGTTCCCGACTGTATCCCATCTATCTATTTCTTGGAGCTGAAGTGTTACTGCCTCCCTATAACTTCGCTCAATTCCACTCAGACTCCAAATGATCTGACATCAAGCTCCAGTTCCTGAACGCATTTGCCGAGGAGAAGGAGTTGGGTGCACTTCCCGCAGATGTGGATATCTGGGACATTATTGAAGACACTTACCTCTCACATTCTACAGAAAGAAATTTCAAATGTCCGGCAATCCATTCCTAATATTGTCCACATACACACACTCACACACACACACACACACACACACACACACACACACACACACATATATATATATATATATATATTTGAATATATGCGAACATATATACATGTATATAAAAATTTGTGTGCACTTGCATGTATGTGTATGCACATATATATTTAAAAGTTGCAAAAGGAAGGTGATTGAAACGGGATTTGTTTTTTAAAAAATAATTTTGTGGAGTGTTCTGTCCTTGGGAAATACCTCAGTTACTTACAACCAGCAGAAATACTCCCTGAGTGAATATCCATCACTCAATAGAGATACAGAGGTGACGTTTGAAGATGTTGACGTTTCTAATATCGCTAATGCTGTGTTGTGTTAAATTCTGGAAAGGACGTTTGTTTGGTTCATGTTACTTATTTTGCTGCAACCTCGCACAGGCCATTAAAACAATCCAAAAATTATTAGATTTATCTCCTTGGACAATGTTGTCGGCAAAACTGGAACCGAAATGATAAAGATGTTTGAAGTACTGCTTTAAAGATTATAGGATTCAAACAGGAACATTTTTCGAGTCTTGTCACTGGAAAGTTTGGGGGAGATGGGTGAGCAGCAAATGGTCTCACTCCCTTCTCTGTGATTGCCGCCAAATGTCCAAGGCAATAGATGAAAAAATATGGTGCATTCCATCGACAGGTCCGTTCCCAGTCACTATAGCATAATTTTGCTTTGATTGTCGCCATCGCATAAAGGGTGAGGTGAGTGGGGAGATCGGGATTCTGATAATAACCTGAGACATTGCGATAATTAATCCCACACTGTTGGCATCACTTTATATCATAAACCAATTATGCAGCGGACTGAGCTTACTGACTTCCCTTTAATGCTGAGCTAAAAGAAACAGCTCAGTTCTTTTACAATTTATGGAAGTTCACGTAGAACAAGCTGCTAAACCTTTCTTCACAACCAGCACTTTCTACACTGAGTCGTACTCAGTTGGAGGTGATATGTGGAATATTTCCAATTAACGTTAACCAATTAGAAATTGTGCACCTTACGCTTACCCGACCCGGCCGACCAGAATCCATGTCTTGGTGAAATTCACTCATTATATTCCTGCACGCACTTTTACAAATAGTTTAGAATCAGCTTCTGATACATTTTTCCTGAAAAATAATCATTTTCGATTTCAATTTCTGTAGAAAGAAAAAAAGTGCTCCAAACTTTTCCTTATCATTCATCGCTGGTTCTGAAGTTCGAAAGTCTAGTTATAGATCCATCTGAATGAAGGATTTTCCCTCCTGTTTACTCTCAGCAAATTCACATCATCAGGGAAACTTCCATATGGACGCAACTCAGTTTTACCTGGTTTCACACCACATGATCTATTCATCTGTTCCACCATCCCATGGAACCCCGCCTTGTCTTTTCTAATGGCGTTATGCCCCAGTACTTCGTTGGCTTCCTTTCCATTCTTTTTTGTTTCCCACTAGACGCTGTCCATTCTTCCTGACGTCTTTTGATTCCAGTCATCGGCATCCATGTCTTTTATAATCTCTTTTATATCCCAGGGAAGACCATCTTGAGAAAGAATGCTGTTCCGATGCCACACATGAAAACCCGTTCGAACGGTGTATACTGTCATTACCAGTATAGGGAAGATGGGAGCTAGTTCAGTCACGGGTGAATCGGTTGGTTGTCACACTGACTGGGAAATGACTGTTTTTCTTTATTTTTCTCCCATCTCTGAACATGTGCTAAAACAACACAGTAAGGTATCATAGAATGCCAACAGTTAAGAAACTGGCCATTTGATGCAACAAATTCACACTAATCCTCTAGGGATGAATCCCCACAGAACAATTCTTTACCCTATTATTCTTCATTTGTTCCTGAATAAGGCACTTTACTGACAGTCGACCCATTTGGATTCATGCCATGTCTCAGGTTCTGTGAGGCAGCAGTGCGAACTAGTGAGCCACCTTGCGGCCCTGCAGCAATATTTCAAGGCACATGCGGAAGGGTGTAAAATGCGTTTCCTGTCAAAGATGCTCCGCTTTTGTTGTTGTCCTTATCAGCAACAATAATCCTGATTCCCTGAGCAGGCAATGAAACCAAACCACAGCGGTGAAAGTGCTGAATTGTAACCACTAGCTGACATTTAGGACGGCAGGTGCAATTGCATCTTCTCTTAACAGCATAGTTTTTTCCTGCGATGAGACGTTTCTTCCAAAATACTATTCGTGACACCGAGCTTTTACAGCACAGAATAATGCATTATGTCAATGCCAGTCCATCAAACATCCATCCATTCTCATTTCCAGCTTCCAGTAGCCCGCAGCCTGACTTCTGAAGTGTTCATCTTAAAGAGACGTTCCCTGCAAAGGTTTAATCTCAAATGAAGAAGGAATGAGACTGAAATCAGATGCCCTTAAATTTGATCATGAGCTGTGGGAGAACTGAACCGCATTTTCAACCAAACAGGGAAATATACACATCTTGTGAGAATGACAAAGGCCTTAGGAGAGACCAACATTCAGAAAATGAGGAATTGAACTGAATCCGGATTTAAAACCCGATTCTGTTTGCATAAGCAAAGGGGTAAACAGACAGGCGACTGTCCTTCGAGGACTGGCACAGTCGTGAATAATTGGGACATGCTAATCGTTGAAGTCTCCACCTGTTGAGGTAGCCTGGCTAGCCGTGCTCTTCCAGCCTCCTATCTGTTTCATTTGGATTCCAGCAGATTCCTGCCTCTACATAAGGAATGGAAGCATTCAGCCGCTTCGCTGTATGTTTTCCTTCCCTACTATTTCACCGTTACTTTACTGTTTCGACTGTATCACGTTGTTCTTCCGGATAAACGAGAGCATTCTTGGCATCAGACGCTTGTCGTTCTTATGTTCCTCGAAGTAGAAACACAGAGGGGGATTTCGAAAGTCAAGCAGATGAGGACTGGTCTGTGGGGAAAATCACGTCACGATGTTCCCTCAGAAATAATTCCAAGCAGCACGGAAATGCTTCTATGAATGTTTGTTGCAACAATTGTAAACAAATTCAGCAAGGCCCAAGCGAGATTCGAATACACGACCAATGGTTGATAAGACCTCTGAGCTATGGAGCCACCGGCAAGGAAAGCGTTTTTTTGACTAACAGAAAATGATGAACTCTAGCACAGCAAATTCCGTCGTCCGAGGTTCGTGATGCAAGCTTCGTTTTCTGTTTTAAAACACAACTTGAAACCCATTGCTTTGATCACTTGTTTGATATAACACTTTGTCATCGTCCCAATATCTCATAATGTGACTGGGATCAAAATTTGTTTAAACTCCCTCCAGAGGAACAGCTTTGAACTTTCCATTATGAGAAAGGCACGAAGTAGTATTGATAGCAATAAATTGCCCTTCACTTCAACAAAGATTACAGTTTTTCTTCTTCCGTTGTTGACTAATTCGTTTCCTTTAGCATTGTGCGATTTACGTCGTCGAGAGATTTCATAATTTATGACCTTGGTTGATGAAGTTGAGGTACCAAACGTGGAACAGTTCAAATCGAACAACTCCGGAGATTGGAATTCCAGGCTATGCAGTTATCTGAGAGTGCGTTTTAAAACAAAATCTTGGGTGTCGTGTTCACTGGCTGGGTTGGCATTTATTGAACAACACTAATTGCTCTTGAGTGGGCTGGAGGACATGACAGTGATAGACAGAGCGAAGACAGTCAAGAGATTTGCAGAAATGATAAAAACGTTGGTATTTAGCTGCCCGGTAATGGGTGAACAGCCCTTGTTGTTAATACTCCCACGCGCAGCAGAGTTGTTGAAAGATCTCAGGACTACATCTTTGGATGAATGACCCGCAATCCCTGCCCTTCCAGCATGTGGGAGCCCGTGTGGAAAGATAAAGCTGCAAAGGCCGCAGTGCACGTTTGGGAAAATGTGCAGTGGTAAAAATATCACTCAGGTAAGGAACAATGAAACACTGAACAGAACGCAAGTACACCCTTGAATAGAGGCAGTGGGAGTTAGGCCAGAGCAGAGGGGGAATTTGAGAGGACGGATGGAAGTGTGTTACCACCGTTTAATCCAAACAAATGGATGAGAGTTTGAGCTGCAGAAGAGCGGAGACATGGAAGAGTTAATGATGTTAATGAGGTGTAAGTAGGCTGACATGGTGACGATGGTGATATGTGCTTGAAAGCATTAAACACAGTGAAGGATGACACTATGATTATGACGTGACTCGTTCAGACTCAGACAGTTGCGAGGGAGAAGATGGAGTCAGTGGCGTGGCATTTTCTCCTCGGACAAGGTCAATGATGCTTTCCAGCTCATCTCATCCATTTGCCGCAATTCCACTCTCAAAACCCATCCCTCCAACAAGGACAGAGCTCCCTTATTCATCACTTTAAATTCCAGCAACCTCCGCAGACATCATGTCATTCTCCGACATTTCCATCACTTGAAAATGAACCCCACCAGCTAAGATGTGTTTCCCTCCCCATCCCTATCCGCTTTCTATAAAGATCATTCCCTCTACGACTCCCTTGTCAAGTGCACGCCCCTCACCAAACCACCCTCCCCTCCCGCCCCATTCTCATTCCAACACGGGATTTGCAAAACCTCCACCCACACCTCCACTCTGTCGCAGGCCCCAAAGGAGCCTTCCACATCCATTAGAGTTTTACCTGCACTTCCACACATGTCATTGAATGTATCCATTGCTCCTGACGCAGTCAACCTATATTGCGGAAACCGGAGACCTAATAACAGTTCACTTCAGAAAACACCCCCGGACAACATTAACAAACAACATCACTGACCCGTGGCCGAAAACTTCGACTCTCCCTCCCAATCCGCCAAGTTCATGCAGGTTTCATAGGCTTCTATCGCTCTCCTATGTATCAATCCTCTTTCCCGCCTATCCGCTGCACACTGCTCTGCGACCAATCACCACTACACCCACCTCCATCCACCTATCACACTCTCAGCTACCTTGTCCCAGCCCCATCCGCTCCAATTTGTCTCTCTACCCCATCGGTTTATAAGCTTATTTCGTGATGATGGCTCTTGCCCGAAACGTCGATTCTCCTACTCCTTGAATGCTGCCTGCCCTGCTGTGATTTTCCAGCAGCACACTTTCGACTCAGGAGCGAGTCAGTGGATTTTGATTTCGGGACTGAAGACAGAGGCCTCAGCTTTGTCATGATGCAATTCTAAGAAATGTCTGCTCCAACAGAACTGCATGTCAGACAAGGCAGGACAGCGTTTGACCTGGAAGGAACAGGAAGGTGATCGTGTTTATATCCACCTGCAGATCTATTTGTTCTCTGTGGTGGATGCCGTGTGCATGAAAGATTCTGACGAAATTCTGGTCCCATTCTAAGTGTCGAAAATCCCTCACCCTCAGACCACATCTTAGAAAGTATCCAGAGTCTTGTGAAAGTTGCTTTCCCACTCTCATTTTTGGGTAACATCAATTTTGCAGGATATCAGAAGGGGAAGATTTACAAACCAATCTCTCCGCCGTGATCTGATAAAGTCGCACATTTTATCACAAGTAGAACTTGATCAGAGAGAGAACATGAAAGGGAAAAAAAAACCCTCTGGTTACAGTGAGAGAGAAACCGTTCTCTGATTGTGTGTGAGGACAATGGTTCTACCCATCAGCAGAGCTCACAAACCACAAATGCAGTCATACTAAGGAAAGTCTATGAAAATGTGCGTATTCATTTCCTTGTCTGAGCTGAATTCCAATCGAGGCAAAGATTACAGGAAAAAGCGATTCACCTGCTAAGAGTGTGGAAAGGGATTCACTCTGTCTCTGACCTGCTGCAGCACCTGCTCGTTCAAAATGAGGAGAAACCATTTCAAAGTCTGAACTGCCGAAAATGCTTTAAAACGTCCAGCACAACGCTCATACTAATTAGAAAGCTTTCATCTCGCCAGACTTTGGAAAATTTATCAAACCTTTGTGTGCTTCATCTCTGAGAAATATGCTCACATGAATGAGAGACCTTTTAAGAATTCTGGAGACGTGCCATCTGATCTACGTGCTCACCCGGGAGGAGAGACATCTTCGTTTCCAAATCGATGGAACCTGCTGTAAAATTCCGAATGACCGGATGGCTCATCACTTTTCTCACAATATTAACGTGTCTTTGTAAATGCCCTGACTGCAGGAAGTGCTGCACAAGTTCCTGGAGACGAACGTGTCATCGACGTGTTCACACTGTGGACATTATTCACTCTAAAAGCTCCAGGGGGCAGTTTATCATTAACGTCTTCACATTGAAGAGAGACCTATCAAATATATAGTCCGTGGGATTGCTTAACAGTCTCTGTAGAACTGATGTCCCTTCGACATTTTCACAATGTGGGAGATGTTTCAAGTGTAGTTATTCTAGGAATAGGCTCAAGCGTTCATCTCAACTCTCAGTACACCAGCAAGTTTGCAGTGGGCAGAAAGCATTTAATTGCTCCATGTGAGAAACACAGTTAGCTCACTCATCGACCCTGCTGAGACAAAAGAGGGATCCCACGAAGGGAAAGAATTCACTCACTCATCGACCACGCTCAACAGCGATTTAACCTTGTTGTTCATCATATTCAGATCTGTAAGGAATGTTTTGATATTCTGGATAAAAATCAAATAAATCAGCTTTGTATTAAATTCATTGTCAAATGTCATTGGAAGGATGGGTTTACCGAGTACTTGAAGCATAAGCACAGGTTCTCAAGGGGAAGTAATTTCTGAAAAATATATTAGACATCTGTGAGGAGATAATGAGCAAGTAAGACTAAGTCGACCCTGTAGAAGTGACCAGCTGGAATTTCCAAAAGACTTTTGGCGAGGTGCAGTATGACAACCTGTTCAATAATGGGCAACTTCTACTTTAGACGACGGTGTGTTTAGAGTTTCCACATCCTCTCCGTTTCTGCCTGGATTTCCTCCCCAGACGAAAGATGTGTTGGTGACCTTCTTTGGCCATGGGGAATGCAGAGTTACAGGAATTGGGTAGAGGTGTGAGTTTGGGTATGATGTCCATTGCAGGATTAAAGGAATCTTCCTGTGCCGAATGGCCTGTTTCCACATTGCAGGCACTATATTAGGACAAGATTGATCGCAGGGATTAAGGCTTTTGTCATATGAATTTCTTTTTCAAAAAAACGGTCACAATTTTCATATAAACATATGATTTCAATTGAATCTGTTGAATGATATTAGGTGGGGATCGGCATTCTTAAACAGGAATTACAAAGGTCAAGCGAGAATGTCAGATCACCTTCGCACGTAAAGTTAAGGATATAATCTAAAGAGATTCATCAAGTACATTAAGAACTAGAGACGCAATAGGACCACTTCAAGTTGAAAGAGCTCACTTTTGTTTTTAACCTCAGCAGATGGAGAGATATATAATGTTCACTTCGTGGAGAACGAAATGAACCCTACAACTAAATATTGATGCTTATAAAGTCGTTTCCATTGTAAAGGGCAAGTGCTTGAGGACTTGGAAAATATGAAGAAGGATATTTCTCTGGGATTCGATCTCATGTATCCCAGAACTTTGTGGCAAGTTAGGGAATGAAACTGTTGGGCCTTTCGTAGAAATAATTGTGTAAGCTATTACCATGAGTGAGGCGCCGAAAAAATGGGGAGTTGCTAATTTTGTGCTTTTGTTAAGAAAGGGTTACATGGAGAATCCTGGGAACGATAGACCTGTGTTTCTGACGATGGTCTTATGTAAGTTGTTGGATTCAATTATAAACGATTGAATTTAAATGCATTTGGAGATACAAGAAATAAATTGGAATAACCAGAATGTTTTTTTGCGCGAGGGAAGTTGTATCTCACAAACATGACTGAGTTTTCGAGGGCATAACTAATATGATTGATCCGGACAAAGTGGTAGATATTGCTCACTAAAACTTTAGTAAAACCTTTTTCAAGGTTCCACATGTTTGCCTGATTCAAAAAATTGAGATCACAGAGAGTTCGGTGAGATTTCCAATTCGATATAAAATTAGATTAACAGCAGGAAGCTGGGAATAGCAGTGGAAAGTAGCGTTCAGACTGGAGGAATATTACCGATGGCGTCCTCCAAGGATCAATGCTTAGCCCACATTCATTTTTTAAAATTTAAATCAACGATTTAGGTGAGAAGATAAAAAGCATCGTAAGTAATTTGCAAAATCTGTCGGAAAAGGAACAATAAAAAGGTCAATTCCTCTCTCTGTCCTCGAGTTTTTAAAGCGTGGGGAGTGGGGTTGGGGCGGGACAGTGAAGGGCCATCAGTCCATCGTACAGACCAGGTTATCAGTTGTCCATCTATTCTCGTCCCAGTTTGCAGCATTTGCCCCATAACTTTGAGTGTTCTGACATTTCAGGGAAAATGTCAATGAGATTCGCTCTGTGAGCTTAAATGACACAACAATGGTACTGACGGTTGACTGGGTTTGAACACCTTTGAGGAACGTATTCTCATGTTCAAACACAGAGGCAGACACGCCGGCACATTCCCCGACAGTGACAAAGTCCTCATCATTATACGCAATCCATGCGCATTACGTCCGCAAGTTTCTCTGGTGAAAGGCGGTTTTAAGTGGAATACAAGCCATTTCTCGAAAAAATGTGAACCGTTGCTGTGAGCTGCGATATGAAGAGGATACTGAGCTGAAATTGTCCCACACGCTTCGCATGTGCAACTTTCAGTGACACAAATCCCACCAAATCAAGGCATCTTGCTCCTGGGATCTGACAGGATAGCACCCAGCAAACATTCCTCACTAAAACTACTGACACACGGCAAACTCTCGACACTTTCACGTCTCATCTCATCTCGTTCTGTTTCTGTCCCTGTCACACCTCCAGATTTTTCTCCATGTCTAGTCCAGAGATCAATGAGCTCTTTTATAAAAATACAGAAATATTGAGAAAGTGATCTTTATTTCAAAAGCAGAATCAGGGAATGTAAGCTATCGTATAGACTGATTCCACCAATGGGCACCGTACCAGTTATTATCAATT
Organism: Chiloscyllium punctatum; assembly: GCF_047496795.1. NCBI lineage: Eukaryota > Metazoa > Chordata > Chondrichthyes > Orectolobiformes > Hemiscylliidae > Chiloscyllium > Chiloscyllium punctatum. The sequence goes on along the minus strand of NC_092751.1, from coordinate 36,980,612 downwards.
AAAATCTTCCAATTACTACCGTGACAGACAGAAAGTAGCTTCGACCCCTTCCTCGCCGAGGGGTATTTTGCAAACAATGTCCTGTTCCTTCACAAACTGAGTTTTTCTCAGCTGGCCATGGATGCGTCGAGCACATAAAATGCCCTTTGGCCCACTAAGTCTGCACATTCCAATACAATCCCCTGAACTGTGCTTACCTTATTTGGCAGCACTTTGCTCAAAGGCTCAAACGAATTCAGCAGTGTAAGTGTTCGACTATATGGGTCTTTCATGCTTTGGACGTTTCTGCCTTTTCAATCATGACAGGCGGTTGGTTGCAGTTTCCCAAGCTTCCTTATCTGGGTTATATGCATTTTACTTCATCCTGCGATTTGAATTTCAAACATAAAACAGAGAACAGACACCCTTCTAGTTCACTCTCGACTCTCAATTACAGTCAGCAAAATGCTTAACTGAATGAGGAACTCACAGTGGATTTAACGCCCATCGCCTCAATCACTTGGCCACACCTGCAGAAGTACGCTACTAAACTGGTTTCAAGTTCTCCCTTCCTGTGGAGCTGAGGAACAGGCAATCATTGTTAGGTTTGTTTGAACTGAATCACCACAGCTTCGACAGGGTAAAATGTCAATTATGTTTGGTCTGTGTAATCAATCTCGATATTTCAAATTATCATTCATTCAGAAGCAAAGACAGAGATTGCAAGATAAACTAAGCATGTCTAGCAGCATCTGGAGATAGAGAAACAGAGACAACGATTCAGATCTTCTTCAAGAGTTTCTCAGAACTCTGTTTTTCTCACAGGGTCTTCCATTCCTGCCGAGTTCCTTGAGCATTTGTTGTTTTTGTCAGAGATTCCCAGCATCCACAGCACTTTACTAGCCATTAAACAATAAAGAAACACATTTGTCGTTCCTCACTGGATAGGTTTTCCGATTGGGAGTATATTCCCGAAACCTACTAAAGGATTCGGATGGATAAGAACAGCGACCGCTCCATGCGTGGCAACACCCTATTGGTTAACAGCCGAACGAGAGAATTAATTGCTCCACAGAGACTGGGGAGTTCCTTGTCGCAAGCCTCTTGCAGGATCTCATAAAGAAGACTGTTAGCGAATTCAAGATTTCACCTCCCTTTCATAGAATGACAATTGCCCTCGATTGGTTTGACTTTTCCAAAATGAATCCTGGGGCATTCGTTGTGGAAAATGGGAACAGTCTGATCCCACGCCTTGCCGACACAGTCATGTCACCGGGAACCAGCTCTCCTAAAACCGGGACCTACTCCCTTCATGCTTAATGACGAACATATTCCTGACCACGGTAAAACCCCAGAACTGTGCAGCTGAAGTTAAAAGGATGGTGTGATTGTCGCTCCCTTCCTGGGTCGTGGGTGAACAGCACCTGTTAGTGAAGAGCCGAACGCGCTGACTAACCACGCCACATAGACTGATGAGCCAACGGCGTCAATGATCTCCGAATGCAAGCTTAAGTCTGCTCCTCCCCCATCGAAAATTATCCTTAATTAGCTTTACCTTTCGAAAATAAATCTTTGGAAAGTCATTCTGAAGACATGGGAATAGTCTGCTCCCACCCTCTAAAGACATAACCATGACACCAGGAACCAGTTGTCCTCCAACCGGGACCATGACTCTTCCAGTCTTTCAGTGTCTTGTCTGTGACCGTGTTTTCTCATTGTCCCGGAGCTGAAATGAGATTTGACGTCCTGACGTGCTGGAACGAGAATCTTTCAAATGTCTCAGATTAGTTCATGTCCGGAGAGCATCAGAGTCAAAGCACTGGCCTCCGCAAGCACGGAAAGATTTCTAACCTGTCTCTGCACAGTCGAACAGTTCGTCGTTCATTCGCCTCTGGATCCGCTTCCCAAGGGATATATAAAGATTCAAAAAACTCGAGACGAGTATTTCTTCTTTGCTTCTTGACAATTTCCCTACCTGCCAATTGGCAAAATTTTCCAAGAATCTCTTCACAACTCTCTGCTTTGCACTACGTTCCGAGAGAAATGAATCTCACTTTGTGGAGAGATTCCCGATTCTGGGAATGTTTTGTTTGGAGCAAAGAAGTTTAATGGGAGATTTCTTGGGAATGTTTACAATGATGTGTCCGGACGTGGTGTGGATGGGCCGTTGATGGTCAGGAGGAACTGCTTCCCCTGACCAGGGCAACTGACCAAAGGACGAGGAGTGAAGACGTTTAAGGGAAAACACAACTTGTATCAAATAAACTCAGTGAAACCTACATATGCACTATGTGTTTGTTATTATCTGTGGATAGAAGAACAGAGCTAACGTTTTGTGTCAGATCCGTTTTTTGTTCAGAACACTAGTTTCCTTGATGTCAACAATTGAGCAGACCTGAGAAAATGTCGAGTTGTTGAGACGGGTTTTCTAGAGTTGCAGGGATAACTCATCCAACAGGAAATCATTTAAAATCAACAGTGAGGGGAACATGTTCTGTATTGATGAGAGATAGAGTGGATGGGAAGGATCCATTTCCATGAGCAGAGAGATTAACAATACGGCAATGGTCGAGTAACAAAGATGTTCTTGCATTTTTACAGCGCCTTTCAGCACCACTTCAGTCACAGACACTGAAGTAACTTTGAAGTAGATGTGTCATTGTCAAAACTAAAGTGCTAATCAGGGCAGTTTGTTCAACCAGAGGTCAAAAAAGACCACTCAGAACTGGCCCTGGAGACGCCAGTGAGATTACACTTTACTTTAAGCATTTGTTCCTCTCTGGTTTATATCCGGAATAGTGCAGGCCTGGAGGTTCTAATCTCAGCGGAAGGTGTTACCCACTAAGACACAGATGAGGAGGATGTTCTCACGTTCAGAGGGTAGCAAGTATGTAGAAGTATTTACAGCAGATGTCTGGCAAGACTAAGTATATTTAAGCCTTCAATGTACTCTCTATTAATAGCATGGAGCAAGTGGTAGAGTGAAATGTCCACAAATGTGCTGACAATTCACACTCGTGGGAGCGCATATTATATTGAGAACGTGGCATTTCGCGCAGTCATATAGATAGGTGGAATGAATGGGGAATAACTTGATAGATGCAGTTGCATGTCGGCATTATGAGGTCATGCACTTTGGTCGGAGAAGTCAAAAGAAAGAACACTATTAAAATCGAGAGAACGTTAAAGAAACGTGTGAGACAGAGGAATCTCATGCCTGACACAAGCACGTTTAGTATCATATTCTTTCCCTGACAAAAAGGATGGCTTCCTTTCCGAATGCTCACAATGAAAGAGATGGTTTCCAAGGAAAGTATAAAAACCCTGAAACAAATAGCCTAATCGAAAACAAAGGAATGAATTGAGTCGTTCCAATGGACAACTTTGATGCTTATGGCTCTCTAAAATTTGTTTATAACGGAGCTTCAAGTGGGAATTGGGGGAGCTGGGGAGTGAAAGTCAGGTCACCCATGTTTACTGTCATCCTTCGTCTGTCTTCCTCATTTTTTTGTATGTTTTATTTCGCATTGTGGTTACTGTGAGTGCGCTTGTAAATCACACCGCTGGTGACTTGTTTCCCAGACAGTTCTTCAACACGACTCGTAAGAATTCAACATTCTTTTCTCCTGAATCGAGGTAATCTCTAAACACTGTGCAAACATCACCAGAACCTCGACATTTTCCACACCTGCCTGCCTTCTTGCAATATCAATTGATTCATCACTGTGCTCCTGTTGCACAAATCAAGAACGAACCAAACCGTATCAATTGCATCTAGGCTTCGAACGCAGCTAACTGCAGCCACTCCCCAGAGTACTGGCAACTGTGTGATGACAGAAGCACACATTGAACAGCCAGGAAACTCAAAATAATTACAGTGCCAGAGGCCGTGCCAGGAACGGCACCTGAGAAACAACAGGAACACTCTTTTGAGCTACGGACTTGGTTATACTTCTCAATCAGCAATCGAAGTTTAGATTGCTTATATCAACTGATCCCTCACTCAAGGAACCAACAACTGCTGCAAACGGAGGAGCAAATGAGGGCTTTAGATACTGGACATCAGAGTCCAGAGTGCGGTGCTGGAAAGCACAGCAGGTCAGACAGTATCTGAGGAGCAGGAGAATCAATGTTTTGGCCATGTGTCTGATGACTTGCTCATCCCAGAAACGTCCATTCTCCTGCTTCTTGGATGCTGCCTAACCTGCTGTACTTTTCCAGCAACACCGTCTCCATTCCTGCAGACTGTCATACAATCCAAGCTTCCAGCCACAGAATCAGCAACACTCAGTGTAATGAGACTTTTTGAGGATACTAGGCAGTGGTGTTTAGTGTCAAGTAGATCTTCATGAATGCGTGTCGTGAATTGTCTGTCCTGTATAATGTTCCCTGCTCTCACGACGTGCAACATTGTTTGACCATATTTGTATTGTACCTGATGGATTTTGGGTCCATTGTTCTGGTCAGTTGTTGTCTAAATGTGCCTTTCGGTTTATATTCTCTCATAGATCCGAGTTGTCAAAGGCTGTCCGTTCCGAGACATTTTTGCTTGATGTGTTGGGTGCCCTCCGAACGTTGTTTGTCTGCAAGGAATTCGCGGGAATATCTATTGTTGCAAAGGATTTCTGGAGGATCCAGGAAACACCACAATCGGTTGTTCAGAGTGGCAATGCACAGACATAACGAGGTCAACAAATTCGACCAGAACAACACAACAATAATTGACCAGTAGTGGGCAGCCAGAGATTTTCTAGAATGACGAGACTCATCCAATGACTCCATCAAAGAACATGTTGACCTGGACGTAACACACCGGGACCTGCAATGAACGACAAGAAGCAGCAACTGAAAGCAGTGGGAAGGAAATCACACCAATTCGAAACGCTACAGGACAGCAGAGCTTCATAAGAGTCTCATCAGCCTTGAGGATGTCATCGAGAAAGGGCAGGAAACTGCTGCAAACCAACTTCCCAACACTAACGAACATCCCCACACCATCTGCAAACTTCACTGGAACTACAAATCTTTACACAAACCTTGAAACCCTGAAACAGTCAGGGCCGCCCCAGCGGGAAAATGAACCCTTGCATCCCACATGACAGCTGAAGATACGAAACGCCATACTCCAGTGGACGTCAGAGCGAACTGCTCTTGCAAGCTACTTGTGCGTGCTCTTCACAAAATAACTGCTTGATTATCCTCATCCAATTTCTCATCGTTTGACGTTGTGTGCTTTTAACATTACAAATTTACATCTGAATATCTCTGAATTTTCTGAGTTCCAGTGAGTTCCAGATTCCAACCACTCGTGGTCTGATAACGTTTTTTATGTGCAGCTACACAAACCTTTTTACCCTTATCTTAAATCTATGGCTCCTTGGTGATTGATCCCTCCATCAAATGTTTCGTTAACTGTACATAATCCATACTGCTCATCATTTCGTACATCTCAATCCTGTCTCATCTCCATTTCCCCTGCTTTCAGAAAAACAACGCATGTCTGTCTAAACTCTTTCATAGTTGAAGTTCTTCAATCCAGATAATATATTGGTAAATCACTTCTGCATCGTTTCCACAGTTGTCATATCACTGCTATAATGTGAATTGTAAAATTATACACAAATATCTAGCGAGAGACAAATGATGACTTGAATTAAATGTGGGGAGACCAGAGACATTGTTCTTTTCCAATAAAGTCATTCCTTCGATACTGTTCTGTGCTATTTTCATGAACCCAATGCTCCAATGATCTCTGGTCCATGCAAATAAAACACTATACGTGAGGATTCAAAACCCAACCACATTGTCTGATAGCATTAAGTGGTTTAATGGTCCTGATGGTGATATTGGGTCACGTTCACCTAACAAGAGTGACAGCTGTAGCACAGACTTAACGGTGTCAATGTGAAAGTGAATGTTAATTTTTCCAATGCCCCAGTCACATGGGAGGAGGGATAGAAAGGGGGAATAGTGATTGTTAAAGGGAGAAAAATCTCCGAGATTGGGTGCTGACAGTGGCGGCTTGAAGCATTAAAACCAACACCTGAGTGAGTATTTTCATCTTAAAATTGATTGTGTCCTTTCTGCGTTTATTTTGCACAGGTTATGTGGAGTAACATGGAACAAATGCTCATTACAGATACTCGGATTTGAATGGAGGTTGCATGACCACAACGCAGAGGACGAACCACTATTCGATTACATGAAAAAGCACAAAGCAAAAAGCCTTTAATACAATGACAGAGATCGTCGAGGAACCGCATCACATGCACAACAGGAAAGCCCACTGAGACTGGATTGAATCGTCACCTTGGATGTTCCCAGTGGCTGTGGAGATTCCATCATTGAGAATGTTGAAGACTGAATTCGACAGATTTCAATAAAAGATTACATGTACAGGTGAGAGTCCACAAATATTGTTGAAATATCGGTTTCAATAAACATGAAGTTTCACATCGTAACAAGAAAGAAACTATTATTGCACACTCACATCACACCGTTTCCCAGGTCTGGACTCAGTGAAACTGTGTACGCAGTGGTGAAGATCCGATTGGAAATTGAGAGTGGAATGAACGAGTGGATATCTACTTTGCCTGTCAGTGACAAACTCCATGAGCATGCAGTCCTACTGTGAAGGTAGAGAGGCGCGTGAAACGCCGAGGCTGGGAGCTCCAAACTCGCTCGTTGAAACTTATGTTGACATGGCACAGAGGGCATTGGGTCGTGTGAAAAGATCCTGAGCTATTTTAATCTGAATTGAAATTATTAGATTTGATTCCCTGCAGGATGAAAACAGGCCCTTCGGACCAACATGTTCACTACAACCCTCCGAAGATCAACCCATCCCAACCCTATTTTACACCTGCCTAATGCACCTAACATTATGGACAATTTAGCGTGGCCAATTCACGTGATGTGCATATCTTTTAGATTGTGGGAGGTACCGGAGTACACGGAGGAAACACATAGAGACACAGGGAGAACGTGTAAACTCCACAAAGACAGTCGCCCGAGGCTGGAATCGGACCTGGGACCCGGGTGCTATGAGGCAGCCGTGTGAACCAATGAGCCAATTTGCCACACATTTGCTCATTGAATTGGGGCCCGCAGCCCTCTACAGCAACTATCTCCAAAGAATCACCACTCTCTGACTGAAGATATTCCTCCATGTCTCATTTCCAAATTGTTATCTCTTCACTTTGTCTCTGTGCCCTCGGGTTCGAGTGTGTCATAGTGGGTGAAACATCTTTGCCACATTGGCTCTGCACAGGCCTCTCAGCACTCTGTAAATTTCAAATAAATTGAGTCATTGACTCAGACATCATTGAAACAGATCGCTGTTCCAAACATTCCATGCTACCATTTACTGAAACTAACGTAGTACCAACTATGTGTACTGGGTCCAAATCTCTCTTAACATATCCTATTCATGCACTTATCTAAATGTCTTTTAAATGTTGCAACTTTATCCACATTCCTCCTTCCTCCAGAACTTTGCACAGGAAACATACTGTGTAAAATAAATCAAAGTGAACCTCATGTCTTTTTTTCACTTTTGTCCTCACACCTTAAAAATACACCCACTAGTCCTGAAATACCCCAAAGAAGGAAAGCACCGTTGCAGTTGTGCTAATCTGTACCCCTCAGTATTAAAATAAACATTTATACTGTAAACGTCAACCTCCTATGCACCTTTGAAAGAAGTCCCAGCCTATCCAGCCTCCCCTTACAACTCAATCCCTTCATTCCTAGCAACATACTGGTAAATCTCGTCTTAACTCTGTCCAGCTTAATATTCTTCTTTGTCCGACTTGGAAGCCAGAACATAGACACAATACTACAGAAGATGCCTCGGCAACATCCTGTACAACCTCAGGATAACGTCCCAACTTCAACACTGAGCAACGCATGAAAACGTTCTAACAGCATTTTAACGAAGCTGACGATATGTGACACGACTTCCAAAGTCCATTCCGTGACCTATTCACGTGTCTATTGCGCAGGACGATTCAAAGCAGTAATTGTAATTGTAAAAGTACTACATGCCTTTATAACTCAAACTGCAGTACGTTACATTTGTTCAAGATAATTTCTCTTTATAATTCATTTAATCATATACCCGAATGATCAATGTCTCTTTTAATCTTCTATAACCTCAGACAACCTTCTTCTCTGTCGACTGTACCACCATGGAGAGTTGTAGCGTCCCTCAGCACAGAAACAGGTCGTTTGGTGCACACTGGAACATACTGATCATAATGCCGGTCCACATTAACCGCATTTCTCTGCACTTGGACTATATCATTCTAATCCTTTGCTATCCATGTATTTGTCCAAAAGCCTTTTTAAATGTTCTTCGTGTGCACAAGAAGACTTATGCTGTCATCTCATGAAATGCATGTCGCTCATGTTGGTGTCAACCACAAACTGATGATCCCTGCCTTCCATATTGTCATCTAAAACATTTACATCAGTCACAAACAAAGGAGCCATCACTGATCCCTGTGGAACACTGCCGGTCACAAGCCTCCAGTCTGATAAACAACACACCAAAACCTCACCCTTTCTCTTGTTGTTAATTGAATTTTGTATCCAATTTGCAAACTCAATGTGAACCACATCTGATCTAACTTTACTAGTTAGTCTTCCATGTTGAATCTAGTTAAACGCTTTCCGAAAGCCTAAGTAAGCAAAGATACTTGTTCTTGCCTCATCAATCCTCTTGCCTACTTGATCAAAACCTCAGAAATTTGTGAGACCCAGTTTCCACCTCACTAAACCATGCTGATGATCCCCTATGTTTTCTGGACTCTGAAAATGCTATTAACCAAAACCACCTCAAAAACTTGCGAACCACCAATTTCAAAGTCACAAGCTGGAGATTCCAGTCTTTTCCCTGTATCCATTCTTCAACAAGGTTCGTCAATGTCCAGTCATTTTAAATCACACGCATATTTAGAGATGACACAATTACTTCAGCAAGGAGTGTTGCAATTTCCGCGCTTATCTCCCATAATGCTTTGGGATTTAGTTTAAAAACAGGGTTAACCTCGATGCTAATTGAAACCAGCAACACAGAATAATATTTAACCCGTGCTGTAATCTGTGAAAATTCGATAGTCAAAACGTTTCGCAAAGGTCACGATTTAAAGGGAAAATATCAACTTTTTTCTTTATGTCTAACAGAGTATGAAAGCTAACAACTATTTACAGCTAGTTTCTCTGAAACCCATCTTTTGCCTCCTACTCCGCAATAATATTCCGATTCTAAAAGATTCCCAATAATGATTTAAAAAGTAATCATGGTTCAAAACCACTCAGCTTTTTCAAGTCTCATTTTGTGGATTTTTCTGGGAAGATTCTCTCCAGGTTTTCCTCGATGTTCTGCCATGCAAACACATTTCCAGGTCGGTACATTTGTAGGATCTCTTGAGCTGGACGTCTCTGACGCAGTCCTAGGTGTTGAAAATGTCCTGATTTATACCCCAAAACATCGGATTATTTCATTGGATTTAATATTATCAAAACGTGAAGTTCACACCTAATATTGATTTCGGATCTTGATTCATAATTTAAGCTGATGGCAATCCAGGTCTGTTGGTTATTTCAAACAAATGTCATATTGTTCCCTTGGTCAGAACAGGTTGTTCTGTGTCCTTGCAAGCTTTTCAACTCTTTCTTTCACACCACGTTCATAACAATACACTAGTCCAGGGTCTGGAGTTTTATACGCCTTTTACATTTTCTGAAATGTCCAGCAATTATTTTCCGATAATATGAATTGTTTATCAGTATGTATTTCCAACATTTCTGTAGCCTCCTTAAGTCTAACATATCCTCGCGAACAGACTTCCCAAACTGAGCTGATCAACCTTGCTTGAATCCATCTAAATACTTTCTCTTCATCTAAACGTCCAAATGTGTTATAAAATAATGTAACAACACCTCGACGTACCAGTTGCTCTAGCAGTTGATTCCATGTGCAAGGCATCCTCTGTGTGAAAAGGGTGTCTTGTCATTCGGCGTAAATCTTACGAGGTCTGGACTCCCGGATCCAAGGGAAAACGAACTTTGCTGTTCGCCTTATCGAGAGCACTCTTGATTTTATGGATCTCTATAAAGTCATCTTCGACCTCTGATGCTGCAGTACGACAAGGCAAAGCCTACATAGTCTCTGCTCGTTGTATTAAAAATCCAGTCCGGAGAACATGTAGACTCTTTGTTGCATGAGGCCAGACAGAGTCGAATGTAATCCAGCCGCTAGAAACATCACCGAATCTCAATTTCTTGATGCTTGGTCAAATAGTTTCGGAAAAGGTATCGTCCTCTTCAGATATGGAGAGTGAACATTTGGTCTCGCTGTCTCCACAATAAAAAAATGACGTGAAAAATTCGTTTAATGCCTCTTCCCTCTGCTGAGCTCAAAAGCAACGTCAAAATCTTTGATCTTTCAGGTAAAATTTCTTGCGTTGTTCTCTTGCCAGATATGTACTTGTAGACCCTCTTTGGATTATCTTCAGCCCTGGAAGATTAAATTAGTTCATATCCCCTTTCCTTCCTGGTCTGCACTTTATTGAAGTCGCTACAAGAAATTCACTTGAACCCTGTTGTCTGTCTGATATAGAATACTCTTTCGTTTTGATTTGTTCCTCAACACCTTTTTTCAACAATGGTCAAGTTTTGTTTTTGTCCAGCCTGACAAATTCAGCTCAGGTTGACAGCATATCTGCCACTGGGTAAATGTTAGTCTGTGATTAAAGTTGGAATAACAGAGCATTAGAAATGCATTACAGAATAAAATGGATTCCGCATGGCTCTGTGCAGACGAAATCAGACCTAACACGTTTACAAGTATTTTCAGATCGTCACAAGCACAATACATAAAGGGGAATGCAGTAAATGGAATATATCTGAATTTCTAAAATTATTCAGAACGGTGTTTTAATACGATAGCACTTAACAAGCATGAACCAACACAGTTGGGGGTATGTTATAGTCGAGAATTGGAGAATGAATGCAGAGGCGAGGTAATGAGAGCATTTTCATGATAGTAAATTGTAACCTGCAGATTCCCGGAGCCAACAATATTGGTGCCACAGCTGTTGACAACATGTACTAATCACCTGTACAACATAAGTTAATGTACTGTTGCTCAGTTTGGGGATGACACAAAATATATATGGATGCAAGTAATGAGGGCGGCACAGCAACATTGTGGACGGACAAAATTAGGATAAACAAGTGGACAAAAACGTAGCAGCATATGACATTAAAAAAAAGAGGTTTATGCCTTTTGGTAGATATAAATATTAAGTGGGGAAATACACAGCACAAAGCATCAGCATACAGAGCACTTCGCTTCCTTGTACAAGAAATATGAAAAGTTAGCATCCAGTTTCAGCAGGTCATCGGGAAGTTAAATAATTTTGTTTCACTTTATTTAAACCAATGGGGACGTATGTTGTCTTTTCAAAATACACATGGCATTAGTCAGATCAGAGCTGGATTAATGTGAACAAATTGAGTCCCCCTATTTTAGGAATAGCAGTTCAGGGAAATTTAACACAAATCATCCGGGATATGGGAGGATATTCTCGGGAGATGAAACTGAGAATATTGCCCCTGTACTCATTGGAGTGTAGAATAATGTAACAAGACTTTACTGAGATTCATTAGATTATGAGGGACATGATAGGATAACTTAGGAGAGAATGATTCGCCTTGTCTGAGAATCGAAGACCAGAGAACATAATCTCAAAGTAAGCAATAACCTATTTAAGAAAAATGTGGAGGAATTTCTTTCTCTTCGAGCCGACTGAATATGTGAAAGTATTTACTGCAGGCCACCCTAGAAATTGGCAGCTCAGTGTATCCAAGATTACACTGAGATTAGGGACGGTGGTAAAAAATGAAGGGGTGTGGCGTTGCTAATTAGAAATGGTATAATGGCTGGAGAAAGGCAGTTCGAGGGGGATCTGCCTTTGGAGGTAGTATGGGCTGAAGTCAGAAATAGGAAAGGAGCAGTCACCTTGTTGGGTGTTTACTATAGGCCCCCCAATAGCAGCAGAGATGTGGAGAAACAGATTGGGAAACAGATTTTGGAAAAGTACAGAAGCCACAGGGTAGTTGTCATGGGCGATTTCAACTTCCCAAATATTGATTGGAAGCTCTTTAGATCAAGTAGATTGGATGGGGCGGTGTTTGTGCAGTGCATCCAGGAAGCTTTTCTAACTCAGTATGTACATTGTCCGACCAGAGGGGAGGCCATATTGGATTTGGTACTCGGTAACGAACCGGGACAAGTGATGGGCTTGTTAGTGGGTGAGCATTTTGGTGATGGTAACCACAATTCTGTGACTTTCACATTGGTTATGGAGAGAGATAGGTGCATGCAACAGCGTAGGTTTTTCAATTGGGGTAAGGGTAAATACGATGCTGCAAGATAGGATCTGAGGAGCATAAGTTGGGAGCATAGCATGTCAGGGAAGGATGTCGTTGAAATGTGGAACTTTTTCAAAGAACAGATACGACGTGTCCTTGATATGTATGTACCTGTCAGGCAGGAAAGAGATGGTCGTGTAACGTAACCTTGGTTGACGAGGGACGTTGAATATCTAGTAAAGAGGAAGAAGGAGGCTGAGATAAGGCTGAGGAAACAAGTTTCAGACAGAGCGTTGGAGGGATACAGGATATCCAGGAGGGAGCTGAAAAAAGGGATAAGGAGAGCTAAGGGCATGAAAAATCTTTGGCGGGTACAATCAAGGATAACCCCAAGGCCTTTTATGCGTATGGGTGAAACATGAGAATGATGTGAACAAGGGTAGGTCCGATCAAGGACAGTAGTGGGAGACTGTATATTGAGTCGGAAGAGATAGGAGAGGTCGTGAATGAATACGTTTCTTCAGTATTTACAAATGAGAGGGACCATATTGTTGAAGAGGAGAGTGTGAAACGGACTGGTAAGCGAGAGGAGATACTTGTTAGGAAGGAAGATGTGTTGGGCATTTTGAAAAACTTGAGGACAGACAAGTCCCGTGGGCCTGACGGAATATATTCTAGGATTATGTGGGAAGCAAGAGAGGAAATTGCAGAGCCGTTGGCAATTATGTTTTCGTCTTCACTGGCAACTGGTGTGGTACCAGGGGACTGGAGAGTGGCGAATGTTGTGGCCCTGTTCAAAAAAGGACATAGGGATAAACCCGGGAATCACTGGCCAGTTAGTCTTATTTCGGTGGTAGGCAAAGTAATGGAAAGGGTAGTGTATCTGGAAAGACACTGCTCGATTAGGGACAGGCAGAACGGATTTGTGAGGGGTAGGTCTTGCTTTACGAGTTTTATTGAATTCTTTGAGGAGGTGACCAATCATGTGGATGAGTTTAGAGCAGTGGATGTAGTGTACATGGATTTTAGTAAGGCATTTGATAAGGTTCCGCATTGTAGGCTTATGCAGAAAGTCAGGAGGCATGGGATAGTGGGAAATTTGGCCAGTTGGATAGAGAACTGGCTGACCGCTCGAAGTCAAAGAGTGGTGGTAGATGGTAAATATTCCGCCTGGATCCCAGTTACAAGTAGAGTTTCGCAGGGATCCGTTCTGGGTCCTCTGCTGTTTGTAATTTTCATTAATGACGTGGAAGAGGGAGTCGAAGGGTGGGTCAGTAAATTTGCAGACAATACGAAGATTGGTGGAGTTGTGGATAGTGAGGAGGGCTGTTGTCATCTGCAAAGGGACTTAGATATGATGCAGAGCTGGGCTGAGGAGTGGCAGATGGAGTTCAACCCTCTCAAGTGTGAGGTTGTCCATTTTGGAAGGACAAATAAGAATGCGGAATAATGGGTTAACGGTAGGGTTCTTAGTAAGGTGGAGGAACAGAGGGATCATGGGGTCTATGTTCATAGCTCTTTGAAAGTTGCCACTCAGGTGGATAGAGCTTGTAATAAGGCCTATGGTGTATTAGCGTTCATTAGCAAAGGGATTGACTTCAAGAGTCGTGAGGTGATGTTGCAGCTGTACAGGACCTTGGTAAGGCCACATTTGGAGTATCGTGTGCAGTTCTGGTCGCCTCACTTTAGGAAAGATGTGGAAGCTTTGGAGAGGGTGCAGAGGATATTTACGGATGTTGCCTGGAATGGAGAATAGGTTGTACGAGTTTAGGTTGAGAGTGCTAGACCTTTTCTCATTGGAAAGGCGATGGATGACGGGTTGCTTGATAGAGGTTTATAAGATGATCGGGGAATAGATAGAATAAACAGTCAGAGACTTTTCCCCCGGGTACAACAGAGTGTTACAAGGGGACATAAATTTAAGGTTAAAGGTGGAAGGTATGGGGGGAATGTCAGGGGTAGGTTCTTTACCCAGGTGGGGGCATGGAATGCCCTGCCTGTGGGAGTGGCAGAGTCAGAATCATTGGTGACCTTTAAGTGGCAATTGATACATGGATAGGTGCTTAAGCTAGGACAAATGTTCGGCACAACATTGTGGGCTGAAGGGCCTGTTCTGTGCTGTATTGTTCTATGTTCTATGTTCTAAGCCTGTGAGAAACAGATTTTAATCAGCAAGGTATTCAAAGGTTAGGTGCTATTGCAGGAACTTGAATCTGAGGATTATCAGATCTGCTGCAATCACACTGAATGGTGAGAGCAGACTGCACAGGTTTAATTGACGGCTTCTGCTCTTGCATCTTATTATCTTTCCTTTCTGGACTTTCAATTGCTTCTGTTTTTCCTTTATCAATGAATTTACCAGGCATTAGAAGAAGAAGATTTACAGTGCGAAGTCCGTGCGAAGGCCAAAAACCAAATATCACTTCAGTATCTGATGGTGTTGTCCATTTGATTGTTGCCTGAATATGATTCGCTTTTGAACATGAAAGGGAAAAGCATCATTCACCGTGTGGAGAAACTGTACACGTGTTGTACGTGTGGGCAGTGCTTCACCAGATCATCTGCCTAGTCAGAACATAAATACAGTCAGACGAGGGAAAGGCCATTCGTCTGTTTCGAGTGTGGGACAGAATTCACTTGATCCACTACGTTGTTATAACAACAGCAAGTACGCATAGCAGAAATGTCTTTTAAATGCCCTGAAAGTGGGAAGCGGCTTAAAATCTCTGAGAATCTGTTGACCCATCAATATGTTGACACTGCTGAGAAAGTTCATTTGCTCTCAAACTGGGCCTGGATTAAAGTGGTTAATTGGACTCTCTGTGCACGCGCCATCTCGCTGTGGGGAGAGGCCGTTCACCTGCACTGGTGTGGGAGGAGATGTTATGTGAAATCCAACCTACTGAAAGAACAGCAAGTTCACAAGTGAACAAAGTGCCTCGTTTTTACTGTGCTTCATCTGTGTCAAAGTCCCAACCAAAAGTTTTGGTTTGAATTCCAGCTTACTGTGGAGCTATTCCATACAGTTTAATGTATAGGAAAGGATTAGAAGGTTACGGGGCAATGGCAGGGAGATGGGGTTAGTCTGAATGCACGTTGTCGTCGGAATGGGCCAGTTTGGACCAAAGGGTCTGCCTTTCTGCTTTAGGACTCTATGACTCTCACAACCATTGCTTGTCTCCCACTGAATGTCATATTGTACTTTCCCAATTCACTGGAGCGAACTTGACCGTCCACCCTGCAGGCTTCCCTGATGTTTGACAACCATTTTCAACATTAGATATTATATGCAGATGCCGGGTAAAATGCAACATATTAATGCCACATTTCCTGAGAACAAGATTATTAATTAGTCCTTCTGAGCACACATCACCAAATCCAAACTAACCTTGTCTCTAGTTTGGATTTAAAACACACTCTTCCAGCTGCCTGATACACACTTCTGTAATTTATTTTTCACAGCATTAGCAGTCACTTAGTTTATGCAGTTTAGATGTAACGTGAGATAATTCAGTATTACTGCAGCACCAACAATACCAATTTTCCACAGCATAAGATACACAATATTTGCTAAGATCCTCCCAAACCGATTCTGTGGGATCTGCGGGACAGGGTCGGTGGCATTATTAGTGACAGACTTAGAGAAGACGTTCATTGAGGCTCACCTCGACGCTGAGATGATCTGAAGAAATGTCCAGGACGTTCTGTATCCTCATTCTGCCAGGATAAGTATAATCGTATTCTCTCTGTTCCCTCACACTCACTATATATCTGTTATCGCACCTACCCCGAACAAGGCTTACGCTCTATCTCCAAATAAACTTCATGTCCTTCCAATCTCACTATTGAATTCCGCAGCTTCCTTCCATCATTTTGTCTGTCGCCCATGCAATACACCCGCACCAATAACACCTTATGGATTCTGCACTGTGGACTGACTTCCTCCAGACACCTCACCATTCAGCAACACTCCCCCCCGCCCCCACCACCACTACCTAGAACAGTACGAACACCTCATTCCCCACTTCCCTTTCTTCCATTCCAGGATAAACAGCCTGGAACAAGACAGAAAGGGCCAAGCCGGGTGGTGGAGTGTCCGATATCCGTTCGCTTTCCCCCCTCCCCTCTCCCCGCCATGTTGGTAGGACCCTTGCACGAGCTGGAGAGAACCGAGTGAATCGTATGGAGATTCTGTAATATCCACCTCCTACCAACTGAGTAAGAAGCAATGTTTTATGGAGGGCAATTCTCACTTTAACCGCTCTGTCTTTTCCACTACTTCT
The DNA here is from genome assembly GCF_047496795.1 of Chiloscyllium punctatum. Classification (NCBI taxonomy): domain Eukaryota; kingdom Metazoa; phylum Chordata; class Chondrichthyes; order Orectolobiformes; family Hemiscylliidae; genus Chiloscyllium; species Chiloscyllium punctatum. Next base: position 36,963,969 of record NC_092751.1, on the reverse strand, counting down.
TTCCCTCCCAAAACAACAAATATCTCACTGCAGAAAGATGCAGACTCAGAAATACTGAGAGACATATGTAAACACCACAATATACTAACACTCACAGCACATGTAACGAAATGGACACGCACACATGTAGATGCATACAGAGACATACACAGTCACACACAAACAGACTTAAACAGATAAAACGCAGAGGCTAATACACGGAAGAACAAATGTATACACACAAATACACAGACACACAAACACATGAACAAACACACAGGCACGCATGCAGATACACAGAAACGCAGGCACTTGTGCCTATAAGCCCGAGATGGATAAGTTTTTGATGAATAAGGGTACCAAGGGTTACCGAGAGAAGTCACTAGAATGATGTTCAGAAACGTCGAAGCCAATATTAAATGACATTCAGCTTCGATGGGCCGAATTGCCTAATTCTGCTCCTTTTTTTAATGCTCGTGTGGTGTTATGCTATCCGGTATTCTCTTCCTGAGACAGGAGCGGAGAATGAGTTTAACACATATTTGATTCGAAAGAGTCAGTGGTAATGTTGGACAGGTTTAGAGGGCTGTATAGTCTATGTCTATTCCTAATTATTAATTCTTTATGTTTCAAAAAAGGTGGCAATTTGATGTTAGTTTAAACCAGTTTTAAAATAATGGGTCCTGCAATGAAATAAGGACGTTCCTTTCCCTTTCGTGTTATGCTATCCGTGGTGCCCTTTTCCTCAGGGAGCAGTAAAGACGCGGTTTTTTAAGCTATTCAAGGATGACCTCTAATGATCTTTCCTGGACAGGAGGGTCAATGTTTATTGGGAACAGACCAAAAGACGGTCAGAACATTCGAATCAGCCATGAGCATTCTGAATGGTGCAGCCGAATGGGCAACTTCTGCTCTGATCCATTAAGTTAGTCTGTGGATGTAGCAAGTAGTATGAAATGATGTTGTTGCTGGGAAAGGGTGTTGGGTTTAATTGTTGCAATGTTTTACTGCATCTTGACAGCGATTCTGCAGATGCTGGAGGTCAGAGTCGATAAATGTTGCCATGGAAAAGCACAGCAGGTCAGGCAGCATCCACGGAGCAGGAAAGTCAATGTTTCGGGCATAAGCCCTTCATCAGGAATGTGCCCGAAACATGCCTCTCCTTCTCCCTGTACACACGTTCCTGGGACGCCTTTTGATAAAAAGCATTACCAGTTTTGGTATTGGATGCGAAATCTTTTTAAACCATACACGATTTTGTGAAAAAGTTAGCTGGATACATATTTTATCTTGTTAGGGTGTTTGAAATTACAGAATATTTGTTAAGAATAAAATGTGTTGATTGATAAAAATGCTTAGGCGTGTACTGCACCATTTAAAGAGAGTAAAATTTGGCAAGGACTTAACAAACACAGAGCGTGCTGAATTTTAAAAATAAATGTAACATTTGACTGAAAGAAACAGTTGAGCTGAGTGCTATAATATACAACAAATTCGATTTAGGCCGATCAGTTTAACTTATGCCCAAAAAAACCAAAATCCAAACGAATTTGAATTTTAATGCTGTAAAACCAATGAGACATTCTGGTGTTTTGTGGTATAAAATCGGGCATTTTGAACAGTTAGCCAGGGCGGCAAAAAGCACGAATAAATGCAGACTGCCTGCAGAATCGCTCTTTGAAAGGTACAGGTTTCTATGAAATCTGTGCAGTTGAAGACCAAAGAAAAGACCCTGGAAAACCTAAAGATGAAGATTCACAGGAAAATCGACATAATTCACTGGGGGTTTTGAAGTTCAATTTTTTTGGTAAATCTTAATCGGGTGGTTTTATTCGATCAGTACATTGCTGTAGAGTGGGAAGTATTTACACTGATCAGACCAGGATGAGTACAGTGTAGAAAGTTGTTGTTTAATGTTCTCTTTTTTTCTTGGAGTTAAAGAATAAACTATTATTGCTTTCGATAGATAGTGGGATTTGGTTGTTCTTTGTCACTCACACTTTTACAGACTATGAGGGGAGGTGTTTTTTCTGTGTCTGGTTTAAATTAGCAGAAGGACTTCACACTCTGTCGTAACATTGATTTTAACGCAGATATAATGAAGACTTGAACCGATTCCTTAAAATTATGCAGACACACATAAACATGCCACGAAATTATGCAGCTGGGATTTTGTTTTTTTTTGCTCAGAAAAGGCACTGTGTACAACAGCAGTAATGATGCATTTGTATATAGGAACTTATCATCCATTGCAGAGAATTTTCAAGGAAATCACACGTGGTCCTTTTTGGTGTTCAGTTGGCATTATTGCATAGTTTAACACAGGGAGGGATAAAAATGTTACCTGCCACAGAAGCAGCAGCCTCGTGCCCCCTCTCTCATTTTCTTCCACCTGACAAGAGAAAAAGAATCCTGCGTCATCTTTACCAATCGTGTAGGTTTCCTCATGAAAGATTCTTTGGCATCTTTCCACTATCTGACGTAAAGTGAATTGAACAAAATCCAACTGTTCCGGGGAGATAGCCCATTACAAGCAGCTTGTGTGAGCGGAAGAACTTCAGAGGACCGAATAACATTTGGGACATTCTGCCATTTTGCCATTTGTTAAGAGTTCAGCCATTAAAGAACTCTTGAAAGCTTTCTTTTTTTTGTTTTGTCTTAAAATGTGTGTGTTCATGTGTGCATGCAGCGGCACGTTTGTGTGTTTGTCACATTCCTCTAGAAGGTGAGCCAGGCTGACACTTATATCATTGGCCTTATCAATAAACCTTGAAAATTTCTTGTAACCAGTGGAGAATTGTGACTGCAAAAGGAATCAGTGACCCTGTAACATTGGTTGGAACACGAATGAGAAATTCTGAAAGAGCTGTAAAAGTGGGAATTCCCTTTCCCAGAAGTATGTGATGTCTAGGTGTTTGTATTGAACAGAGAAATGAATGAATGGAAATGGTGCATTCAGAAAAGTGCTTTTAAGACCACAACCAGATCAGCTACGAACTTAGTACCTGGTACAGCAGTGGCAAAGTGGTTAATGACCCACTCCTGCTCCTCACTCAAATGTTCCAATGTTCTATTCAGCCCTGCACAGGAACAGATGGAGGCCACTTGCACCAAATACCTGGTTCACAGTAACATAGGATATCATTCAGTTCCTCCAGACTGACACACACAGTATGGTGTGGGTTGGAAAATGCTATTAGGTAATACAAGCTGGGTTTGAAAGACGCCTCTGATCTCTTTACAGAGTGTTTCCGCTCTGCAACCAGCGGTTCATTTGTTGGTCATGTAGTGGACCCAGATTATAGCCCAGATTGAAGACAGCCGACAGACATCACTCAGAGACGATACACAAAATAATTTGCACTCTCCGACTGCAACATTCAGGAAAATTACTACCATTAACTTTCCAGATACAAGATATCAGAATATAAGGAACAGGATGAGTTAATTCGGCAAGTCAATCCTGCTATGCCATTGTATACCATGATGGCTGATCCACTGTTGGTAGCAATTCCATTCAATTCCCAATTCTTCACACCCTTCAACAAAATGATAGTGGGCAAAAACCAATCTACCTCCACTGTAACTACTTTCAGTGATCTAGGTCCCCGAACTCTCTCATCCAGATAGTTCCTGACATGCATTATCCTCTGTGAGAAGAAAACACTCCCCAGACAGACACAACAACCTATTGATGAGTTCAAAAGAGGTGAACACAGGAGCCCAGCTAAGAGTGGCAGACCCTGATGTGAAGGCCGGAGTTGACTCAGTATGGTATCAAGGAACGCTGACTAAATTAAATTTAGTGGGCATCAGCCACAATATCTCTTCTGGTTGGGGTCATCCATAGCACAACGGAAGATATGCGTGATTTGTGGACATCAATCCTTTCAGTTCCAGGGCATCACTTCAAGAGATCCACAGGGGAGCTTCCTTAACACAAACAGCTCCAGCTGCTGCATCAATCCTTTCCACCACCATAAGATCAGAAGATGTGATGGTCACTGAAGATCAGACAATATTTAGAACATTTTGTACATTGTCAGCTCCTGAACCAGTCTGCGTCCATATGCAGCAAGACCCGGACAACATTCAGGCTTCTGCTGTTAAAGTGTCGGTAACATTCATGATACAGCACGGCCAGATACTGCACATTTTCACAGTTAAAATAGGAGCTCATTCAGCATCTCAATGTGGTTGCACCCGGATATGAGGAAGTAATTCATGCCATCGAAACTAATGAACAAGAAGAGGGACAAACCATTCAACCCTTCTGCCTGTTCCACAGGAAATGAAGCAGTCTGGTCAGTGCATCTAACTGCGAAACAGGAACGTGAAAAGTCCAATCAGACCCTTGAGCGTGTTCCATGCGACCTGGACGAGAACATTCATCCCCTCAAGGGCTTATGCAGAAAAAGGAGGATGTCATTGATGCTCCAACGTGACAAACAAAAGGAGCAGAGACTGCACTCAGCGACGGCTCCATAATGTTCCTCATAGCCCCATTGCATGTGGAACTTGTGCCATTTTAACATAGTTTCCTGGCAGTGAGGAGAGAAGCCAAATATTTTGTGCGAAGTCTCAAGGAGACATCTTCCCCCGCCGAGAAGACAGAACCATGTTCTCCATCCAGGACAGAAGCTGTTGGGAATAGTTAACTGTTTGAGAGTGAAGGTATTTTGGCTGCTGTCGGGATTGTGGATAACATGACGTTCTGTGCAGAATCACACATACCGAATGCCCTATATTAATGTCGGAGACTGTATGCAAACCCTGAACCTCTCTCTGTCAATCGACATGGAGAGTGGGGCTGTAGTAGGAGAAACGTTCTCAGAGGCACTTAAACTATCGAGAATTATAACCCGCGTTAAAAAACAAACAAACAATGGACTTTATCACGTTCTTAGTGTCTGTTTAGAACATAATGGGTAATTGTCCATCCCCCTCAAGTTTCAATGCAATTACCTCTTATTCTATCACAGAGCTACAGATTAATCTTCACTCAATCCTCATGGTACCATGATCCCCCTGTGATTAGTCTGTTGACACTCTTTCACACTCTCTCTGTGACGTGGAGATCATTCCCTATAAAGGAGAGAAAATCTGCCCACAATACCCTAAATACTGCCTCAACAACACTCTCAGGGATGATTCATAATAATTCCCTTCCCTCACTTTGCCATCTCTGTTCCTTTCCTGTGGTGTGAAAAGGCCATTCCTTCTCTATGCCCTGAGACTGACATGAAATTTACAAGTTCCTTACGTCTGTACATCAACATCAATACAGCCAACACCAGAGATGGAGATGAACATCACTCTTGTGAAGAACTTCAAAGATATAGAATACACCTAAAACAAGGAATGGTCACCGACCCCAATGGAAATGAGCTGTCAGAATATGGTAAACACGCAGAGGAAGGAGCAATCTTTCCTTTGTTCTTGCCTCACGGGATGTGGGCAGCCCTGGTCAGGCCGGCATGTTATACCGATCTGAAACTGGGTGGCTGGTTCAGCTGTTCCACAGGACAGTAAAGAGTAAACGACATTGCTGTGGGATTGCAGTCACACGGAGACCTGTCCAACCAAGGATGAACCATTGTCTTCTCATAAGGACATGAGGCAAGTAGATGGGCTTTTTTTTCTCACAAATTAGAATGGGTTCATTTTAGTTATATCAATTTCTTTCATGAGATGTCAATGGATTATTATTCGATGGCAGTAGTTTAAGTGTCATTGACTTGAGCACTATACACTGTCTTACATCTGACAGATTCTGTGCAGAGAACAAGTTAAACATCTCAAATGCAATTATTTTGTAGTGGACACGTGGTTTGAAGAGATTTGAAGAAACAGCTGTATCGGATTTAACAAAAACACAAACGTTGGTTCATTCAGGAATTGCACTGAGGCTGAGGAGACGACTGGGATATGATAATGGTGGTATTGGACAGGATTGGTGGGTAGGGAGGATATGGAAATGTAAATTTGTGCAGGACAGAAAGGATTATGGAGTTTGAGTTCCTCCTCGCATATCAGTGAGTAATTTGTAAATAGTAATTTGCTTTATATATTTTATAAGGAAAGGAATTTTTGATTGGAACTGAAGACATTGATTGCCATTTCCTAATATTTACATCATCAGCAGAAATTCAGTTCAACCCAGTTTAACAGTCAAAGAGATTTACTAGGAAAACCAACTATAGTGAGGATGGGATAGTAACCACCTTGAATAATCCAAAGGATGTCCTGGATCCGCCATGCTAATGATATCCAAGGCTGAGAAAGAAAGTAAAGACCCAAGGAGAAACTCCTGTCCATTGTTGGGACATTCCAGTCGAATGTTCACAGATTCTGATCCATTGTTGGAACATTCGAGTGGAATGTTCACAGATTCTGATCTCTCCTCCCTTCCCTTTGGAGCTGCTGATCCCTGTTAGTGCTGTCGGTGATACTCCCTCTCACACTATGGGATAATACATTGACAGAGTCCATTTATCGTTTAACGATGGAAACCCTCCACTGGCATAATTAGAATCCACAGAGATTGACAATAATCACAGTCGGTGAACAATTAGCTCCAGTTAAACCCTTTCAATTCAATATTAATTTTATTAAAATTCAAAATAACGTTTAAAATTTTCACAGATACGTTGGCGTGACTGAGGGATGGGATGTTGGAGATGGCAGATTGTTTGTGTGTAAACATTCAATATGCCTTGGGTATGAGAGCAACGACAGAGAATTGTTGGATAATAAACGAGTTTTCCATTTATCAATGGAAATTATAGCCTGAAATTATTGATCAGTGATTATATTGATGAATGAACTTTTATAGCCCAAAATCTGATGGGAAAATGTGCTTAAGAAAACATGGATTATAATAGGCAAACTGCATGGATATGTTAACAGAGAATTGTACGTGACAAATACAATTCAGATTGTTATTTGAGGATGGGAAGGGGCAAGTAAGGGTCATGCTGTTGATGTTATTGATGTCAATGAACTCTGATAAAGTATCATTTATTAGACTTCAATTACTGTGTGATTATGACATTGGGGAGGAGACAGAAATCAGAGACCATTGGAGGAAATGGCTGCTGCGACTGGGGGGAGAGATAATGATATTGTCAGTCATCAGTATTGAAACGTGCCTCTTTACTAATCATTAGGTCAGAATCATGATGCAGCTATAGTAAGGGATGAGGACAGCCAACATTAACCATAAGACCAGAAGACATAGGAGCAAAAATGTGGCCTTTCTGCCCATTGAGTCTGCTCCGTCATTTGATAATATCTGTTAAGCTTTTCAACATCACTCTCCCGCTTTCTCCCCATAACCCTTGGTCTCCTTGACATTCAAGAACCTATCAAGCTCAGTCTTAAATATACATATTGACCTGGTCTCTCCAGCTTCTGTGGCCGTGAATTCCATAGATCCCCGACTCTCTGGCTGAAGAAGTTTCTCCTTATCTCTGTTCTAAAAAGTCTTCCCTTTATGCTGGGATCTCGAGTCCTAGTCTCTCCTATCAATAGAAACATCTTTCCAACATCCTGTCTCTCCATGTCATTCAGTATTTGGTTAATTTCAAAGAGATACCCCAGATAATTCTAAACTCCATCAGATACTGACCCAGAGTCCTCAAATGATACACATATGTTAAGCTTTTCATTCGAAAACCATTCCTATGAATCTTCTCTGAACATCCTGCAGTGTCAGTACATCCTTCCTGAGATACGGGGCCCAAATCTGCAAACAATGCTCCAAATGTCGTCTGACCAGAGCCTTATGCAGCCTCAGAAGTATAGTCCATGCCTCTTGTCTTTCTGGCAAAGAGCACTACCACACACTTTTGCACACTGTACTCTATCGACCAGTTCTTTCCCCAATCTCCCAAACTGCACACATCCTTCTGCAGGCGAAGGTGACGACTGCAGATGCAAGAGATCACAGCCCAAAAGTGTGGTGCTAGAAAAGCACAGCGGTCAGGCAACATCCGAGGAGCAGGAGGTGCGACGTTTCAGACATAAGCTCTTTGTCAGGATTGAGGGTGTTGGGCGAAAGGGTGCTGAAAGATAAATAGGAGAGGGTGAGGCTGGGGGATGGTAGCATGGAACGCGATAGTTCGACGAAGGTGGATTGTAATCGTGAAGGACAGGGAAGATGGAGAGATTGGACAATTCAAAGGGACAGTGCGAAGTTGTAGTGTTCGATGTGAGATAAGGTGGGGAAGGTGAGATGAGGAAACTGTTGAAATTGACTTTGATACCGTGTGGTTGCACGGTCCCAGGGTGGAAGATGAGATGTTGTTCCTCCAGCTGTTCGGTGACTTGGGTTTGGCAGTGGAGCAGACCCGAGACTGGCATGTCTTTGGCGGATTGGGAGGGAGAATGGGTGGTCGGGTCATTGTGTGTGTGTGTGTGTGTGTGTGTGTGTGTGTGCCCCAGTGATGCTCCCAGAAACGTTCCAAAAGTTGCCATCCTATCTCCTCAATGTAAAGGAGACAGGGAACAATGGACAAAGTATAATATCTACGAGGTGTGGAAGGATCCTTTGGGGCCTTTGATGGAGTTGAGGGGGAAGATGTCGGCGCGCGTTTTACACAACTTGGGATGGCAAGGGAAGGTGCTGGGAGTGGATGATGGCTTGGTTGGGGGGTTGGGGCGTGGACCTAATGAGTGAGTTGTGGAGGAAATGGTCTCCGCAGAATGCTGATAGGGGTGGGGAGGGACATATATCTCTGGTGGTAGGGTCTGCCTGGAAGTGGCAGAAATAGGTGAGGATGATGATTCTATCTGGAGGTTGGTGGGGTGGAAGTTAAGAACCATGGCGGCCTATCCTTGTTGTGGTAGGAAGGGTGGGGTTCAAGTACAGAGGTTTGGGAAGCTGAGGAGAATCGGTGGAGCAACTTTCCGCAAGCTCACGAACCTCTTCAATGCAGTCTGAACCTCTTCATATGTTTGTACTGTCTGAACATCAAGCTGTCGGTGGCACGGTGGCTTAGTGGTTAGTACAGTGTCAGGGACACAGGTTCGATTCCCATTTCGGGTCAATGCTAGTTTGGAGTTTGCATATTCTCCCCATATCTGCGGGTGTTCTGATTTTCTGCTGCAGTCCAAACATGTGCAAATTAGGTGAAATGGGTATGCGAAATTGCCCAGATATTACGTTATTAGTCAGTAGAAAATGGGTCTGCTTGGATTACTCTTCGGAGTGTTGGTGTTGGACATATTTTGCCAAAGGCCTGTTTCCACACTCTAGTCATTCTAATACTAAAAATTAGCCAAAGTGCCCTCTGTTCCTTCATCTAGATCGTTAGCTGTATAAAGTGAGATTTGGTGTTCCCAACACTGAGCCTTGTGGCAATGCTTGTCACTGACTGCCATTGTGAATTGGCACATTTTACGCTTACTCTCTGCTGGCTTCAATCGATGCTAGCACATTGGCTCTGATACCATGGGTCCCCTTTCTCTATAACCTCCAGTGTAGCAATTTGTCAAAGGACGTCTTGAGGTGTAGGTAGATAATATCCATTGGCTCTCTTAATCTGCTCAGTACTTCCTCAAAACATTCTAGTATATTTGTCAGGCATGACCGCCCCTTGATGAAACCAGGCTAACTCTGCCCTATTTTACCATCTACGTCCAAGTATTCAGAAATCCCATCCTTCATGATGGATTTCAGAATCTTACCCACAACTGAGGTTGGGTTAATCAGTCTGTAATTTTCTGTCTTCTGCCTTACTCCCTTGTCAAACGGGCTTTAACGTTAGAAATTTTCCAGTCCACTTTCCCCTTTCCTGATTCTAGTCATTCCTGAAAGATCACAACTAACGCTTGCACTACACCTTCAGCTATCTCCCTTACAAGGCTTGGGTGTAGTCCATCGGGTCCAGATTATTTATCTGCATTCTGGTTATTCAGTTTTCTAACCCGTTCTCTTTGGTGATGACCACCATACTCTGTTCTTCCCCTCACTCTGTTGATTTTTTGGGGGAAGTAATCCTGTCTTCCACTGTGAGGACTGACGCAAAGTTCCTCAGCCAATCCTTTGTTCCCCACCACCACCTCTCTGGCATCATTTCCAATATCTACTTTTGCCTCTCTTTTGCACTTTACATATCTAAGTGGCTAGCTTAGCTCCTTATTTAATTTTCCCCCTCCTGAAACATTTTTGTTGCCCTCTGTTGGTCTTTATAAGCTTCCCAATACTTTGGTTTCACACTGCCCTTCGCCACATTATATACTTCTCTCCTTTGTTTTGATGCTATCCCTAACTTCCCCTGGCAGCCATGGTTGCCTCATCCTCCCTGTACCATGCCTCTTTGACCTTGCAATGTATCTCTGCTGTGTCTCCTAAATTACTCTTAGAGCCTCCTGCCATTGCTGTTCTACTGTCTTTTCTGCAAGACTACTCTCCCAGTCAATTCTACCCAACTTCTCCCTTATGCCTCTGCAGTTGCCTTTATTCAGCTGAAGTACTGTTGCCTCTGCTTCTGTCTTCATTCTTTCAAATTGTAGTATAAATTCAACCATGCTATGATCGCTGATTCTGACGGCTTGCTTCAATTTAAGATCCCTTATCTAGTCTGCCTCTTCGCACAACACTAAATCCAGTATTGCCTGTTCCCTTGTGGATTGCACCAGAAGCTACTCAAAAAAAATCTTGTAGACATTTCATGAATTTCTTTTCTTACAATCCACTACCAATCTGATTTTCCCATTCCCCCCTGAATATTGACATCGCCCATGATCACTGTCACCTTGCTTTTCCTACACATCTTTTCTATCTCCTGATATATCTGATGGCCCAGCTCCTCACTACTGTTTGGAGGCCTGGATAAGACACCAACTGTCGTTGCTTTAACATTGTGCTTCCTCAATTTTACAAAAGCAGATGCTACACCATCTGACCCTATGTTATTTCTTGCTATTGATTTGATTTCATTTCTTACTGATAAGGCAACCCCACCTCATCAGCCCACCAGCGTATCTTTTGTGTAGGGTGCATATCCTGGAATATTTAGCTACCAATCTGATCCCCTTGCAGCTATATCTCCGTGATGCCCATCATGCCATACCTGCCAATTTCGTTCTGGGTCACGAATTCATTTACCCTATTCCTCATACAGCATGCATTCAGATATAACGCTGTCAGTCCTGTATTAACCATCTCTCCTCTCATTGTCATTCGTATTCCAGTGTGCTTGAAGTTTGTTTGTTAATCATTTCTAGATACTCTGACCTATTTTTGTCTGTGATGGAGATTTTAATAATCTATCCTGAATTCTGCACTCTTACCTCCTCTTTTAATTCAGGTTTCTAATTACCCCTATAACTGATTCCTGTTCCCCCATTCCTATTCCATTTACATCTCTGTCTATCGCCCTAGTTAAGCGATTCATTCGGACTCTGGTCCCAACATGGATCTGATAAAGGCTGTCCCATCAGAAAAGGTCCTTTCTTCCCCAGAAATGATATGCATTTATTCAACACAAAATACAGCGACAAAATGATTTTCTCGACAAACCAAAATATGAAATGTACAAAGAGATAAGATTGTTAAAATACACTCAGATGATACAAAGATAGGTGGAGTTGTGGACAGTGAGGAGGGCTGTTGTCGGCTGCAGAGGGACTTAGATATGATGCAGAGCTGGGCTGAGGAGTGACAGATGGAGTTCAACCCTGCCAAGTGTGAGGTTGTCCATTTTGGAAGAACAAATAAGAATGCGGAATACAGGGTTAATGGTAGGGTTCTTGGTCAGGTGGAGGAACAGAGGGATCTTGGGGTCTATGTACATAGATCGTTGAAGGTTGCCACTCAGGTGGATAGAGTTTGTAAGAAGGCCTATGGAGTATTATCGTTCATTAGCAGAGGGATTGAATTCAAGAGTCGTGAAGTGATGTTGCAGCTGTACAGGACTTTGGTTAGGCCACAGTTGGAGTACTGTGTGCAGTTCTGGTCGCCTCACTTTAGGAAAGATGTGGAAGCTTTGGAGAGGGTGCAGAGAAGATTTACCAGGATGTTGCCTGGAATGGAGAGTAGGTCGTACGAGGATAGGTTGAGAGTTCTCGGCCTTTTCTCGTTGGAACGGCGAAGGATGAGGGGTGACTTGATAGAGGTTTATAAGATGATCAGGGGAATAGATAGAGTAGACAGTCAGAAACTTTTCCCCCGGGTACAACAGAGTGTTATAAGGTGACATAAATTGAAGTTGAAGGGTGGAAGGTATAGGGGAGATGTCAGGGGTGGGTTCTTTACCCAGAGAGTGGTGGGGGCATGGAATGCGCTGCCCATGGGAGTGGTAGAGTCAGAATCATTGGCGACCTTTAAGCGGCATTTGGATAGGTACATGGATGGGTGCTTAATCTAGGATAGAAGTTCGGCACAACATCGTGGGCCGAAGGGCCTGTTCTGTGCTGTATTGTTCTATGTTCTATGTTCTATGATATCGAGCTATATGAAGTGAAATGTGGATTACTAAACCATGGAAGTGGTGTGCAAACCTTTTCAGTCATTCCTTGACCCACAGCTGAGATGCTGATTTCCCCTCTGACAGTGATCCCCCTCACTGAGATTCTCTGGCTCAATCACTCGCACAGTGTCTCAGGGGGTTATCAGTTCTGCTACCTTTGGCACAATCTATTTAAATTAATCCACCTTCTCTCTGGAGCCAGTCAATTGGTCTCTTGGATTCTGTTTAGCTGTCAGCCACTCAACTCTGTGATATTATAGAAGATAAATGATCTGGGATCACAACTAGTATCAGCATGGTGCTCACAGGGTATGGCTCCCAAACAAAGAGCTTTTGGTTGAGGGGAAATGTTTAAATTAAACTTCCATGTTCTGTCTATGTCTCCTCATGCTGTCTCCTGATCTACCTAATTTCATCCCCATTTCACACCCGTTCATTTCTCACTCACTCTGTCACTCCGTTTTCTCTCCTCTCTGTTCATCTCCCTTCACATTCTTTCTTTCTATTTCATTCTCTCATTCTCTCTCTCTCTCTCTCTCTCTGTCTATCTCCAATAACTCTCTCTGCTTTCTGATTGCATAGTTGGAGAGCTCGTGAATGTACGAAGGACTGAATGGCTTCCGTCTGTGCTCTATTAATTCTGTTGTGCTCTGACCCACAATAAAAATATTAGGTGCCTGTAGAGACAAGCTGATTCAGTGAAGGACACAGGTCACAATCATCCATTATCTCTTTCTGTTCTTTGGTATACAGAGACTTCGAAATATCTGTTCAAATAAAATAGATTGAAATTCGAACAGTCGAGAGGACGTTCGCCAGATGATATTGCAATCAGGATGTAATAAACAGTTACCACATACAAAATGTGGATTTGCCTGATAGCTACTCCTCCCAATTAACACTCCCTAGCTCCTGCCTGATACTGACATATCTTGCCTTATTCCAATTCCATAGCTTCTCAAAAGGTCCTGTCTTATCCATGTTCTTAGCTGTCTTAAAACTGAAGGAGATTCCAAAATGATTCCACAATGCTGTCCCCCTGAAATGTCAGTCAACTGACCAGGCTCATTAGCCAATACGAGGTCCAGTATGGCCCTTCCTGTAGTGGACTACCCACATACCGATTCAAGTAACCCGCTTGGATGCATCAAATTCTGCCCCGTTTAAGCCACTTGCTCTCAGGGAGTCCCAGTTAATATTGGCGATTTTGAAGTCACTCACTATGACAACTCTGTTTTTATTACACCTTTCCATAACTGGTCCACACATTTGTTCTCAAAGTCTGGGTAGCTGTTGAACGGACTATAGTATAATCCGAACACAGTAATTGCATCAATCTTATTTTTGTGATCTACTCATATTGCCTCAGTGGATGAATCCTCCAGTACGACCTCTCTGAGTGCAAATGCAACATGATCCGTGATTAGTAATACAGCTCCTCCACCTCTTTTACCTTCCTTTATATCTCATCTAACACAACAATACCCTGGAATGTTGAACGCCCAGTCCTGTCCCTCTCCAAACTAACTGCCTGTAATAGCTGCAACATCATGGTTCCACGATTTGAATCAGGCTGTAAGCTCATCTGCCTTACCCATAATAATCATTGCGTTGACATAAACACAATTCAGAACAATTCCATCAGATCCTGAGTCGAAAGGATATACACAAGAAGGACGGGATGGACTATAATTGGCAGCAATCTCCGATATGTGGGTCATTGGTATTTGCAGGTCGGTAGGATGTTCGCAAGAAGGACGGGATGGACCTGAACTACCAGCAATCTCCTGGCAGGCAGGTTTGCTGTTGTCAAACAGGAGGGTTTAAGCTAGTTGGGGGGAGGGGGGAACAGTGGGAACTAGAGCAGTAGGTCCACAAGTACACGACTGAGGCGGGGTTGGTGACTGATCCCAGTTCAGCTAAGACCAACAGCAAACAGACAGAGGTTACTGAACACAATGAGCCTGGCAGTCTGAAGTACAATGATTATAATGTGAGGAGTATGACAGGCAAGACGGATGAACTTGGAGCTTGGGTGAGTATATATCACTGCTATGTTAATATAATAGAGATTTGTTTGAGAGAGGGACTCGGGAATCCCAATGATACACATATCAGAAGTGCTGCCTCCTCTACCAGTTCTTTGCCCATGTATTTAACTCTACTACCATCCTATTTCAAACCTCATTGGCACATTGAATAGTCTTGTCGCATGAAAATGTACATATCATTTCAGCACAACTCCGCCAATTACTTTTTCTTTAAAATGGACACACTTGACAATAAATACTTACGAGTGAGTTCATTAACTGGGAAAGAGGAGTCGTCTGAATCAGTCCAGTGATGACAGGATCTGATATCTATCACCTCCACCAAACCTGCTTGACAAGGAACTCCATTTTTCCAGAGCGGTGGGGAAAGGAGGAGGAGTGAAGCGAGGGCTGTTGGGAATGTTAGGACTTAATTTATATCTGGGCTGTTGTTATACCGAGATACTACACGTATATCTCCCTAACGCCCCCCTCCACTAACCAGAAGAAAACGATCCTGTAAGGTAAGGCTTTTATATCTTATCCATCTTTTTCATTTATTTAAGTGCATTGTTTGGTTTTAGTTAGTTCATGTAAAGTTAAGCTTACAATGGCAGGGGATCACAGACACGTCGCATGTGACTATTGCTTGATGTGGGAGCTTAGGAACGTGTCTGTCGTTCCTGACTCTTACACTTGCAAGAAATGTGTCCAGCTGCAGCTCTTGTTTGACCGCATGATGGCTCTGGAGCTGCGGATGGACTCACTGTGGAGCATCCGCGATGCTGAGGAGGGAGTGGATCGCACATTTCGTGAACTGGTAACACCGCAGGTTAGGATTGCTGAGCGAGACAGTTAATGTCTCCAGCTACCACATGATGCAGAAATAACACATCCCCCGACCCACCATCGTTATTATATTTAGCTAGCGCTGAATTTGTTTTTTTTTATTTTTAAATATTTTTATATCTCTAATTATGCAACTTGTAACCAATAGATGAACAAAATTCAATTTAAGGCAGATTCATATTTCGCAGAGTCCCAATTAGCCAATCAAATCACATCCTTCCTTGTCAAACTTGCACATTATCATCTGAAAGAATTCTGCCAGACTTGCGAGCGAGTCCTCTCCTTGACGAAGTCATGCTGACTCAGCCCTATTTTACTGTGCACCTCCAATTACAACATTACAAGGGCCCAGTTCTGCAGCGAAATATCCCAGGCCAAGCCATCTCAAGCTGCTTCATCAATGTCCTTCCCTCCATCATAAGTTCAAAAGTGGGAATGTGCAATGACAAATGTGCAATTAATACCACCCACAACTCCTCAGTTTAAATTTAACATAGCACAATCAATTAGAGATTGGGCAACTTTAGATTTAGTCCTAGCAATGAGAAAGTCTAATTGCTAGGCCCCAAGGGATCCTTCCATATCCGCCACAAATTCACCTGCACCTCCACACATATCATTTACTGCATCCACTGCACCCGATGTGGCCTCCTCTATATTGGGGAGACAGGCCGCCTACTTGAGGAACATTTCAGAGAACACCTCTGGGACACCCAGACCAACCAACCCAACCACCCCGTGGCTCAACACTTCAACTACCCCTCCCACTCCACCAAGGACATGCAGGTCCTTGGACTCCTCCATCGCCAGACCATAGCAACACGACGGCTGGAGGAAGAGCGCCTCACCTTCCGCATCGGAACCCTCCAACCACAAGGGATGAACTCAGATTTCTCCAGTTTCCTCATTTCCCCTCACCCTACCTTGTTTCAGTCCCAACCCTCGAATTCAGCACCACCTTCCTAACCTGCAATCTTCTTCCTGACCTCTCCGCCCCCACTCTGGCCTGTCACCCTCACCATAACCTCCTTCCACCTATCGCATTTCCAACGCCCCTCCCGCAAGTCTCTCCTCCCTACCTTTTATCTTAGCCTGCTTGGCACACTTACCTCATTCCTGAAGAAGGGCTTGTGCCCGAAACGTCGATTCTCCTGCTCCTTGGATGCTGCCTGACCTGCTGCGCCTTTTCAGCAACACATTTTCATCCTAAATTATTCACAAGGTTTATAAATAAAACATGCAGAGCTGGCAGAGCGTACGTAAAAGGAGAGTTCAGCTCTGTGTTCAAAATGCTATTTGATGCTCCCTCAGAAATGACCTTAACTACATCACTCTGTACATTCCCCAAAATAAGAACAGCAAGAGATTGTCCCACGATTTCCATCGCTGTGAGCTTCATGTGGGGAGGAATACAATCTCCAAGGTTACACAGCATCCTGGCTTGAATCAATATCATTGTCCCTTCACTGACACTTGTTTAGAATTCTGTGGCTCTCTTTGAAACAAATCAGTTAGTGTCCCTGCACCACGAGAATCACTGGGGTTCACCACCATATTCTGAATGGAAATTAGACATAGGCAATAAATGCTGGTCTTGCTAACGGAATTCACCTTCCAAGAACAAAGGACAGTAATCTGCTCTATTAAAGGCTTCATTCTAACCTGTCTGATTTCTAACGCAGTTTTAATGAGGCTTTTACTTTGACCTAAGCATCTGATCTTTCTGTAACTCCATGAAACTTACACGAGTGCTTTCGCAGTGCTGATAAAAAAGCACATTCGCAACTTGTGCTCATCATTCTGAAAGGGAGAGCCTTTTTGCATTTGAGAATGCTTTCATTATTTGTCAGTTTCTAAAGGCAATAGCATGAAAGAAACTAAGATCAGGAGTAAGTGATTGGACAACTTGAACCAAGTCTGCCATGTGATAAGATCATGGATGATCTGATTGTGGCTAAGCCCTATACCTTTAATTCATAAATCATAACCGACAAACTGTCTGACTGTGTCTTAAGAACATTTAATGTCTTACCTTTCATCACTCTCTGGGAGGGAAGTTCCCACAGACGCAGAACCTTTTGATATGGTTAAAACAATCACCAACCCCTTCACTGGGATATTCTCCAGTTTCCAGGAGTCCATCCATTTCTGGAAATCTCTCGCACAAATTGAAATATTGTTTCAGCAATCAACTTGAATAGACTACTCAGAATATTATGGGTTTAAAAGGGATAATGCGTCATTTGCCTAAACCCCAACTGATCCAAGGCCAATCTGACAATGTTCTTCCAGAGATAAATGCCCCTCACACGAATCAGTTGAGTGAATCTTCTCTGGACAGCTTTTCATGTCATTGGGCCCTCAGCTCTCCTAATGTGGTCTCACCGTACCCTACAAAACTGTAGGATATCTTCCCTACTTCTGAATGCATTCTCTTTCAAAAGGTTTGAAAATTTATATTGCCTCCCTATGATGTGCACGCAACGTGTTTTTTTTGTGTGATCCAGGTACCTGATTCCTCTGTGCCTCAGCTTTGCAATCTCTCCATTGGATTAATGCACTGTTTTTCCTTCAAACCACCAATCTATTCCAACACAGACACATGTTTCCGGCTATGCCCCATATACCAATATATCGTTCACTTGACCCACTTCGAACTCTCTATAATATAATGAAGTGGAGGTCAACATCCATCTGATAATTAAAAGCAATGCACCCAGCGAAGAGAGTGTGCCAAGTGATGTAACCCACCTCCTTGTTGACAACCCAGTTTGTTATAATGGAATGGTTCAATGAAATGGAATCCCTTCCGCGCATTCTGTAATTAACATGTACGATTTGCTTGTTTAGGGGTGACACCGTGGCTCAGGGGCTAGCACTGCTGCCTCATAGTGTCAAAGACCCAAGCTTGATTCCAACCTCGGGCAAATGTCTATGTGGAGTTATCACATTATACTCGTGTCTGCGTGGGCTCAAACGCATGCTCCTGTTTCCTCTCACAATCCAATGATGTGCAGGTTACTCGAATTGGGCATGCTAAATTGCCCATAGTGTTCACGGATGTGTAAGTTAGGTGCGTTCGTCAGGGGTAAATATAGTCAATAGTGTAGAGGAATGCATGTGAGTGGTTTCCTCTTTGGAGGGTCAGTGTGATCCTTGTTCTTCCGAAGGGCCCGTTTCCCTACTCTACGTATTCTATGATTCTAACTTTAACAGTGAACAAATCACGAACAAACTGAACAATCTCTCTGTAACTAAATACGTTTTCCGGAAAAAAAAACAAGATTTTCCTGATATGCGGTTTCACTAATGCAGATTCCACTCATAAATCCATTATTACTAAGAGTAAAATTAAAACTTAGTTTCTCAAAGTTCATCCAGAATGGAATCTCTTGAAATTTCTGTATCTTATTCCCTCGTCTTTCTCTGTCTGAAATGCCTTCTCAGTTGTTTTCTGGTTTCAAGAATATTTGCTCAGCGTGTTGTGTACCTTTATTGATGGATAGAGATTTTTAGGAAGAGAATGGAGATTTTTTGTGAGACCTCAATATTTCTTTCACAGATGGCACTTTCCTGTCATCGTTTTTTTTCAGCTAGCAGTGGACTCTCCCCCTCTGTCCAATTGCCTCTCTGTTATATATGTATATCTCCTTGACACAAGAAATTCTTAGTATATGATTGGTTTCATATTGTTAACGCTAAAATGGATCCTTAATCTCCACGTGCCGTTTTAAGTTAATTGGCAGCATTTGAACTGTTCCCTGTATAAAAATGCTGCTTGGGCCTGAAAACTGAACGGGTTTGATCCATTCTGTCAATTTGGGCACCTGCAAACTGCTTACCCACAGACATTTGTTCTTCTGTTTAATCACCGAAAAGCCCCTTACCTTGTCAAAGGTCATCATGGTATTGCCCAAAATTTTGCAAGTTCGCCGTTTTTATGCACCAATAGACTGATATGCACACTGATACCTCCACCTCTATAATAGTAGTCCGATCAAAAAATCCTGATGAAGATTTTTAAAAACTCTTATTTCAAAACCAGACAGCTGTCGATTCTTCTCCATATTCCTGTCTTCTTTCCTTATTCCTGGGGATTCTGCTTCCCAGGTCTTTGGTTGATAAAGGTCCCTGTCAGAGAGCAGATCTTTCTGCTGCCAGTCTGGACTTGTTGGCGGTTTGCTGCTCTTTGCCGCTCTGGCCAACTGTTCAAAATGTTTGATATTTATACCCCAAAAGATTGGATTGTTTCATTGGTTTTAATATTGTCAATACACTAAATACAAACTTGATTAGCATTTGGCATCTTGGAACATTATTTAAACTGATTGGCTGAATTTGAATTTGAATTTGTCTCATAGCAACCCAGATACTGCTAGCTGTTTGACCAAGTATTACATTTTTAATTTTTCCAGTACTCTGGCCAGCCTTCCAACACTCCTGAAGGTATAGTGCACTTAAAAATTCATAACACTGTCCACCCTATCTAACTCTCTGATTATCTTATATAGATCAATTCAGACAGCTCCCATCCTTCTTCTCTCGAATGAAAACAGCGACAACTCCCTCAGACTTTCCTTATAAGACCTTCTCTCAAAATCAGGCAACATCCTTGTAAATCTCTTTTGAACCCTTTCCAAACATTCCAAGTCCTTCCTGTAATATGGCAAACAGCTTTATACAATACTCCAAGTGCAGCCACATCGGAATTTTGTGCACCTGCATTATGATCATGTGGCTCCAAAATTCTATCCCTTTTCCAATAAAAGTTAACATACTCTACGCCTTCTTAAGAAGCCTATCAAACAGATTGGCAACATTCAGTGATCTACGTACATTGACACCGAGATCTGTCTGCTCATGGAAACTGCCAAGAATCTTACCATTGGCTCAGTACTCTTCATTCATTTTGCTTCTTCCAAAATGAATCACCTCACACTCTTGCACATTAAACTGAATTTGCCACCTCTCAGCCCAGCTCTGTAGCTTATCTCTGTCCCTCTGTAACCTGCAACATCCTTCAGCACTATCCACACTTCACCAACCTTAGTATCATCATTAAATTTACTAAAACATCATTGTATGCCCTCATCTAGTTAATTTATTAAAATGGCAAACAGCAGTAATCCCAACAGGTTCCTCTGTAGGAACTACAGTTTTTAGTGTAGTCTGTGAAAACAGAAAACATTGCTTTTGTGCCTTTGCCATTTTTGGGTTTTTCATCGTTATCTTGTCAGTTTCATCCTGCAAAGAGCCATCACTTAGTTTCACTCTGCGATTCTTTTTTATGTACTAGTGAAGGCTACTCGTATCAGTATTTATGTTTCCGTTAATTTCCTCTCATAGCTTCTTTTAAAGTTGTGTGTTAACCCTTTGCTGATTTTTTTTTTGTTTGTTTTCATTAATTCACAGGAAGTGGGCATTGCTGCATAGGCCGGTATTTATTGCCCATCCTTGATTTCCCAGAGGGCAGTTATGAGTTATCTACATTGATGGGGGTCTGGAGTCACATATCGGCCAGATCAGGTAAGGATGGCAGTTTCCTTCCCCATAGGACATTAGTGAAACAGGTGAGCTTCTCCTGACAATCTATTCATATTCAACATCAGTTTGTTAATCCCATATTTGAATTCAAATTTCACCATCTGCCATGGCAGGATGCGAATCCAGCTCCTCAGAACATTATCTGGGTCTCTCGATGAGCATTTCCCTGTAATGCACTAGGCCACCGCCTTACCCAATCCCCGGAGCATGACTAACTTGTGCAGTATGATTTGCCCTAGTTTTTGCACTCATGCTGTCATTGAATTCCTTATCTAAACATGGATAAATTTTCTCTGTCATGCAATTCCTCTTCTCTTACAAATATACTTTAATTGATACGTATTTAGTATCCCCTTAAGTATTTGCCAAATTTCTTCATCTGTCTTGCCTTTGACTGTTCCCCCACCCCCCACCAACACCTTCCTTAGGCCACTGTAAGTATTATTACCCAACACTAAGGCTCTCATATGTGACTCTGTTCTCACCAGTATGTTGTGGTCATTCTTTCCAGGAGGATTCTTTCCTGCAAGATCGTTTTTCATTCCTTGATTATATCAAATCTAAAGTGCCCTGCTCTCTGGTTGGCTCCATGACATGTGTTCTTAGAAACAATCCTTCATATACTCTACGATTTGTACTAGGAGCTTACCCTTTACCAAGTTGATTAATTGATTCAATATGCACGTTTATCCCACCGTTGTTAACTTGTCACGAACCCTCATCATTTCCAACCTCAGAAGTACTTTGGGGAGACGGTGGCTGAAAATTACTCTTCCCAAGAGGTTTCGTCAGTTGCTTTTTATTTGCACCTGGACTGATTTTAATTTTGTTCCCTCGTGCCAATATCATTTCTTAATATAGCCTTGATATCATCCTTAGCCAATACACCAATTCCACCTCCTTTACCTTCATGTCTATCCTTTCGGAATACCGAGTAACCAAGGCCAGTTCACTGTCCAGTCCTGATCTTCCTGTAACCATGTTCCAATCATCCTTACCAGGCCATACCCATTTATCTCAGTACCTACTGCCATTTCATCAATTTTATTCCAAATACTGCGTGCTTTTAGGCCTAAAGATTTTAAATACGTTTTTTTCGATTTATTTTTCCCCGTTAATTGTTTCTTGAGTACGAGCTTCCTGATCTCAAACACCTCACTCCTTCACGAACCCCACACATTCCATCTTCATTTGTTAATCGCTGGCATACATCTCTATCATTTATTCCAATCTCCAACTCACATTTTGGACTGATTTGATTCCTTCTCGCAGCATGGGTATGAGACTGGCCGTGCCTGATGTCCTACTCACCTCTACATTCTACTCCATTCCTGACCTACTGCTTTTTTCCCCAGCCTCCTGGTTTATTAGTTTAAATCCACCCAATTTGTACGAGAAAACCTCCCCACTAGGATGTTGGTGCTCATCCAATTAAGATGCAATATCTCCATTTCTTAAAGCCCCCACCTGTCCTGAAAGAGGGCCAAATGATCCAGAAATCTGAAACCGTCGCCACTGAACTCGCTCTTTTACCATATGTTAATCGTTACCTAATCATTACCTCTTTTATACGAGGCACTGGGTGTAATTCAGACATTACAGAGAATTGTTTTTTTCTTTTGTCTCTCTCTCTCTCTCTCACACACACACACACACACACACTTCATTACTTTGAAGAAGAATACCTGTAACCTTATAAATAATCAGAATGATAAGTGGAATGAAGAAATTAGTTAAAGGTAGGATGCGAGAAATTAGAGTAATTAAATTACTCCTGATTGATCAGAACAGACGAAGATGTGAACTTATTGCTGTAATCAAAATTATGAAAAAAACAGGGTAACATAAGAATACTTCGTTTCTCTTAGCTGGCATTACAACATCCAAGTTTCAAGATCGTCGGCACAAGACCTTGGAGACAGATAAGGCAAAAGTTCTTTATTGAGAGAGTTTTTAGCATTTGGAATGCCCTACCTGGGAGATTTGTGAATGGAGACTCAAGAGGGAACTGGATATATATTTGAAAGTTCCCAAATTAAAGGGCAACAGTGATAGAGGTTGCAAATGGGAGGATTTGGGAGACACTTCACAAGCTGATGCATACACAGTGGCCAAATAGCCTCCTTGTGTACATTAAAGTTCTGAACTCTATCATGTACAGATGCAAGTCAAAGCCAGTATCAGATTATTTCCAGCTGTAAATGTTGGCAAATATCTGATCATTTTGCTGCAGCATAACCATTTATAATGGAAGTATTGCAAGTTCAGCTTGATGATGAAGTCTAATTAGTACTCAGCACACGAATATTTTAAACTTTGTATCCAAACAAATAAAAAAAAAATTCCTTTGCTTTGCCACAAAACTCTTTTGAAAATGTCTGACTGTTCACTCACACGGATGTATGTTGTTCATTCATTTTCACATTTCACTTTAAATACCATTAATTCTGAAAATTTAAAGGTTTCAAATTGTTGTTCACTTCAATTTAATAACACAAATCATTTATTTAATCTAATATTTTCTGTTCATATTGAATTATTGCCATTTTTCAATTGTTGTTAAAGAACTGAAGCTCGCACATTTAGTGAGAAATTAAACTGATCGATTATGTATAAATATGTAAGAACGCAATTTCTATATGACTGTTCAATCGTTTTCTCACTCGAAAAATACAATCATTCAGAAGCCAACGACTTTCCAAATGTTGGAGCAACGATGTGTTCATTTGAATACTGACAATGAGGATGTAATTGTAGCGAGGTTTGAGAAGATTTGTAGCTCAGGTTGAAGTTTTGGATGTAGGCTTCTTCGCTGAGCTGGGAGGTTCATTTCGAGATGTTTTAACATCTTCATCTTCAGTGGGCCTCAGGGGAACCAACGCTGAAAATTCCTGCTTTCTATTTATATGTTTGAGTTTCTTTGGGTTGGTGATGTCATTTCCTGCGGTGATGTCATTTCCTGTGGTGAAGTCACATCCTGCTCCTTTTCTCAGGCGTGATAGTTGAGGTCTAACCCGGTGTTTTTGTTGATAGAGTTCAGGTTGAAATGCCATGCTTCTAGGAATTCTCGTGCGTGCCTCTATTTGGATTTTCCGAGGATGGATGTGTTTTCCCAGTTGAAGTGGTGTCCTTCCTCATCTCTATGTGAGAATACTAGTGAGAGAGGATGATGTATTTTTGTGGTTACTTGATGTTTATGTATGCAAAAGCATGTAATTTTGATCACATCTATAGTCAGATAACATGTTCTTTGCTCGGTATTAAATAAAATATACAATCTATATTTTGGTATCATAAAATGTTGGCAGGAAAGTACATTTTATTTCCATAAATATAACATCAACCGAATTGTTTTCAGAGGTGATGCAATTATTGTTTGGTTGAATAATGATATTTCACACTTTTGTGAATCACAATTCACGAACATAGCAAATATCTGATTTTTTCAGATCAGATTGCAATCATAACCTACATTGAAAAAAAAGACTTTAAAAGATTTGAATTCAGACACAGCTGCCTGCGATACTGGGTAAGACATTTGTCTACTCTTAAATGAATCCAGAGAGCTTCCACCTGGGTCAGGGCAGACATTCAAACATTATTTCACAACAAATTATTTCGACTCCATCTTCGGTCTGAGCCTTGACTGGGGGCAGATGAATGGACATGGAGTGTCAGAATCACATCGCACAAGTTAATTATGGTGATGGTATCTGGCCTGCCTCCCAGACTCCAAGCATCTGCTACCTGGACCAGACACTGGGTAAAGACATGAACAAGTTGACAGTATTCTGCAGCACATTGTGTCTCGCAAAGAAAGCTCCAAAACCGTGTCCAATAAATGTCACCTTCACATTCACCAGTATGCAAATAAAATTGTACATCTCTGTTGATGGACAAAAATTAATACATGGGTCAACCAACAAAATCTATCTGAAGAAAACAGCAGCAAATGACAAGTTCAGAATCACCTTAATAACAGAACTTGACGGATTCTGTCTGGTGTAGGTCATGACACACATATTGTACTAGTAATCAGGTGATTGTAAGAATGCACCCCAGAAATGGACGTCTTGGCCTAACGCCCCTACAGAGCGTCCTGATCTCACACACATCGCTCCCTCACACATTCAACAATTGAAAAGAATCCACATGCTGAGTGAAACATGGAACAGTACAGTGCAGATCCTTTGGCCTTGACGTCCTGCCGACTCTTTATCCTACTCTAACATCAGATTAACCTGCATACCCTTCATTATGCTATCATTCAATTGCCTATCCAATGGTCTCTTAATATATCCCCAATGCAGCTGACTCTAGTACAGTTGCCAGCAGTACATTCCAACCATCCACCATTCTCTGTGAAAGGAACCTACCTCTGACATCTCCATTCAACCTTCTCCCACTTACCTTTAGGTTTTTCTCCCTCATGATAGATATTTGCACCATGGGAAAAAGTATCTGCCTATCCACTCTATCTTTGCCGCTCGTCATCTTATACACCTCTATCAAGTCATCTCTCATCCTCCTTTGTATTCATCAAATGCAACTTTCCAGAACTAAGTAATGGAGAAAGTGAGAACTGCAGATCCTGATGAACTGCTGATGCCCAAAGCTTTGACTCCCCTGTTCCTCAGATGCTGCCCCACTGGCTGTGCTTTGCCAGCACCACACGTTTCGACTCTGATCCCCAGTACCTGCAGTTCTCATTTTCTCCATTACTTCGAGCTCTCCCCTCTGCACACTGAACAGGGAATTAATCAGCAGAAACTCATTGCATGTGAAGCTGACTGTTTAGTTCTGGAAAGTTGCATTTGATGAATACATTTATTAAAAGAGAAATTACAATTCAACAAATATTCATTCCCAGAGTTACAGTTTTGGTTCATGAATTGGGCAGCTTGAGACCAAACAATGAATGACTAAAGAACTCCGCGTTATAGGGCATTCCAGGTGTTATATTCCTGGCTGGATGTCGTTTACCTTAATGCTGGGAATATTATTGGATAAACAGATGTGATAACGGAATGAGGTGAAATGGGGAAGTGTGACGTTTTTGCCATCACAGAGTTGTGTTTGAGGGAGGTCAGGGCTGACAACTCAGTATCCTGTGGTACAAGATCTATAGGCACGACAAGAGAGGTGGGAAAAGAGGAAGTGGGGTTGCATTACTAATTGTGGAGTTAGTTACTGCAGTAAGAAGGATCTAATGAGACTTGGTGGTTAGAGCTCAGCATCAAAACCATGAAGACACACCGCTGGGGATATATTATAGACTCCCAAACAAAAGAAAGTACAGGACCTGATATAGAACCAATTTACTGAGGTGTGCTAATACAACAATAGGATCATTATATTCAGGCATTTCGATTCCAATCATTCATTCGGGCAGTGATACAATTTTTAAGAGGGGACAGATGCCTTGAAATTTATTCCAGGGAGCTTCGTATGTCAACGTGTAGCAGATACAACAATGGGCGGTGCTGTGCTGGGCCTCACTGTGGGGAACGAAGCCAGTCAGATGCTGCAACAGGATTGGGTTGTGCATGAAAGTACCAGTGACCGTGACTCCTATGTCCTGAGTTTGCTAAGGAAAAGACCCAAAAATATTTGGAAAGTAAAAGCTTTTTGGATTTGGGAGACCAACTTTATGAAAAAATATGACAGGATCTGGCCAAAGTGCAGATGCTTCTGGGTGCAACTGTAGCAGAACAGCGTGGGGCGCGAGTTAAGGGGTCACTTGAGCAAAACGTTATTGATGACAGTGTCGGCCCAGCATGTTAGACCGAAGATGAATTTTAGGAATACAAGCCCAGAGAAACTAGGGTGTCGACACATTTCCGAAAAGAATTAAAAAGGAAAAAGAAGCTTAAAGCAGTTACAAAGTGAGCAGGTCAACGGAGGTCCGAAAAGAATATAGAAAGTGTAGGGCTAAACTTAAAAAGTCAGTAGAAGAGCAGAAGTGGTGGCGGGGAGTTAAAACATTCGAGGGTAGAGATAAGCAAGAATTCAAAGACATTCTTTCTGGTTATTAATTGGAAGAGGATAACGCGGGAGAGAATGGGGAGTTTTCGGGACCAAGGGGGCAGCCTGTACACGGAGCCAGAGAATATGTTAAACACTGACTTTCTTTCGGTCTTCAGTTTGAAGAAGGAGTTCCTGGTTTCAATGAGAGTTACCGTGTGATCCTTGAGTGAATTGATACAGAAGCTGACAAAGAATTGAAAGTTTTTGCGGGATAGAGAGTAGGCAAATGCACAGACCAGGATGAGCTCTATCTTAGGCTGACGTGAGGAGATTACAGTCTCTTAACTTTTCATTTTTGTTTTGCCTCTGGCCACAGCGAAGGTGTGATAGGACAGGATAATATCTAATATTGATACAACTTTCAAACAGAGTGCTAGAAATACCGCATGGGTTTAAAGACCACCAAGTCTCACATCAGTGAGAGGGAAATCATTTTCGAAAATTCTTCGGGCTGTTGAGGCTGGCTCATTAAATATCTAGGATTGAGGAAGACATTCTCATACAAGGTTTATGTGGAAAATGCAGACAAGTGGAATGGGGGGAATTATCAAAATCGATCTCACCGAATTGAGTGGAAAAGCAGACTCAGTGAGCGGATAGACATACTGTTGTCCCTATATCGAATTGTATCATTTTTACAATAGCCTTGTATTCACTGGAACATCAACCTCTCTCGCTGTGGAGTGAGACACAGTTTGGAATGTAGTCGATGGATTCAAGGAATTAATAAATGCAGTACTCTCAGACAGAAAGGTCCAAGGGACTGTGACAACGCAGATTGGCTGTCGGGGTGAAGATTAGCATCAGCGCAGTTTGCACTACCAGAAGGAAAATCTCAGTAAGACATCTTCCAAGGCCAATCAGTGATTTTGGATGGAGAGCAGGTAGTCAGTGGCCAGGTGTCAAGGAGTGCTTAATGCCCAAGTGCTGCATCATTGCAGTGCCTCCCTCCTACCATAACCAAAACTAAATGTGAAGGGGTAGAGAGACATGCGGTTGGTAGCAGAGTCAGTAGTAATGTTTGACTCAAGAAGTTTTGGACAGCAGCAGCTCAGCGAAAACTACAGGCAAGCTCAAATAAAGTCCTTTCAACTTTAGTCTTGCAGCAATGGAGATGGCAGTTAGGACTGTTGAACGTTCCTCCTACGGGATGTGGGAGCTCAGGGAAATTCCTGCAGTCCCTGGTAACTACACGTGTGGAAAATGTACCCAGCTGCAACTCCTGGGAGACCATGTTCGGGAGCTGGAGCTGGACGCACTCAGGATCATCTGAGATATTGAGAACTTCATAGATAAGAGCTTCCGTGTTGTGGTCAAACCCAAGACTCGCCCCCACCATGATTCTGAAATGACTATAATATCCCAGTCCCGCATTCAGATCCATGCTTGAGTGCATCAGGCTTACCTATCTGTCCTGTTGCATTTAAATCAAGGTTATTTAATCCAACAGGAGTCCTTGCTCCCTGTTGTGTTCAAGACAGAGAGGAGGTTGGCGATCACCTGGAATGGCGAACGGAGTAGGCAGAGAATGCAGGAATCCCCTGTGGCAATTCCCCACGAAAACAAGTGCACCGTTTTGGATACTGTTCAGGGGAAATACATTCCAGGGGAAAGCAGTCGTAGCCAGGTTGGTGGCACTACCATTGACTCTGGGGCACAGTGGGTAAGGGTAACAGTTAACAGGACCTTAGAGATAGGAGAGTCGATTGTTAGAGGGACAGATCGGAGATTCTGTGGCCTCAAATGGGAATCCCGAATGTTGAGTTACCGCCCAGGCACCAGGGTCTAGGATGTCTCCGAGCGGCTGCAGAACAATCTCAATGGGGAGGGGGAGCAGCCAAAAATCATTATGCACATTGGCACAAATGTCACAGGTAGATGTAGGAATGAGGTCGTACAGAGTGATTAGTGAGAGCTTGGAGAAAAGTTAAAAACCAGGACCTTGACGGTGATAATCTCCTGATTACTTCCATTGTAATGAGCTAATGAAGGTAAGAACAGGAGGATATGGCAGATAAATAAGTAACTAAAAAATTGGTGCGGGGGTGGGGGGCAGAGTGATTCAGATTTTTACATCATTGGAGTCTTTTCTGTGACAGAGTTGACCTGATCAGTTAGGACAGTTGGAACATGGACTGGGAAGGGAACCAATAACTTGTTGCCGAATTTTGTTCATACTACAAGGGAGGATTTAAACTATATTGGCGAGGAGTGATACCCTCATGATCAGGGAGGCAAGAACGAGGCTAGTAGGAGATACAGTAATCAGAAACGATAAAGTGAAGAGGCAGATCAGGCTGGAACATGATAAGGAGTAAGGAATGCCTTTGGATTAAACTACTTTTATTTCTGTGCAAGAGGGCTGGCAGGTAAGACCAATAAACTTATGGTGTGGATAGGAACGTGGGATTGGGATAATATAGCCTTTATAGAAACATGGCTAAGTGAGGGACAGGACTGGCAGCTTCACGCATCAGGGGACAGATGCTTTAGGCGGGACACGGATGATGGAAGGAGGGGAGGAGGAGTTGAAATTCTGATTAAGGGGATTATCACAGCAGTAATCAGAGATATAATAACTGACCAATCACCAGTGAGGCTTTGTGGGTGGAGCTAAGAAGGAGGAAGTGGATGATGATGTCACCGGGATTGTACTATCGGCCTCCAAATAGCCAACGTGAATTAAAGTACCAAATATGCAGGGAGAAGGGAGGCATGCAGGAGCAATATGGTTGTCATAAGAGTGGATTTTAATTTTTGTAACAGACTGAGACTGCTAGAGAGCGAAGGGATTTGATGGAGTGGAATCCGATAAGTGATTTCAGGAGAGTTTCCTCCAGCATTATCTAGCGGGTCCTACTTGCGAAGGGGCAAAACTCGAAAAACTCTTGAGAAACAGAGGAGGACAGGTGACTGAGGTGACAGTGGGGGAGCACTTTGGGACCAGTGACCATCGTCCTATTAATTTTCAAATAGCAAAACTGGTCCACAGGTTCAAGTTCTAAATTGGGACAAGGGGAATGTTGATGGGATTAGACGGAAGCTTGCAGGGGTCGACTGGAGTAATTTGTTTGCAGGTAAATGTCCCGCTGGCTAGTGGGAAGCCTTTAAACATGAGATAGCTAGAGTTCAAGGTCTATATGTTCCTGTGACGGTGAAGGGCAAGGTTGGCAGGAATGGGGAACTCAGGATGACAAGAGATATTTAGGCATTGACTGGAAAAAAGAGGGATGCGTGGCTCAGGCACAGGCAACTGGGATCAAGGGAGTCCCTGGGGCACCATAAGGGATACAGGAGTTTACCTTTGATGGAAATCAGGAGGGCGACAAAGTGGACATGAAAGAACCTTGGCTGAGAAGATTAGGATGAATCCAAAGAGGCACTTTAAGAATATGAAAGGAAAGCAATAACTAGTGAGAGAATAGGATACCTTAAATACCACAGTGGACATATATGTGTGGAACCATAAGAGATGAACGAGGTCCTCAAAATATATTTCTTCTCCGTATTTACCATGGAGAAAGACATAAGTACTTGGGACCTTGAGGAAGTTAGTGGTGATATCTTAGGGGCAGTCTGTATCACAGTAAAGGAGGTATTGGGCGTACTCGGATGTTTGACGGTGGATTAATCTCACAATCCTTAACAAGTATATCCATGAACACTGCAAGGAGCTAGAGAAGAACTTGCGGGGACACTGGTTAAATAAATTTATCACAAAGTTGAGATTCCGGAAGATTGGAGGATAACAAATGTTGTGCCCTTATTCAAAAAGAACTGTAAAAAAAAGCCTGGGAACTGTAGACCAGTAGGTTTAACATCTTTGGTCGGTACATTACTTGAGAATATACCAAAGAATAAGATGTAAATGTTTTTTGAAAGGCAGGGTTTGATTAGGAATAGTAAGCATGGCTTTGTGCATGGAGGTTTATGCCTAAAAAGCTGTTAAAGTTATTTGATGATGTGACCAGAAAGGTTGATTTTGGCAGGGTGTTAGACGTCGAAACATATGATGCTGGAAATGCACATCAGACCAGGCAGCATTCAAGGAACAGGAGAATCGATATTTCACGCATAAGCCCTTCATCAGGAAAGTCCAAACATCGATTCTCCTGCTTCTCGGATGCTGCCTGACCTGTTGTGCTTTTCCAGTGCCACACTTTTTTCGCTCTGATCTCCAGCATCTGCAGTGCTCACTTTCTCCTCGGATGGTAGAATTAGTCTGTATGGATTTCAGTTACAACATAATAGGATGAAGGTTTTCACCCCCTGGAAACTGATATACAGTTACAGGAGGAGGCTGATCAGCCCCTTGAGCCTATAACGCTCTACCAAGAGTAGATCACGCAGCATCAGTATCCTGTTCCAGCAACAGGATCAGTCTGATCAGTTACTTGAAGTGCGTAACACAGGAAATCGAAGAGGCCACAACCTGACTGGATTCAGGGGTATACTGGAATAACACGAGGCCATTTAGTTCCACAATCCTCTTTTCCCTTCAGTAAAGTCAGGGCTGATCTGGTCTCGGCTGCAATTTTTCTTTCATGCCCAATTCTTTGTAGCCCTTGAATCTCTGACGTGTCAAAATCCATTGACAACCATTCCCACCACCTCCAAATCATTTCAGTAATGCAGCTGTGAGAGACAGAGGGTCCCCAACATTCTCTACCCTCTGAGGGAAGGCAACACTCCGCTCACATATACCTTGGCCTATGGATATGAACAAAAATACGAAGTCAGCGTCAGAGTGGCTGGCCCTGATATTACGGCAGGATTTGACCGAGCAACGTGTCAAGGAGTCTGAATAAGGTTAAACTGAATGGGATCAGCTGTAAACTCCCCACTGGGTCATTCAGAAAACAATGTGGTTGGTGGACAGCAATACTCTTCGTCCCTGGATATCTCTGTGTGCAATCCTTCGGTAGCTTCTTCGGCACAAACACCTTCAGCTACTTCATCAATGTCTTTCCCTCCATCATTCGATCAGAAGTGAAGATGTTGTGTAGAAATCACAGAGCTTCAAAACCTGGACAACATTCATGTTGTTAACGTGTAACTAACATTCATGTGACAGTACGGCTGGACCCTAAACATTTCCACAGGATAAAAAGGGGAGCTCTTTCAGCATGTCAAGCAGGTTTCACGGGAATGTGAGAAAGCCATTCAGTCCATCGAAACTATTGGATAAGCAGAGTCACAACCAATTCACTCTCTCCTGCCAATTATACCTGAAGATATTTTTTTTTGAAAATACAAACATTGGAAAGCAGGCGGCTGGAAAACCACACCAAGCAAAGCAGCATCAGGAGGTGGAGAAGTCAAGACTTTGGGTGTAACATTTCTTCAGGAGTGGGGATAGAAGTAAGGAGGTTTACAGATAAAGAAGCGGCGTGGGGAGGAGGAGGTGGTGTGGTGAGGTGGGGATGGATCAACACTGGTAAAGGGTACCACCGGGTTAGTCGATTGGAGGAATGAATCCAGTTGGAAGCTGGAAGAAGGGTTGATCAGAGGAATAGAAGGGAGGTGGATGGGCTGGGAAGGGAGGGGAAGGTGATGGGAAGGGAGTGGGAGGGACTGGGTAAGGAGTCAACAGATTGGAAGGGTGTTTTTTTTTTAAATTAGAGAACTCAGTGTTCTCGAGACAATTGAGACACTGACACATCAAAAGAAGAGGCCATTCGGGCCCTCCAAAACAGTGATACTGAAACAGGAGGATGTCTTTGATGCTGCAACGTTACAAACTAAAGAAGCATAGACTGCACAAACAATCTGCTCCATGTTTCTTTCCTCCTGGCTCCATTGCTAATGGTACACACGTGTTAAATTAACATGGTTTGCTGACCGTGAGGAGGGAAAGTGAATGATTTGTACCAAGTTCCAAGGTGTTATGGACGAGTCTATACCACTCAGAACATGCTTAAGCAAACAGCCCAGAACATAACTTTGCAATTTGTTTCATTAAGTGTACGGTGAAAATTACCTGGTGTAATTTAGCTGCGTTGACTACTGGATTTTCAAACAGACAAAAACTTTATTCACAAAAGTACCCAATGCACACAATGAACAGAATAAAGAACGCCTTCAGAACTCAACCTATCCAGCTCGACTTAATTATGCTGTTCTGAATGCACGTAACAGTCCAAATAAGCAAACTCCCTGTAAAACCCAGTACAAATGGAACACATGTTTACGGATTGAAGTTGAAGAGCAGAAAAGAGAGAGAGTTTCCACACAGCTCCCTGTTGAACTTTCAAGTTCAAGACTCAACTGAAAACTGAGTTCAGCTGAGCTCAGCTCAGCTAGTTCAGTTCAAAGAGCTCATCACTCCCATTTCATTATACAGGTCACTTCTAAAGCACGATCACTTTGTACTGAAACCTCATCTGTTTACAGATAAATAAAAGGCCTCGAAAATCCCTTTAGTCTCTTTACCAAACCAGACTAACTGGAGTCAAGCCCAGTTTTATTGTCTCTCTGAAAAAAATCAAGGACAGATTCTTCCTGAACGATGAAAAAGCTTCTTGACAAAAAAGGGACTATCCTTACGACGCCTCCCCCTTGAAAAATAAACCATCAATACCAAGAGATGACTGCAGTTTTAACCATTCAAACCCAGTTAGAAGTCTAAAAACGCACATTTACACTATAGCAACTGTAAACATGCAAACATGCCAACTCCATGCAAATTCAGGCCACAGTACCCCCACAACAAAACGCCTCCATATTCCTTTCAAGTTTCAATAACGCATCGGCAAACACGTTTTGCAACCTGCCACATGCACAATTGTCATAATGAATGGCTGCAACAACAAGCTCCATCGAAACAGTCTAGCACTTTTCTCCTTAAATTTATCCACAAATATCAATGGGTTGTGATCAGCATATACGATTGTCTGAGATGCATTGCTGGTGATATAAACACTGAAATGTTGTCATGCCAACACCAAGCTTAAATTCTCTTTATCTACCTTTGAATATTTCTGTTGATGAACGTTCAACTTCCTGGAAAAATGCCCGATGGGTCTGTTGATTCCCTTGTCATCTTCCTGCAGGAGCACTGCACCGACACCCACATCACTGGCATAGATAGCCACATTGAAAGGCTTCATGTAATCCGGTGGGGCTCATACTGGGGGCAGTGGTTAACAAAGTTTTTAGGCTGGCAAATTGACAGTTTGCTGTCCACTGAGAGTTCTTGCCCATTTTAAAAAAATTGGTGAGTGGAGCAGCCACACGGGTAAACTTTGGCACAAACTTTCAGTATAATCCAGTCAATCCCAGTATACGTAATATTGTTTTTTGTTGATGGTGTGGGAATTTTCCCACTGCTTTCGTTTTTGTATCTCATGGGGCTATTGGTCCATTTCCAATAACATGGCCCAGGAACGTAACTTGGGCTTTCGCAAATTCACGTTTAGCTGGATTTACCACCAAGTCTGCCTTCTGAAGTCGAGAGAACAAGCCCGATAAATGCTGAAAGTGATCCATCAATGAGTGACTAAAAATCACCAGGACATTAATGTACATTACATAGTTGGGCTATCCGGCAAAAAAAAACATTATTGTCAATCTCTGAAATGTGATTGGAGCATTTTTCACACCAAATGCCATGGCTTTGAACTGATATAGTTCATTTGGTGTTATGAAAGCCGAAATTGTCTTTTCTCCCAATGGCAGAGGTCCTTGCCAGGAGCCTCTGAGCAGGTCTAATTTCGAAATGTAAGTGGCTTCTCCCACTTTTTCGACACAGATTTCCAAACATGGAATTGGATATGCATCAGTCTTTGTAACGGTGTTGACTTTGTGATAGTCCCCACTTGACCTTCGGATACCATTTGGCTTTAGCATCATGACTATAGGTGAGTTCCAGTCATTGTAACTCACTTCGATTATGACATCTTGGAGCATTCACTCTATCTCTTTCTGAACCTGTGCCAACTTTGGAGGGTTATGCCTCTAAGGATGTTGCTTAATGGGAACAGCATCTCCTATATCTACATCGTGCACAATTATGATAGTACTTCCCAGTTTATTTCCGTATATCTGCCAAAGTGATAGTAATAACTCTTTTAGGTCATTTCGATTTTCTTGTGGAAGGTAACTCAATAATTTACCCCAATTTTTGACAACTTTCTCATTGTTCAATTTGATTTGAGGAATGTCCAATTCAGAATCCTCTGAACTTGGTTCTTCCTTCTGTGCTGTAATCATGAGTACCTTCTCCTCTTGTTTTCTTTCACTATCTTTTGAGAATAATCACATGACACACTTTGTGAGATTTCTTCCAGTCTGGAGTCCTTATCAATTAGCTCATCTCACTAAAGTTCTTCTCAACTTGATAAGGTACACGAAACCTTGTTTTTCAATGCACACTTGTTACTGGAAGGAACACCAATGTCTTATTGCCAATGGCAAAATTGTAAATGTGTGATTTATTATCTGCTTCCTGTTTCATTGTATGCTGTGATACTTTTAAATGTATCTATCCAACTCCCCAGCTCAATTTAATCGTTCCCTACAATTTGACACATCGTCCAAATGGGTGATCTCTGAATGCTGACTTGTTAAATCTTCTCTCATCAAATTTAATGGTCCTGCTAGTTCTTGCCCCAAAATTAATTAAAATAGACTGAATTTGGTCGATTCATTCGATGCATATCTGATCGCAAAAACGTTCAAAACGAATTTCCTTATCGCAATCATCTGGATAATACTGATCACAAAAACACAACTTGATCTTTAGTTTTTGATGCCATCTCACTTGTGCTCCCTGTGATTATGGATAATGAGCAGTAGATTTAAATTGCTTTATTCCCAAGTTATCTATCGCCTTCTTGAATAGTTTTGATGTGAAGTTTGATCGTTGATCTGACTGTATCATTATTAATCGTCCATATCTATTAAAAAGATATGTATTTTGTTCGACAACCTTTTACGCTGTGATGCTGCATAATGAGATTACCTCTGGATATCTAGTCGGCAAGTTTGCGGATGAGCAAGTTTGCGGATGATACGAAAGCCAATGGAGTTGTTGACAGTGAGGAAGGATGTGGCAGGTTACAGCGGGATATACATAAGCTGCAGAGCTTGGCAGAAAGGTAGCAAATGGAGTTCAATGTGAGTAAGTGTGAGGTGATTCACTTTGGTAAGAGTAACAAGAAGATGGGGTACTGGGCTCATGGTCGGATACTTGGTAGTGTGGATGAGCAGAGGGATCTTGGTGTCCATGTACACAGATCTCTGAAAGTTGCCACCCAGGTAAATAGTGCTGTCAAGAAGGCATTTGGCGTACTGGCTTTTATTGGTAGACGAATTGAGTTCCGGAGTCCTGAGGTCATGTTGCAGTTGCATAGCACTCTGGTGCTGCCGGATCTGGAGTATTGTGTGCAGTTTTGGTCGCCATACTATCGGAAGGATGTGGAGGCACTGGAGCGGGTGCAGAGGAGGTTTACAAGGATGTTGCCTGGTATGGTAGGAAGATCGTATGAGGAAAGGCTGAGGCACTTGGGGCTGTTTTCATTGGAGAAAATAAGATTTAGGGGTGATTTGATCGAGGTGCACAAGATGATTAGGGGTTTAGATAGGGTTGACCATGAGAACCTTATTTCACGTATGGAGTCAGCTATTACGAAGGGGCATAGCTTTAAATTAAGGGGTGGTACGTATGGGACAGATGTTAGGGGTAGATGCTTTACTCAGCGACTCGTGAGTTCATGGGCATTCCAGTAGCAGTGGTGGACTCTCCCTTTTTTGGGGCATTTAAACAGGCATTGGATAGGCATATGGGGGATAGTGGACTAGTGTAGGTTAGGTGGGCTTACATAGGCGCAACATCAAGAGTCAAAGGGCCCGTACTGCGCTGTATTTTTCTATGTTCTATGTTCTATGTCCATTATTGTTAATAAATGCTTATTCCCACCGTTTGGTTGTGGTAGGGGACCTACGCAATCAATCAAGACTCTTGTGAAATGATCCTCAAATGCTGGAATAGGTATTAAACATACAAGTTTTATTACTGCCTGCGTGACATGTTTGACACGTTTGACAAAATTCAGCTACATCTTTATGCAGTCCAACCTGTAACCAAATCTTTATATTTTAGCCGATGTTGTCCTCACTCCAAAATAACCTCCAACTGGTAGCTCAAGTGCCAATCGCGGCACCTCCTTTATATACCCAACTAATATATTCATTAAATAATTTGATGAATTTCTGCCCATGTCTGCTCTGCTTGAAATTGTGATGGTCTCCATTTCTTCATTAAGACGTCATTTGTTAAGTAATAACAGACAGGAATGCTTTCTTTCTTGCTTGCTAAATGCTTTTTGATGTAACTGTTTTAATTCCTCATCTTTCTGCTACAAGTCAATCAACTTAGCAGAGCTAAAAATACTTGCATGTTTTCCTACCTGCTCCTTCTTTGTTCTACTTACCTGGTGAAAATAACATTCGAATAACTCTACATCAGCTTCCTTTTGATCCATGCCTTTTGATCCCTCCTGCTTCAACCTGTACATTGTGATCTGTGATCCCACAATCAGGGAAAATTCCTGGATAATCATTCTCCATGTTTCCGTTTCCTGCATCTCCACTGGCTTTTCAATTAGAGTAGGCTGCAGTCCTACCGGTGAATCAGCTATACCATTTGCAAGGACAAAGTTTATTACTGGAGCTGACAGTTTTGGTTCCAGTACTCCTATCACACGTTCTCCACTGTTCTCACTTTACATAACTGAGCATTTTTTGTCTCACCATGAACTGTTACCAGCAAGTTTTCTGACAATATTCACTCAGGAGTGTATATTTCCACATCCCTCAGCATTACAGACTGAGTAGATCCTGCGACCAATAATATTGGAACCTCCTTACCTATTACTCCTGGCCTATGTGAATTTCCTTTAATCTTCCAATATATATTTTAAGCAGATCTGACACATCCACATTAATCAACCTCTGATCATCTTGTAAACTCTGAGAGAATTGTCTAACTTCTATTGTGCTTTTTTTTCCTACTCCAAAAAAATTCCACACTTGTCCAGTTTTCCTACATCTGGTTTTCTACTCGCCCACCAATACAGTGATTTTGTGTGGCCCACTTTATTGCAATGAAAACACCTGAGCCTTTAAACTTCTTTGTCCCCTCAAGGGTTTCTTTTTTTAACCTTGTGGTATATTATCCTTATGACCGTCACTGAGATCTATCTTTCCCTTTCCACGTGAGGAAATCTCTTTGCTCCAATTTCAATTCCTCATGGACTGAAATTTATTCTGGAAGCCAAACCGAGTTCATAGAACAGTTCATAATCATCAGCCACTTCAACAGATCACCTTGCTCTTTTAATGCTCTTCTTTTCCATATGAGTTCACACCACTTCAGGCAGTAAACTTTGAATTCATCCAAAATACTTACCTATCGAAGGGCGTCATAATTTTCCTTGATATTTAAAGCGCTTATCCATCTAATGAAGTAACTCTGTTTGAGCGTTTCAAATTCAGTGTAGGTTTGACCAGGGTCCCTCCTTAGATTTCTAAAACGTTGTCTGTAGCCTTCTAGTACAAGCTCATATGAAGTTAAAATGGCGTTTTTCACTACCTCTGATAGTGATGCAAATACCTCACTTGCCCTACCTCCAAGTTTCTTTTGCATCAACAAAACACACATTGCGTCTGGCCACTGCATTTGTTTAGCCACCTTTTCAAATAATTTGAAAAAGACTTCTACATCCTTCTCATCAAATTTAGGCAATGTTTGAAAAAACTTAAACAGCTTCTTACTGGAGCTTCTGATTATCGGGGGCTTGCTCATCCTCACTCTCTTCCTCACTAAGCCCCCAAAACCTTTCTCTCCAGCCTTTTACACTGACTTTCCTTTATAAAGTGTCAGCTTTCGCCGTCAAAAAGCACTCTCATTTTTTCTCCTCTACTGCCCTCTCTTTTTCCCTTTCTTTTGCTTTTAATCGTAACTCACACTCTTTCATTTCTGCTGCCCTTTCCTTACCTCTAGCCTCCAACTCAAGCTGCTTCATTTGCAATTGAATTCTTGCCAACTCAATAGATTCAGATGTTTTTCTGCAGCAGGTTTAATTTATGAGCTACTGCTGTAATTATCTCTTTCCTCACAGAAACAGGCAGTTCCAATTCCAGCTTCTCTGCTAATTCTTGCAATTTGGTCTTATTCACTTTTTGCAAACCTTCCAGAGTCACTGCATAGACATCGACAAAACTTCTGGCGACTGAAAGGGAAATTACGATCCCAAGGTTTGCCTACCCAATAAAACGAACACCCGAAAAAAAGACATGAGCACCTCGCACTCGCCGTTTAAAATCCCGCAAAAAGCCCCCAATCTGATATGGGCTAGGCTAGACCACTCAAAACATTCTTAACCAGGCAGCCCAGACCATAACTTTGCAATTAGTTTCGCTAAATATACAACGAAAATTACCCCGAGTAAGATAGCGAGGTTGCCCATTAGATTTTAAAACACACAAAAACTGTACTCACAAAATTATACAATGAAACAGAAAGAATAGAATAACTAACCCCTACAGAACTCAACCTATTCAGCTAGACCTAATTTAACTGTTCCGAATATACACAATTGCCCTAATAAGCAAACTCCCTTTAGAACCCAGTATAAATGGAACACATGCTTACAGGCTGAAGAGCAGAAAAGAGAGAGAGAGTTTCCACACAACTCCGTGTTGAACTTCCCAGTTCGAGACTCAGCTGAAAACTTCTCAGCTCAGCTAGTTCAGCTAAAACAGCTGACCACTCCCCTTTCATTATACAGGTCACTTCTAAAGCATGACCACTTTGGCCTGAAGTATCATATGTTTACGTATAAACAAATAGATCTGAAAATCCTTTTCATCTCTGTACCAAACCAGACTGACTGGAGTCGGGTCCTGTTTCATTGCCCCTAAAATCAAGAGCGGTCTCCTTGAGCCAAGGAACAGCCTTGAGAAAACAAAAGGGACTAGCTTTATTTGACAGAGAAGACAGGCTAGTGTTCTGTATGGAGGTCACAAACTGGTGGAAAGGGCTAACTCTATCAGAGGGTGACTGCTGACAGATCTGTGAACAAGATGACGCTTAGTGCAGGGTCACAAAACAACTCCACCTTCAGGCGATGAGAGTTAATTCAGAACCTGGAGCTCTATCTCAACCATCATGGTGGCGGTGTCCACAGAGCTATGTAACCTATCATAGAGTCATAGAATCATACATCACGGAGACAATCCGTTTAGGCCAAACTGGTTCATTCTGATAAAAAT
This sequence comes from Chiloscyllium punctatum, assembly GCF_047496795.1. Lineage (NCBI taxonomy): Eukaryota > Metazoa > Chordata > Chondrichthyes > Orectolobiformes > Hemiscylliidae > Chiloscyllium > Chiloscyllium punctatum. Next base: position 36,923,789 of record NC_092751.1, on the reverse strand, counting down.
GTCTACCCATGCTAACCTCATTTCTCTGCACATGGCCCATATCCTTCTCAACATTTCCTCTCTGGATATTTGGCCAAATGTGAAGACGTGTATCGCAGAAAACACGTTATATTTCACGCTATCAACGTTTGTTTTTGAAGTAATGACCGTTACTCCATAAGACTCAAGTTTTGATACACTCAGTTTTTTATTCTTTTGGAGGGATACAGATTAAACACTTATTTCCTTCACACTGTCCTCATGGTACCATCACTGCAGGAATTAAATGGTTAAACTCCATTACACAGTCACTCTGTTGTAAGGAGATCATCCATTATAAAAGAGAGAAAATCTTTTCAAAGTGACAAAGTACTGTCTCAATATCACTTTACAACTGCAGGAAGGTGCCATCACACATATACTGTACTGATTTTGCAATGAACGATACCACACATTTACTGTGCTGATTTCTTACTGTGCCGCATGAATTCTGTCAGTGACTCATGTCCAACGACATCCAGCTCCTTTTCACCAAGAGCACTTCCCATTATCTCGCCTTCTCATAAATACAAAACGAGAATGATGGCATGTTTTGCCAAATCATTTGTGTGCCTTATGAAGCAAAGCCAAACGAAAAGCATCATCACTATTGTCAGTGGAGATGCTGAGGAGGCGATGGTTTAGCTGTATTATCTCTGACATATTAATCCAGGGAGCCAGCTAATGACCCAGAGCCGGGATTCGAATCCTACCACAGCAGATGTTGGAATAAAATCAATAAAATACCAGGCAATCAGAATCAAATACAGCAATGAAACCATTCTTGATTGTCCTACTTGGCACCCTCATGCTCTTCAGGGAGAGCAATCTACCATCTACCATCTGGGCGGCACGGTGGGACAGTGGTTAGCACTGCTGCCTCACAGCGCCAGAGACCCGGGTTCAATTCCCGCCTCAGGCGACTCTCTGTGTGGAGTTTGCACATTCTCCCCGTGTCTGCGTGGGTTTCCTTCGGGTGCTCCGGTTTCCTCCCACACTCCAAAGATGTGCAGGTCAGGTGAATTGGCCATGCTAAATTGCCCGTAGTGTTAGGTAAGGGGTAGATGTAGGGGTATGGGTGGGTTGCGCTTCGGCGGGGCGGTGTGGACTTGTTGGGCCGAAGGGCCTGTTTCCACACTGTAAGTAATCTAATCTAATCTAATCTAATCTTAACCAGGTCGTGCTTACATGTGACTCCTTAACCACAGCAATGTGCTGAAACGGCCAAGCCAGCCACTCAGTTATATCATTCACTACAAAATCTCAAAGATATGAAACAGGATGGAACTAAGCACTTTCTCCTTCCAGCCCATGGAATGCATTGTTCAGGAAGGCAACTCACCAATATCTTCTTAAAGACAATGAGGAAAGAGAATTAAATGCTGGCTCAGTATCCATTTATGAATACAAGAAGATGATTACCCTCAGGGAAGAGAGACAAAGGGGCATAATTCACTTCAACAGTTACTTTGCTTTATACCTTACTTGGGCATTATTTTCAGTAATATGGGAACAAAAGAAAAATAAATAAGGTTAATCTCGTTTTATTTTCCATCCCAGATGACCATCAACAATCCCTTTGTTTGCTTCTTTCTCTCTCTCTCTCTCTCTTTCTCTATCTATTCAACACAGTTCTACTCCCCTTTACAACAGATGTCCCTGTCACCAGCGTCAATCACGCTATTTCCCAGTTGTGTTCAGTTCTGATGTATGCTCATTGGACTCGAAATGCCAATTTTGTTTTTCTCTCGTTCCGAGGCTGTCAAATCTGCTCAGTTACACTGGCACTTTCTCATTCTTTTTTGCTTCTGAACTCTTGCGAAATTCTTTATTTTATTTAACCTTTAATTTTGTTATTACATGGGATGTCTGCATTGCTGGCAAGGGCAGCATTTGTTCACCTCACTAAATGCCTTTTCTTGTGAGGTCATTCTTTCAGGCAGTATACAGCCAAGCACATTGCTATGGGTCTGACGTCAGTCTTAAGTCGGACCAGGTAATAATGCTAGATGTTTTTAACAAAGCACATCAGTGTAATTGATGAATTTATTGACAAAATTCTGGTGAAGTTATGTTTGATATGAGTTAAAGTCGTTTTTATTTCCAATTCATGTCATTTGAGTATAAGTTCTGACATAATCTGTGGTAGGAACTGAAACAGTATCTTTATCTGTCACAATCCGGGCCCCTGAATTACATTTCTTGTAACACTACCAATATGACAATGTGCTTCTCCTGGAGTTAATTTAGAGACAAGAACAATGTTGTGATCGAAATATTTACAACTGAAATCGTGCTTCGAGGAGAGCTGGAACCATATACTCTGAATTTTATCAAGACATAGATAATCGTTTATTATGCATCAGCATTGATGCCAAGTTGGTAACTGGGGGTGTTATCGAGCTGATCGTGGATAGGTTTGGTGACAGCCGGAATACCAAGACATACATTAATTCAGGGAAAAAAGGTACTTCGGGATTGTGAACAGACTTGTTCTCAGATATTTGTGAGGCCAAGAGTGTGGGCGTTTCTGAAATCTGTGGGTAATGAATGGAATTTGCCGTTGAAACTGAAGACAACAGTAACCGTGTTTGCCAAATATAGATAACAGAAATAACAATGAAGTTTGACATGGTTTATGGGATTAATAAATGGAGAGACTTACCAGCAACACCAACAATAACAAGCATGGGATAGTAACCCGCCTGAATAATCATCAGTACACCGTGTATCTGATCTGGTAATGTCGACCCAGACCAGAAAAAAATAGAGAAGACACAAGGATAAACTCCTGTCCATCGTTGCAGCATTCCAGTCTAATGTTCTCAGATTCTGATCCATTAATGGAACAGACCACACTATTCTCAGATGTTGATCTCTCCTCTTACTGTCGCTGGAGCTGTTGGTCGCTGTCAGTGTTGGATGTGATGCATCTGCTGCTACAATGGGATAAAGCATTGCAAGAAGCCCCTTACTAATAGAAGAAGGAAACCATCCAGTGGTATAATTAGGATCCATGGAGAATGACATCAACTACAGTCACTGAACAAACATGTCCAGTTGTCTCCTTTCAGTATGGTTCTTTCAGATCACAATAAAAACAGGACTGGACTGGATGCTGGCAGTGCTGGTTATTGGTCACGTCTCCCATCTAGTGAAGTTCGTTGTGAGGGAGAATGAATGAGGTTTTCTTATCGCAGGCTGGATGATTCTGCAGTGTTGTCTGTTTGCAATGTTTGAACTGCCTGAACCTCCCACAACCACCCCCCCCCCCCCCAGTAAACACAACCTAGATGCTGTTACTGAGCCAATCTCTCCTCATCTAGATAACGCAAAGCCAATAGGTTCTCAGTGGGGATATTTGCCCAGACCATACACAGAAAGTGTTAGTCGGTCTGGGCATTCCTTTCATTGCTCTGATAAGGCAATTTTGTATCTTCAATAAACAATGCGCTAAAGCATTTTTCAATACAAACTCACAAACATCTTAATACACTTGATTTGCTTCACACCAGTAAGTCTTACATTTCTTTGAATTCAGTCCAAAGCCAAATATGGCATGTTACAACGCCGTTCCCTTTAAAAGGTTATGTTGTCCTTGTTTATTTTGAGAGAGTGTTCTAAAAACCAAGATTCCAATATATCTGAATTTTGAAAAGTCCATTGGGGCCCCTTTTACTGTACCTAGCAGGTAATGCCTCAGGTAGACCACTTTCATTTCATTTTTTAAAAAAAATTGGTGTAATCAAGAGGACATGGTTGGGCAGATCATTTAGGTTTGGGGGTTAGATGAGTCAGGGTCATTGTTGACATTGGACGCTCTCTACCTCCTTCTGCCTTTCTGACCTCATAACCTGTAAGCTTTTTGTGTCAGATTTTCTCTTTGTGCTAAGAGCTTTGTTTATTGCGATTGTTGCAAGTATTTTGGAACAGTATTCTTAAGTCGGGATACCCTGTTGGTTGTATAGATTAAGTTATTCGGGTATTATATCTTCGGTTCATGTGCTTCATTCCGTAATTTGGTAAATAAATCTTGTTTGTTTAAAACTCGGCAGTCTGAACCAGCTAATTCACTCCGGGAATATACACTATACACTAGCCTTCAATAAAAAGCAAACATATGGTCTGGGCTACCTGCTTAAAATGTTTTGAGGAGTTGGGCCTGGTCCATAACAATGTATAATAGCCTTGTTCATTAAAAGTCATGAATTAATGAGTAAGGGATGGAATGAGTAGGATATTGGCTATGAGACAGGAAGGGCTTGGGCCAGTGGCTGAGAGGCGCTGAGGGGAGGACAGTAACTTATCCTGGTCACGAGTATTCAACCATCACTCTTTCTGACAAATAGAATGAAATGCAATGCAGAGCAAGATAACAGATGACCTTTGGTACATGGAATGTTGAACGACAATGTGAGTAGAACAGGACAATTTTAAATGAGATATGTGGAATTGTATTTTATATTTAGACTGCTTAATCACAGGTTATATAGGTTGAGAAGATCGTGTTATTCCGAATTAAAAACAGACAGAGATAACGAAATATGTTAGGTTACAGGGAGTACAGCAGAGTAAGAGTGAGGATATAGCTACGTGACCACCATCTTTGCTATAAATATTCTGAGAAACGTGTTGAAAACTTTCAGAGCCTAAGGATATAAGCTTAATCAGAAAGCGCGCAGACAATGTCATAATTAATAATCTATTCCCAGTTTCATCACGTGTAGCTGTCTCTAAAATACCTATTAAATCAAAATCAATTTGCTGTGATTCATTCATTTATTTTCAGAACTTAAAGAAGCAGACATGTAAAACATGTAGCACTAGAACAAAATAATGGGAACAGGATTGGAGCACGATGTCCAAATATCACCTGGTTCAGCATCTAGCCCAATCAAGATAAAAGCAAAATATATGATAGTGGAAATCTTAAACACAAACAAAATGGTGGAGAAATGCAACAGATGACGCAGGGTCTGGACGGAGAAACAAAGTTGACATATTGAGGCTTATATGAACCTGTTCTGAACAAGTCATGTGGGATTCAAAAAGTTAATTCCGTTTTTCTCTGCTTTGATCCTGCCTGACCTGTGTGGTTTCTCTCCAGCACTTTCAATTGGTGCAATGGTCGGAGACAGAGAGTAATGGTGGGCAGTTGCTTTTTGGACTGAAGTCTTGTGACCAGCAGTGTTACACAGAGAGTGGTTCTGGGTTTTCATTGTTTGTCATTTATGTAAACGATTTGGATGAGAATATAGAAGGTATTTTCGTAAGTTTATGGATGACACCAAAACTGGTGGCATAGTGGACAGTGAAGGAGGTTTTCTGAGATTACAAAAGGATTTTGATCAAATGGGTCAATGTGCTGACAAATAGCAGACAGAGTTCAATCTGGATGAATGCGAGGTGCAGTCAATAGTGTGTGTTTTTTGCTGTCTGATGCACCAGGAATGGGATGATTTTATTCCCCATCTCCTGGGTTCAGCACATCGATATCCTTCATGATCTTTGAGAGGCCTTACCCTCTCCGTGGGTACCCTCTTGTTGTTGGTGTAGTGGTACAATATTTTTGGATTATCCTTAAACTTAGCTGCCCAAACTATCCCATTTCTCCTTTTTCCTTTCCTGATTTCTCTCTAAATAATGCCCCACCATCTTCATATTGATTAACTCATCCAATTGAATAGAATTGTCTATACCTAAAGTAACAATCTCTTTAATTCTTGTGTGGACCTCAACAACTTTAGTCATCCATTGTTCCTTCATCTTACCAGCCTTACCCTTCACTCTAACAGGAACATAATGCCTCTCAACTCTCGTCGTCGCACTGTTGAATGCCTCCCATTTGTCAGACGTTGTTTTACCTGCTAACAGTCTACTGCAACGAAACTTGGTAAGTCCTTGTCCCATGCCATTAAAATTTATGGTACTTCAATTGAAAAGATAACGTTGATGGAAGGCTTAGTTATTTTCTATAACCATTATGAAACTATAGTTATGATTGCAAGATCCAAACTACTCCCCTATCTTTACTTCAGACAGATGCCCAGAATATTGCACAGAAGAAGGTCAAGTTTTGCTCCTTCTCTAATGGGATCATGCACATATCGATAAAGAAAGTTTTCTTGAATATATTTGACAAGTGGGTCACCATCCAACCCTTTAACACTATGTTAGTCCGAATCAATTTTTAAAAAATTAAAATTCCTCATTATTACAACCTTTTTAATTGTACACATATCTGAAATCAACCTCCATGTTTGTTTCTCAATTTCTTTCTTACTGTTTTCCTTCTTTCCTTTCTTATTTTTTAAATTTCTTCCTGTATATTTTCACTGGGAACATTTGTCACATCTAAGAATAGACTCCCTACAGTATGAAAACAGGCCCCTAAGCTCAACAACTCCATACTGACAATCCGAAAGAGTAACACACAAAGCCACATTCCCCTCTCCTATATTTACCTCTGTCAAATGCACCTCAAACTAAGGGCAATTTAGCATGACCAATTCAACTAACCAGCACAGCTTTGGATTGTTGGAGGAAACCCGCTCAGACACGGTGAGAATGTGCAAACTCCACACACATAGGGGTCTGAGGTTGGGATCAAACCAGTGTCCACTGAGCCGCCATGCCACATGCCACACCATGCGTGGGTTTGCTCCGGATGCTACGGTATCCTCCCACAGTCCAAAAATGTGCAGGTCAGGTGAATTGGCCGTACTAAATTGCCCGTAGTGTTAGTTGCTGGGGTAAATGTAGGGGAATGGGTCCGGGTGGGTTGCGCTTCGTCGGGTCGGTGTGGTCTTGTTGGGCGGAAGGGCCTGTTTCCACACTGTAAGTAATCTAATCTAATCTAAACTAAGCATACCGTACAATCTCTTCAAAGTGATCTTTACTTTCTTATGTGTAATACTACCCTTATGTTTTATCTGGATGGTTTTCAGAAAAATCTTCCCCAGTTCCAACAATAATTTATTCCTTAATCAAAAACGGCAGACATCCCTTCCCTGCTCATCACATGCCCCTTTTTCTATCCTTTCTATGACACTTAACACGTGGAACATTGAATTGTCAGTCTTAAACATCACTCAGCCAAGTTTCTATCATAAATTTGATGTCCCAATCCCATGTTCCTTAACATACTCTGAGTTCATCAGCCTTCCTATAAGACCCTTTACAGTGGAATAAGTGCAATTTAGTTCTTCAGAATTTCTATATATTCTGATTCTCTCATCGTTCTTTTCTAGTTGATGTGCTCTCGTCACATTCATACTCTTCTCCATCCATCCTACCATTAACACTGCTACTTAGAATACCTCCCTTGCCTTCTCTGTGAATATAAAGACTCCCTACACAGAGTGAGAAATTCTCACTGCTAACATATTGGTTGGTCACCAGTTTAGATTACACCAATCCTTTTTTGAACAGATCGTTTCTATTCAAGAACACATTCCAATTTCCCAAAATCCACATCCCTCAACAACACACCAGTTTGTCAGCCATTGCTTTTTCTCCTTTCACACTTTGTTCCTTTCCTGGTTGATTTTGGCATTGGGAGTAAACCAGAAATGAATACTTTAAAGTTTTTATTTTTAATCTTCGACATCACCTCTTCAATTCACTCTGAATTGCTTTATTCTTTTCCCTAAAAAATGTCATTCCTACCAATATGTACAATAATTTCTGGCTACTCAATCTCACAGTTAACAATGTGCTTGAAGTGATTGGAGTCATTCTTAATTCTACCACCGGGAAAGTCACAATCCATCCTAAACTCCCACTCATTGCCACAGAATCTCCTGTTGACGTCCCTGACAGAAGAGTCCACTGTATCAATAATTCTACTAAATCTTCTCAAACGCTGCTGAACATAAGAATCATTTGAAGTTTCCAATAATTGGCTGCTCTTCCATTTTCCTCAGAGAGATAATCCCCTTCAACAGTTCCAAAAACTGAAAATCACTTTGACAGAGTAATAGCCACGGCAGACGTTTGAACTACCTTCTTATATTTCCTGACAGTTACTATTTATCTGATAGAAGTGCTGGGTAATGATTTTTCTAAATATTCTAGCCATCCTCTGTGTACCTTATATTTGGCCTTAGTAATGTTATGTTTAAAGAAGGATTTTTTATGACACCTTATATATGTTACCTTTCATTACTTACAGACAATAATGTTAAGATGGAAAGAATATAGAAACATTTTCTTATCAAATATATCTCAATATTGATTAAAACCAACCATTTAGCAAAATAAATCAATAAAAATATTCAGCTTCAATAAATCCCTCGAAGAGACAAGTTTTCTCCGGAGCTGAAAACATGTAAGACTTTCCGGAATGAAGGCACAACTCCTTGTTTACAAAAAAGACTGTTTAATTTTTCGAAAAAAAATCCTTTGCAGCATAAAAAAAACTTTAAAAATATGAGTCATGATTTGGAGATGCCGGTGTTGGACTGGGGTGCACAAAGTTAAAAATCGCACAGAACCAGGTGATAGTCCAACAGGTTTAATTGGAAGAACACTAGCTTTCGGAGCTACGCTCATTCATCACGTGATTGTGGAGGGCTCGACGTAACACAGGATTTCTTGCAAAAATTTGCAGTGTGATGTAACTGAAATTATACATTGAAAAATTGATTATCTGTTAAGCCTTTCATCTATTAGAATACAGTGATAGTTTCACTACTTTCATGTGCAAATCACAAAACCCTTTTTTTAAAGTTGCATTCTCGGGTGAGCTGTGAACGATGGTGATAGCTAGAAAACATGCTGAAGGGCTTTTGCCCGAAACGTCGATTTCGCTGCTCCTTGGATGCTGCCTGAACTGCTGTGCTCTTCCAGCACCACGAATCCAGAATCTGGTTTCCAGCATCTGCAGTCATTGTTTTTACCTGATATGTTGAAGGTGTTAGCCCCATGTGTTCTCTGTCTATGATCTGATGCTTAGATTGATTCTAATCTAAAAAGTGAGATAACAGAGTTTTACCTAACTTCCTGCAGTTTTTGAGCTCAGAGTTCTACATGAATGTATGCAGTTTTTGAGCACAGATATTCCTTCACACACACACGCAGACACAGGTACACACAGACGCGCACACAGACACCCACACACACCCTTATAGACACACACACTCCCACACTCACACATGCACCCCCTCACAGACTTAAGACACTCTGCACTCACTACACACACACACACACACACTTCCTCACACTCTCAACCTCCACCCCAGACAGACACACACACAGACAGACAAAGACCCACATGCACACATAAATGTTGTGTGGTGAATTTATACTTGCAGAGTTACATTGCACTTTGCTCAAAAACTGCATACATTCGTGTAGAACTCTGAGCTCAAAAACTGCATGAATTTATGTAAAACTGTGTTATCTCATTTTTTTTAGATTAGAATCAATCTAAACCTCAGGTTATACACAGAGAACACAGGGGGCTAACACCTTCAACATATTGTCGAGCTATCACCATTGTTAACAGCTAACCCGAGAATGCAACTTTTAAAAAAATGGGTTTTGTGATTTACACATGAAAGAAGTGAAAGTATCACAGTATTCTAACAGATGAAAGGCAATCAATTTTTCAATGTATAATTTTAGTTACATCACACTGCAAATTTTTGCTATACATTCTGTGTTAAGATCGAGCCCTCCACAATCACCTGGTGAAGGAGCGTCACTTCGAAATCTAGTGTGCTTCCAATTAAACCTGGTGTACTATAACCTGGTGTTGTATGATTTTTAACTTTAAAATATGAATACACTTTAATTTTTTAAACCACCCCTTAAAATGTTCACTAAAAATATTTGTTTGAAAGAAAATCGTGATTTTTTTGCTTGTTTTTGCATGTTAATAGAAATGGAAACATAATGTTATATTAATAAACTATAATAACTTATCATCCGTAAAACAAAAGACGAAAATAAATATTTAACAGCCTGCAATCGCAGAAGCAGCTGTCAGTTCCATGCTGCTCGAAGCGCATTTTTTGAAACTTTTTTAACCAAGTGAATACATGTGGCTGAAAGTTTTAATAATTTGTTTCCAGTTCAAGTTCAACTTGACGATATGATTTGATCTCCTGCCGTGAGTCTATATGTAGAATTTCATTGGAGCTTTATCCTCATCACTCTAGCCCTTTCAAACAAAATTATGAATCTGTGTCCATCCTACGGGCGATAATTCCTTCAGCTCTGACTATTGCAGGGCATGTTACAAAGAATATTATCCAGATCCACGTAAAGCACAAATATTGCAGTGAAAATCACCTAAACGGAATCCAATATTAATTTTATACAAGCCTTATAAATTAAACGTACAGAGGCGCATAGTACAAAAGGGGAATTCAGCTACATGTCCAAAATAAAATTTGTGGCTCCATCATAAAAAGACCTCAACTGCATCACGCTGTAAATTGTCCAAAATACGAAAAAAAAACAAGAGACTCGGATTCTCAATTCTTTCCCCTGTGAGTAACATCTGAAGAACAGGAAGAAAGTCAAGGGTTAGAGTGAACTTCGTAAATGATGATGATGAGAATGAGAGGGAGAGAGTGCGGGGGAAATGATAAACAATGCAGTGGGTGATGCAAAGTTTAGCTAGGTCGTTCACCGTGAAGAGCAACGTGTTAGGGCACGGAGGGTATACACTGATTGTTCAGTAGCCAGATCGATGACAGATGAAAATTAATACTGACAAATCTGATAAATTTCAGATATAACAAGTTCAGAGTACTCAAGCTATGAAGAGAGGCTAGAATTTCTTGATTTTAATTTTAAACAAAGAAGGTTGATAGGTGCTCCTGATGGAGGTGTTTAACAGCATGAGTGTTCGGGACAGGGTGAACAGAGAACAGCTCTTCCCGTTGCTCCAAGGCTCAAAAACAAGAAGACACAATTATAAAGTGAAAGTGGTCTCACTATTAATCTGTAATGGAAACATTCCTATTTCTAAATGTATTGGGTTTTGAAATAATTCAAGTTTTATGTTGCCTCCTGAAAATAACTTGATGTTGATGTGGGAGGTCTTGTTTTGTGATCCAGGTTCCCCTTCCTTATGCCTCAGTTTTGCAATCTGTCCATTGAAATACTACACTGCTTTTCCATTCAACTCACCAACGTGTTCGAAGACAGAGAAATGTTCCCAACTATGATGCAAACACCAATATTTGTCCATTTCCTTCATCCACCTATAAATATTTATAGACTCGTATCCTCTTCACATCTTGTTTTTCTAACATTTTCAATATTTGTTTTCTTCCATAATACATTCAAAATAGTTTTCAGAAGATATGGATTATGGCCTCTTTACAACAGAATTGATAATGTAATATTTTTACTCAAGATCTGAACTTAAAGTTGCACCAACGCTAACGTGTTTTGTTGTCCCAACACCCAGTTCCCAGACTGCAGTTGCAGCAAATACTCATTAAATCTCAAAAGAATTGCCAAATCTTTACTTTTGGTCTAAATTGGCATTTGTTCCTTTATTGCAAAACAGCATATTAATTACGCACTGTCTGTTTGACTGTTACATTTTGATTTCTTTTATTCCAGACAATTAAACATCAGAAATTAAGAACGCGAATAGGCCATCTGATTACCAGATTCTGGATTAGTGATTCTGGAAGAGCACAGCACAGTACCTTTCCACTAACACTCTCATTCGTTTGGCCGAACTGATCCTCACCTTTAACAATTTCTCCTTTGAATCATCCCTCTTCCTCCAGACCAAAGGGGTAACCATGGGCCCACGTATGGGCCCCAGCTATGCCTGTCTCTTTGTTAGCTACATAGAGCAGTTGATCTTCCGTAATTACACCGGCACCACTCCCCACCTCTTCCTCCGCTACAATGATGACTGCATTGGCGCCACCTCGTGCTCCCGCGAGGAGGTTGAGCAATTCATCAACTTCACCAACACAGTCCACCCTGACCTCAAATTAACCTGGACCATCTCTGACACCTCCCTCCCCTTCCTGGACCTGTCCATCTCCATTAATGACGACCGACTTGACACTGCCATTTTTTACAAACCCACCGACTCCCACAGTTTCCTGGATTATACCTATTCCCACCCTACCTTTGCAAAAATGCCATCCCGTATTCCCAATTCCTCCGCCTCCGCTGGATCTGCTCCCAGGAGGACCAGTTCCACCACAGAGCACACCAGGTGGCCTCCTTCTTTAGAGACAGCAATTTCCCTTCCCACGTGGTTTAAGAAGCCCTCCAACGCATCTCGTCCACATCCCGCACCTCCGTCCTCAGACCACACCCCTCCAACCGTAACAAGGACAAAACGCCCCTCGTGCTCACCTTCCACCCTACCAACCTTCGCATAAACCAAATCATCTGCCGAAATTTCCGCCACCTCAAATCAGACCCCACCACCAGGAATATATTTCCCTCTCCACAACTTTCTGCCTTCCACAAAACCATTCCCTCCGTGACTACCTGGTCAGGTCCACGCCCCCCTATAACCCACCCTCCCATCCTGGCACTTATCCCTGCCACCGCAGGAACTGTATAATATGCACCCACACTTCCTCCCTCACCTCTATTCAAGGCCCTAAAGGAGACTTGGACATCAATCAAAATTTTACTTGCAAATCCACTAATATCATTTATTGTATCTGTTGCTCCCGATGCGGTCTCCTCCACATTGGGGAGACTGGGCGCCTCCGAGCAGAGCGCTTTAGTGAACATCTCCGGGACACCCACACCAATCAACCACACCGCCATGTGGCCCAACATTTCAACTCCCCCTCCCACTCTGCCGAGGACATGGAGATCCTGGGCCTCCTTCACCACCGCTCCCTCACCACCAGATGCCTGGAGGAAGAACGCCTCATCTTCCGCCTTGAAACACTTCAACCCCAGGGCATCAATGTGGACTTCAACAGTTTCCTCATTTCCCCTTCCCCCACCTCACCCTAGTTCAAAAACTCCAGCTCAGCACTGTCCCTATGACTTGCCCGGACTTGTCCAACCTGCCTATCTCCTTTCCACCTATCCACTCCACCCTCTCCTCCCTGACCTATCACCTTCATCCCCTCCCCATTCACCCATTGTACTCTATGCTACTTTCTCCCCACCCCTACCCTCCTGTAGCTAATCTCTCCATGCTTCAGGCTCACAGCCTTTATTCCTGATGAAGGGGTTTTTGCCCGAAACGTCGATTTCGAAGCTCCTTGGATGCTGGCTGAACTGCTGTGCTCTTCCAGCACCACTAATCCAGAATCTGGTTTCCAGCATCTGCAGTCATTGGTTTTACCCATCTGTTTACCAGGCCTGCTGTGGTAATCAAAAAGGCCTTACTGCGGTCTTTTCTCCACATTTGTGTCTTCTTCCCTACACACGGATCAACCTGCATCTCCCTCCAACCAAAGCCCTCGGCTCCTGTGGCCCCAGCCACCAATGATGACTAAAATCCAAAGAACTGCAGAAGGAATAACACAAGAACATAGGAATTAGGAGTGGCAGTAGGAATTTCAACTTTGCATTTATCCACATTAAACACCACCTGCAAGATGGAGCAATCTGCCCCATTTTCCAAGCTTATCAATATTCAGTTTTAAACTCTTTATGTCCTCATCACAGCGTGTTTTAACAACTAGTTGCGCACAATCTGTGAATTTATTTGCTACTCTCTGTCTTTCCTTCCATATCATTTAGATAGGTTGTAAACAGTTGAGGTCTGACAACTGAACCCTGCAGCACCTCACTCGTTTCAGTTCACCAGAGAAAGATAATTTCTCCTGATGCTCTGCTTTCTGTCAGTCAGCTAATCCTATATTCAATTCAATACTCTACCCGTAACACCCTGGTATCTAACCTTTCTAGAGCAGTCCTTTATGTAGCACCTTGTCAAAGTTTAGATAAACTGCATTTGCTGGATCCCCATTATCCACTTAACTGGCTACATTCTCGAAGAAATACCTACTTATGCCCTGGTTATTCTGATCTGCTTGATGTCCTTGTGGAATATCTTGGGTTTCTCGCTAATCTTGCTCACACTTGCCAATGCCCATTTTCGTCACTCTCCTCTATGTGATTTTTTTAAAAAAAGTTTTA